>NW_024543835.1:7370000-7787500 GCF_018167655.1 Microtus oregoni | reverse complement strand
TTAGCAAGTAGAAAAAAAATCCAGATATAGTCTTAAACTATTCTGAATAATAAATAGTACACATTTGTAAAATTTGTAAACATTTAAGTACATTGCCTTACCCAAAGTGTAAAGGTATCCAGTGGGTGTAAAGTCTTTGTATCCAGGATGAGGACATGTTATTTCAAATGAATGGCATTGTGTAAGTAGAGTGAGTGTAATACATATTTCTAAGAGGCAGATACGTTCAAAGAGAAATTTTGGACCATTAATTATTAGATATATAATGTTATGGCTATTGACAATCTCAACATACGTTTTTATTACTTTGCTCTATTATTTTAATGTTTCTTCAGAAATTACCTTGAATAAATTCCAACGTTAGAACAGAAGGATTCTACAGCTTGGGGGAAAAGAGGAGTAAGGAGAAAGTGATAGTACATGAGACTGAATACTATTAAAATGATGACACAATTTAAAGAAACCATATTTATGAAACCTATGAGCATGGGCAATACATATAAGATAATGAAAAAGAACAGTGTACCAATTACTTTTTGCTGTGTATTAAATAGCTACAAACCATCAAAGTTACACAAAAGTAAACATGAGTTGCTCATATGCTTAGCTGGATTTTGGCTAAACATGTATGCATATTTGTCTTGTCTCTGAATGATTCCATTAGTCAAAGTAAGCTAAAGGTAATACTATAAAGGGATATCACAATGAATGGACACAGACAAAGATGAGGATTAACACAGTAACATTTACACATGTGACACATATGTAACATGTGTAATAACCATATTTTTGATTATTAATATGAAAGATTAAAGTATATTTACCAAATTTATAATCTAGAGGAAAATGTAAATAATAGTTCAGTAGATGTCATTTGATGTATTATACTTTCCCTATATTAGGAAGTGTATGATACTTAGAAAAACAGAGAAACATTGCAATCTGGACATAACTCCTTATATAAGTGAAGATGCACACATACAAATGTGTGTGCTGGTCCAGATCCTATTAAGATGAGAGAACAACTTTTGGGAGCTGTTTCTTTCTCATATGTTGGTTTTAGGGACCAAAGTCAGGTTATCAGGGTTGGTGGGCTTTACTAACTGGGGTATATTTCTGACCCTATGCAATCTTTATATTTTGCTCATATCTTACATATTCAATATGTTAGATACTTGAATGTTAACTCCATAATTTTATAGAAAAAATGTAAATATCTCAATGAGCAACAGAATAAATAAAGAAATCAGAGTATGTCAAAGTGTAGTTATAAAACTGATGATGCTATTTTATGTAATTTCTACTTTATCAATAATGAATTAAAAACATAGCTATGAGAATAAAGATAAAATTATGACTAACAGTGTTAAAATGTCTAAAAGCATTCTATTGTAAGTTATATCTAAGTAAATGGTATATTCAGCAATACTGATTATTATTCTGTGAAGATAATAGCCAAAGCATTTTGATAAGAGAAATGAACTAGGCTTGTAGAAATGTTTCTAGTGAAAAGGGCGATTTTTCCTGTAGGACAGCATATAACATCTTCATTTCAAAGAAGGGTGCTAGAAGAAAAAAAAATCTAGGACGAGTTATGTCAAACTGTATTCAGACAAAGTATCTATAAAAAAGTGGACAACAAATTAACTTTACATTAGAATATGTTATTCTGTTTAACTCATGATCACTTTCTTCTGTAAATCGTTTAAGTAAACCAAGAAGCATTTCAGAGAATAGGAAGTCCATTGTATGATGACAGTAACTAACGAATTTGAATGGAAAAGAATTTATCTGATGTATTTGCTTATTTATAAAATAACAAAAAGGAATTTTACAAATAATTTGACTTATTTGTGAATTGTCAGGAAAAAGTACTTGGAAATTATACAGTGAAAAAGCTTTATGCTATCATAATATGAGATAATGGTGACACAGGAACTTGCACTGAAAAAACACTGGGATGAAAGACTGAAGGTTGTAGTTGATGGAGATCACAGTGAAATTAAATAATGATTTTCTTTTCAAAAACAGTTGTGCAGAAAACAACAAAACAAGCCTGGCACCCTTCATGTTATAGAATGGTGCCCAACGTGGATAACTGCATACACAGAAAGCCTGAGAAAGCTCGGGAAAGACTAGAGTAAAACATTTCGGTTTTCAGCCATAGCAGGAACAAAGCTGCCATTTTAAAATGCCGGCCGTTCTACCAGGAAAAACGCTCTTTCAAGCAGGCTCTCCAGACTATGGAACTATGGATACATTGTTGCAGCTTACTGCCTGGCAAGAAAACGCCTTAGGAGCATTTGACTGTTGTTTATGGACACAGTATTGCAGCTTGCTTACTGACAAGGACCTTAAAACACCATTGAGTTGTGTCAAAAAACTTCTCCATAGTTTTTAGCAAATTAAAGACCCATGTGGTGAAAAGAGAGAGAGAGAGAGAGAGAGAGAGAGAGAGAGAGAGAGAAATACAGTAAAAAGAGATTCAAAGAGTAAAAAAAAAACTCTAAATGTTTTACAGTGTGTTAAAAATATATACAGGCTAAAGATTAAAGTTTTCAAAAACAGAAAGAAAGAGAGTAAAAATATATACAGGCTAAAGATTAAAGTTTTCAAAAGAAAAGAAAGAAAGAGAATAGCCTGGGAGGCAGAGACAGACGGATCTCTGTGAGCTCAAAGATAGCCTGGTTTCAGTCACAGTCCAGCTGGCCTTGGTGAGCTCCCAGTAGATCAGCTCCACTGTCTCAGTGGGTGGGTGCACCCCTTGTGGTCCCGACCTCCCTGCTAATGTTCTCCCTCCTTCTGCTCCTCATTGGGACCTTGGGAGCTCCATCCAGTGCTCCAGTGTGGGTCTCTGTCTCTATCTCCATCCATCCCCAGATGAAGGTTCTATGATGATATGCAAGATATTCGTCAGTATTGCTATAGGCTAGGGTCATTTCAGGTTCCCTATCCTCAGCTGCCCAAGGAACTAACTGGGGACCTCAGCTTGGGCACCTGGGAGCCCCTCTAGGGTCAGGTCTCTTGCCAACCCTAAGATGGCTCCCTTAACTAAGAATTGTGCTTCCGTGCTCCCCTATCCAACCTTCCTTTATCCCAATCCTCCTTTTTCCCCAAGTTCCCCCCATCCTCCCATTCTCCCTTTTCTCTCCCCATCTCCCCTTACCCCAATCCCACCCCACCCCCAAGATCCCAATTTTCTCCCCGGCAATTTTGTCTACTTCCCATAGCCAAGAGGGTAACTATATGTTTTTCCTTTGGTTCACCTTCTTACTTAGCTTCTTTAGGATCACCAACTGTAGACTCCGTGACCCTTATTTATGGCTGGAAACCAATTATGAGTGAGTACATCCCATATTCATCTTTTTGGGTCTGGGTTACCTCACTCGGAAAGCATGGGTTAAAACTGGACTCTGAACATGGAGAACGGTGAGGGCTGATGAGAGGACAAGGACAATGGCTCAGGGTTTTGATCCTATGCAATGTGCTGGCTTTGTGGGAGCCTAGCCAGTTTGGATGTTCACCTTCCTAGATATGGACGGAGGGGGGAGGACCTGGGACTTGCCACAGGGCAGGGAACCCTGACTGCTCTTTGGACTGGAGAGAGAGGGGGAGAGGAGTGGGAGGAGGGGGGAGGGTTGGGAGGAGGGGGAGAAGGGTGGGAGGAGGGGGAAGGAAATGGGAGGCTGGGAGGAGGTGGAAACTTGTTTTTTTTTCTTCCTTTTCTCAATAAAAAAATATAAAAAAAAGAGAAAAAAACTGTAAAAAAAAAAAAAAGATAGCCTGGTTTACAGAGGGAGTTCCAGGACAAAGATACACAGAGAGCCTGTCTCAAAAAGCCAAAAGTTAAAAGTAAAAGTAAAAGAAACACCCCAAGATCCAAATTTTCTCCCCGGCAATTTTGTCTACTTCCCTTAGCCAAGAGGATAACTATATGTTTTTCCTTGGGTTCCCCTTCTTACTTAGCTTCTTTAGATTCACCTATTGTAGACTCCGTGACCCTTATTTATGGCTAGAAACCAATTATGAGTGAGTACATCCCATGTTCATCTTTTTGGGTCTGGGATACCTCACTCAGAATAGTGTTTTCTATTTCCATCCATTTGCATGCAAAATTCGAGAAGTCATTGTTTTTTACCGCTGAGTAGTACTCTAATGTGTAGATATTCCATACTTTCTTCATCCATTCTTCCATTGAAGGGCATCTAGGTTGTTTCCAGGTTCTGGCTATTACAAATAATACTGCTATGAACATAGTTGAACAAATGCTTTTGTCATATGATAGGGCATTTCTTGGGTATATTCCCAAGAGTGGTATTGCTGGGTCCAGGGGTAGGTTCATGCCGAATTTCCTAAGAAACCGAAACACTGACTTCCATAGTGGTTGCACAAGATTGCATTCCCACCAGCAATGGATGAGGGTACCCCTTCCTCCACAACCTCTCCAGCAAAGGTTATCGTTGGTGTTTACGCACCCACCCACTGAGACAGTGGAGCTGATCTATTGAGAGCTCACCAAGACCAGCTGGACTGTGACTGAAAAAGCATGGGATAAAACTGGACTCTCTGAACATGGCGAAATATGAGGGCTGATGAGACGCAAAGGACAATGGCACGGGGGTTTGATCCTACGTAATGTGATGGCTTTGTGGGAGCCCAGCCAGTTTGGATGTTCACCTTCCTAGATATGGACGGAGGTGGGAGGTCCTAGGTCATACCACAGGGCAGAAAACCCTGACTGCTCTTTGGACTGGAGAGGGAGGGGGAAAGGAGTGGAGGGAGGGGGAGAAAGGTGAGAGGAGGGGGCGTAGGGGGGGAGGAGGGGGAGGGAAATGGGAGGCTGGGAGGAGGTGGAAACTTGTTTTTTTTTCTCATTTTCTCAATAAAAAAATTTAAAAAAAAGTAAAAGAAACAGAGGTTAAAATAAAGCCACGTAAAGATAGAAAATACACAGAGAAGCTTGATATTGTATGCTATTATGCTCTCTTTAAATTGTTTGAATGCTGAGGAAGGAGCAACAGCTGCTAAAAGATATTTGCTTATAAATGCTGTAGAATTAATCCAAGATAGGTATTTTGAAAATACCTTGGCTTCAAAATTAAAGTCAAAAGGTATGTTACTTTGGAGAAGAGATTTTGCTTTTGTTTCCACAGAAAATGTGACTGTGGATTTATTCAGAGTTAAGAAAAATCAGCTTTGATGAAGGGAGACCACCTGAGAAATATCCAGCAGGAATAGATGGCCCAGATGTCTGAGATCTTCATCCAGATCAGGTTTCCTGTAGGAACTTTTTTAATGGATAAAAGCTTTCATTGAGTTTGTAAGAAATTGTCCTAGAAAATGTTAAACTAGAGAAAAATGCTTTTCAGTAGCCCTTGGGCTATGTAATATATGTTTCTCTGAAAATGGTGATGCCCCTTAGAGGTCTAATGGACTGTATAAAAATACCATATATCTTCAAAGAGATCAGTGATTTGAACTGTCCAAAATCTCAGAGATAGCTGAACAGTATTGGGAGAGAATCAATCCGATTGTAGGTACAAGGTAGTGGGTCACAGTAGATCGCTGTCTATATGTAAGGCTTTGTTCATCAGTTGTTTCCAATAACATAAATCCTTATACTGTAAGAAATGAAGTTTAGATGATGACTATTTGTCTGTTCAAAGTTATATGTAGACAGAAATTTCTGTCCCATCTGGTCCTGTAGCCATTCAGTCCCAAAGAAACAGAGGCTTATATTAATTATAAACTGTTTGGCCTATTAGGTGAGGTGTATTATTAACTAGCTCTTAAAACTTAAATTAACCCATAATTCTTATCTATGTTCTGCCATGTGACTTACTACCTTTTCTCAGTAAGGCATTATCATCTTGCTTCCTCTGTGTCTTGCTGCTGATAGTGTTCCTGTCTTTCCTCTTTACAGATTTCTCTTAGTCTGGTGGCCCTGCCTATATTTCCTGCCTGGCTACTGGCCAATGAGTGTTTTATTAAATCATTACATGTGACAAGTCTTTACAGTGTACAAAGGAATTTTCCCACAGCATTTCCCCCTTTTAATTCTAAAAACAAGACCCTGAATCTAATCTCATATTTTAGCTTTTTTCCTTATCATTATCCATAACAACTTGTAACTAGCATGCTAAACAAAGACAAATATCCATAAGCCATTTTTTTTTTGGCGAATATGAGCATAGATTTCTAGGCTACTCCTGCTGACTGGGGGTGCTGGTAATCTTATGGCGACCCAACAAAATTTTAGTATTATGTTAAGTCCTGACTGGAGTATTCTGTAAGGCTTTGGTCATCCCAGTCAACATTTTTCAAGCTGTTATGGATGCAGAACTAAGAAGAAACTATAACACATGTGCTCTGAAACATTAGATCATCTTGGTTATCCATTCCCATTGGAAATTTTTCAGGGGGTTTTCCTTGATCAAATCTTATTTTTCTAACCAAGAATTAACCCATAACCTTTCATTTTTTCCTGGAAAAACAAGCAAAACCTCTTCTCCAAAGTAAAATATCTTTTGACTTAAATTTTGAAGTCAAGATTTTTTTCAAAATAAATAGGTTGGATATACCAGCAACATTTTTTTTAATTAATTAATTTATTTATTAATGATTTCTGTCTCTTCCCCACCACAGCCTCCCATTTCCCTCCCCCTCCCCCAATCAAGTCCCCCTCCCTCATCAGCCCAAAAAGCAATCAGGGTTCCCTGCCCTGTGGGAAGTCCAAGGACCACCCACCTCCATCCAGGTCTAGTAAGGTGAGCATCCAAACTGCCTAGGCTCCCACAAAGCCAGTACGTGCAGTAGGATTAAAAACCCATTGCCATTGTTCTTGAGTTCTCAGTAGTCCCCACTGTCCGCTACATTTATATTCAAATATCTCTTAGCAGCTGTTGCTCTTTCCTCAGACGTCAAACAATTAAAGACAATACAATAACACACAGTATCCAGACTCTCTGGATATACTCCATCTGGACGTGGCTATTTTTCTTATTCTATTTCTTTTATTTTTATTTATTTATTTATTTATTTAATTTATTTATTTATTAAAGATTTCTGCCTCTTCCCCGCCACCGCCTCCCATTTCCCTCAGGGTTTCTCTGTCTCTTTGGCTGCCCTAGAACTCACTCTGTAGTCCAGGATAGCCTCCAAATCTCAGAGATCTGCCTGCCTCTGTCTCCCAAGTGCTGTGATTACAGGTGTGTACCACCATGCCCTGCTACTGTATTTCTTTTTGTAAAGACTTTCTCTATCCATTTATCCTCTCTCCCAAGCCTATGTATATTTTTAAACACACAGTAAACCATTTAGAGGTTTTCTTCTGTGTAAATCTTTACTGTTTATCTATATCTTTATTGAGCATGTGTGTCTTAAATCTGCTAAACTGCATGGCTAGGATTAAAGCTGCCTCTTTGGCAGCTGCCTTCAGCCCATTTCTTAGCATTGTGTTAGTCTAGCTTCATGGCAGACATACTGGCAGAGCCATGTTTATTGTCATAACCCTGTGGAGTTTCAAGGTAACTGCCAGCACCAAGAATAATGCCACCAGTTGCTCATAAACACCATTTAAGTATGTGGTGGCAAGGCCTCTTAAAATAGTTGCAAGCTTTTGCCACTGAAGTAGAGTCAGGAAACCTCTTTTAAAGGAGTGGACTCTCTGAATGTGGCTGACAATGAGGGCTGACTGAGAAGCCAAGGACAATGGCACTGGGTTTTTGATTCTACTGCATGTATTGGCTTTGCGGGAGCCTAGTCTGTTTGGATGCTCAGTTTCCTAGATCTGGATAGAGGAGGGAGGACCTTGGACTTCCCACAGGGCAAGGAACCCTAACTTCTCTTTGGACTGGAGAGGGAGGGGGAGGGGGAGGGGGAAGAGAAATGGGAGGAGGTGGAAATTTTTAATAAAATATAAATAAATAAATAAATAAATAAAGGTGTCATACTTCTACTTGGAGAACAGATGTTTACCAAGAAACTCTGATTTCCTCTGTTCTTGTCTGCCTATTTAGTATCCTATTTTTAAAAGGCATCTCAGGCTTTTTGTGGAAATTCTAATCAAATGTTTAGGTGCCATTTGTAAGTGGAGGTTTCTGTTCCATCTGGTCTTTAGCTGTTCAGTTCCAAAGAAACACATAGAGGCTTATATTAATTATAAAATGTTTGGGCCATTATCTCAGGCTTATTATTAACTAGCTCTTACAACTAATTTAACCCACAATTCTTATCTATGTTTAGACATGTGGCTTGGTACCTTTTCTCTGTAAGGCATTCTTATTTTGCTTCCACTGCATCTGGCTGCTGACTGTGTCTCTTACTTTCCTCTTCCCAGAGTTCTCCTAGTCTGATAGCCCCACCTATATACCCTGCCTGGATACTGGCCAATCAGCTTTTTATAAAACCAATATGAGTGACAAAACTTTAAGGTGTACAAAAGCATTATCTCAGAGCATTTATATACCATGTACATAGTGACAAAAGCGTTCTGTTCATTGTGAGTTTTTATGTAAAGTTTGTATCCTTGTGTTCTGTGACTAAAAATTCTACTAGACAATGTTAAAGCCATACAAAAATGAAATTCCATAACCAGCCAAGAAAACCATGACATTATGCAATAATGAGTCTATTATCTATCAATCAGACTTGTAAGTTGTCCAACTAGTCTTTCTAGTAAAACCCCAGGAAACTACATAATCCCTGTAACAAATGTCCAAGACAAGATGAATAACTGAAAGTTTCTACATTTATTTATGTTTCTATTTAAGAGCTAAACGGATAAGGCAAAATATGTAACCCTAATTAATAACTAAGGACACCTTTCTAGGCTGACTATCTACCATTTCCCAATGCCAACTGTAGGCTACACGTAATATTATTCTTTGATTCTACTACTTACCTGAATTTGGATTCTCAGCATTTTAATTAAAGAAAAACATGTGAATGACATTGACTTTTTGTGCTGGAGAAAACTCTAAGTTTTCTTTATTCTTATTATTTTTTTTTGGTGATTACTATTTCCAAAGCCTTCTCAAGAACAGGTTTGCTGGGACCTGAATATCCATGCATTCTCATAGACATTGTGAAAAATATCTTGCGTTATTATGAGGAATCCCTACAGCCCATCTTCTACAAGATTATTATGTTAAAAAAATGTTTTTAGACATCCATTAGAGTGTTTTTATAACCTATATATGGAACCCTATTGTATTGTGGACAGTGCATTTTAAGTATGACCATCAAAAACAAGTTTTCCTTTAGAATTAAAGAACAGTCTGTAAACAAGAATATTTAGTAACAGAACATTAACTTTTAGACAAAAATTCTAATCATAGCCTTGAAAAGAACAATCAAATACCATATTTCACTTGAATTTAGGTTTATTTTTCCAGACCAGCAATACTTATTCTCAATACATTAGAATTGATAGAATCTTTGCTATGTTACAGCTTGGAAAATGATTGTTTGTCTTTGAGAAAAATTAAAGCATTAGAACCAATCTACCACCTACAAGGAAAATCTCCTTTTTATAATTTTCAATAAGAAAGCCCTGCTTGGGGTGAAATTTCAATTAGAGTTTAAGATAAAACAAAATCATCCCAAACTCATTAAGATAGTGATGAGCTATAGATTGCAAAGAGTTCCATTTTCACTATTAGCTTATAATGATAAAAAAGGGATTTAGGAATTAATGGGTCTTTTGAAATGTTGCTTTGTCATTTGAAAACTGAATACTGAGAACTAGAGAGAGGTCTTCACCATTGAGAACACTTATTGCTCTTACAGGGGACACAAATTTGATTTCCAGCACCTACCTTAGATGGCTAATATCCACCTCTAACTCTTGCTTCATGTAAGTTGAGGCCTCTGGCCCCCTTGGGTGCCTGCACTCAGGTGCCTATACCTACGAACAGATATATACAAACATCGTTTTAAAAAGAAAACGTCAAGATTCTGTAATTATTTTTCTTTCTCAACATTTCTCTATAATGATCTGGAGAATTCGTGAAGTAAATGTCCAAATACAACTCTTACCATCATCCAAATTTGTAGATAATAAGGACAAATAATATAAACATCATGCATAACTAAAACAAGTGAAGATTCAGATTTGTACTGATAACATGCATCCCCTCAAAACAATGCAGTTTGATTTGGTGTAGCTGAGGATCCTGAAAGCTGACAAAGAACTGTGTTGAGAAAACTTAGCAGAATATTTTTTTCTAAAGGACCCTATCTTCAGTATTAAAGGCCCAAGGCTATTTGTCATTTAGGACTTCTTTACCAATCACACGAAAATGAAAACTCCATAGCAGGTGAAAAATACAAGTCTCACAAGAATGAGTTTCTGAAGTCTAGAAGCAAAAGTAGTTTTCACCAAAACTCAGAGAAAAATTCCTTTTTAGAGTTATAGCTAACACTAGATATTACATATCCAGGTAATAGTTAAAAAAAGCAGCAGGAAAATAAAGTATTGATGGAATTGTAAGCAACCATATATCACACATGGTGTGGGAGGGCATATAAATGGTGTAATGGCTATTCCATGTAAGCAAATGCTCTAGAACTTTCTGATAAAATTATTAATGCCTCAATAATACACATTTATCCAAGAGAAGTAAATACATCTACTCATTAACACAAAAGTGTAAACAGCTACAGTGGCAATTTAAAAAAAAAATTGAAGAAACCTTTGTATCGTCAGGTAACAGGATACTATTCAGTAGTCCTTTTTATGGTCAGGTAACAGGATACTATTCAGTAGTTAAAAGGAACAAATTACTGACATACCCAGAAGCAGAGAAAAGAAATGCATCTTCAAATATGTATGCCTCATGAAAAAGGCCTTATAAAAAGTAGTCCATACTACTCACCATATTATATTTCATATGTAGATACTCAGAATAACTATACTGTATTAGTGAACTTAAAAATATTTACAGCAGCTAAATATAATTTATTAATAATTATGGAAGATCTTGTTTGCCCCCTAAGAATTTTTTTTTCATTTTCGAGACAGGGTTTCTCTGTAGCTTTTGGTTCCTGTCCTGGAACTAGCTCTTGTAGACTAGGCTGGCCTCGAACTCAAAGAGATCTGCCTGCCTCTGCCTCCCGAGTGCTGGGATTAAAGGTGTGTGCCACCACCGCCCGGCTCCTAAGAAATTTTTCTAGAAAAGAGCATAGGGGAACTTATTGGATTAATAATATACTTTATGTTTTAAAAATGATTGGATCACACAAGCTTCTGTAGTTATAAATACTAGACATATGAATATGCAAGATAAGTACAATGCCTTTTATGTAAATTTAATATACAAAAGAGAGACTATAACAAGTTCTACTCATTAGTGGCTTTACTTCCAATGTACTTAAACAAAAGTGTGCTAATTTCTGAAAATCCACTCAAAGTGCACAAAACCAAAACAGATTAATGGATAGTCACTGGACAGATGGAAAAGTATATGGTGAAACGTATAGCAAAAATTTCATTGTGGAATCTAAGAACTCATAATTTTGTAGTTCTACAGAAAATTTGTAAAATTTTACTTTATCTTTAGGAATTTTCATAATACAATTTTACAAAAGTTATTGGTAAACTTATGAAAGAGACTGTGCAAACATGAATTCTTACCAAATTACAAAGGTAACTGAACTAATTTAGAATAAATATTTTTTAATTTACAAATTATAGAAATTTAAATACAGAACAATATTATTTTACAAATTATAGAAATTTAAATACTGCACACTCAGATAATGCCAGCTACTTGGAAGGCTGGCATAGGAGGATGACCATTTCAAGGCTTGCCTAGGTTACATGGTCTATTCAAAATCAAAGTCAATAACATATTGAGACTTAATTTCTAAATAAAATGTTAAGAGGAGGTTTGGAATACTGCTTAATGCTGAGGAAATAACCTAGTGTGTTGATGATTCAACCCAGTGGTGGTGGAAGAGGCAGCAGGGGAAGGAAAGAGAAAAATGAAGACCACAGGGGGCTGTAAAACTCAACCAGTGTTGAACAGAGAGGTAGTGACCCAAAGTATTCAGAAAGAAAATATAACATGACAAGGATCATAGTCAGAAGTTACTGAGTAGCAAGATTTCTTTTCACCATCTTAAGGATCTTAGTGGATAAACATGAGGAGAAATATAATCAGTTTCCAATCTCTGATATCAAGTTTAAAGGATTTGTTTCTAAACATGGTTGTATTTTCTTGAGAAGTGGTCAAGTGAAATGTGTACATTTGTGCACTGTGACATAAAATTATTGCCTTTCTTCGGCCTTTAAAGATGAATAAATCAACAAAACTATCATTATGTGTTCCACTCTATGGGCGGAAAACAAACAGATGGAGATATCTGACTTTTTGTTGATGGACTTATTAAAGGTAGTTATGAGTTAATTACTAGAAAGCAAAACAATAGGATTATTATAGAAAGGAACTTTAAAAGAATGATAATGATGTTATAAAACTTACATCTAAATTAAAGGAATACTTTAAAAGTATCATTGTTTTGCATTTCAGGGAATTAGAGTTACAGTTTACTAGGGAATGTCTCATGGAAACAATCAGTAAAGGATAAAATGTGAATATTTCTAAAGAAACAGCAATAGAAAAATAGTATACCTAGAAACTATTAGGATAAACAGGAAAGTTTATTTTCTATTAAATGATGTAAACTTTAAAACTCTTAAAATGAAGAACTATACAAATATGCACAATTGAAAGTCTCATTACTTAGAAAGATGATCTAATAAACATTAAATATACCACAGATGTGTATTATGATATTAACAAAATTACAATATTAACATCATAATCATCCAAAAAGAATAACCCTGATCATGAATGCAACAGAAATGATTGCATTCACAATAATTCTGTTACTATATGTCTAAGGAATCAAAAATTTATCAACTTTGTACCAGAAAGACAATTTTTAGAAGGACTCTGAATTGAAATGAAAAACAACTGTGTAGGTGAAAAAATCTGTGACATTAAGCAGAGATAATTCCCAGCATTTGTAAACTAGAGATATAAATCAGGATGTAGGTATTCTAATTTTGAAAATTAACTCTTGTGATACAAAAACACAGAAGTTAAGATACACAAAATTTAATGCACAATAAAATCTAAAACATTGGAAACTAAAAGTCACAAAATAAAATAAATGAGCCCTTCAAAACAAGGTCAGTCACATCAGTTTTCACAAAGTCAAAAGAAAATATATATATATATAATTTATATATATAATTTATATATATATATATATAAATTATCATTATCAAGGAAGACAAAGAAAGCCAAAGACTAAAAATTTAAACTGGTATTTTTACAGTATTAGTTTAGAAAAATGACAGAAAATGAAAAAAAAATGACACACAGAACAGGAAAAAAAAGATGTACTAGTAATAACATCAAAAATTTGAAGGTAGAATTTTTACAGTAGAACAATGAGTGCATTTTGTGATAGTAAATGACATATTAACAAATTAAATTATCTATTAATACAATTTAAAATGACAAAAACATTTTCAGTGTTCTTAAAAACATTTTAATTGATTCTTTGGGAATTTTATCTCATGTATCCCCATCTCAATCATTTTCCAGTCTCTCTTTATCGTCCCCTCACTCCCATAGCATTTCTACCATCAACTATTAATTACAATCAAAACAATCAAACAACAATAAAAAACCCACTCCTTCATCTTTCCTACCTCTCCATCACCTCTTCATTTGTCTTAGTGACCTTGGGAGCTTCACTGTGTCATGCAGCATAAAATTTTTCTACTCTGTATTACTTGCAAATGTTCTTTGTAATGAGTTGTTGGTCTAGTCCAACATCTCTGGCTTTTGGTACTGTCAACACTGGACACTCCCCAAAACTTCTCCCAGATACCTGATTATCCTGCCATGGCCCACAGTCTTGGAGATTCCAGGCCATGGCTTCTCAGGACCAGATCTTTCAGGCACTAAGGCAGGGGATAGATGGAGTTGATGCTGGGGTAGGCCAGACTGGAATGATTGGGTCGTCTTGCTTAGGTTAGCTGCAGAGCCAGTTCATCTATACCCATACCATCCACGTTGCTCTCCCATGATGAAGGTGAGGGGTTGGGCCATCTCTACGGAATGTGGGTCTGGCTCTCCTGTGAGGGGCAGGACCAGCTCTCCCAGGGCCAGCATAGGGTAGTGCCAGCTCAGCACCTCCTTTGGATTTCAACAAGCATGGTTCCTGGATCCTTTACAAAAGACAGTTTTTGTTTGTTTGTCTCTCTGTGTAGTTCTGGCTGTCCTGGAACTCACTTTGAAAGCCAGGTTGGTCTTGAACTCACAGAGATTCATCTGCCTCTGCCCCCTGAGTACTGGGATTAAAGGTATGTGCCACCACTGCCCCAGGTACCATAAAAATCATTTTCAGTGGTTTGTGGGTTTTTTGTATCAGTTTCTGAACTATCTACAGATTATTAGCAAATTAATATAACAATATAAATATTTAGATAACATTTGTAGTAACTGCAATAGATTCATTTATTTTGATTTTTTCAATTCTTTTGAATTTTCCTCCTTTTCATTCTCCCTACAATACCTGCTATGTATCCCCTCCTTGCTCCCTTTCAAACTTATGACACTTTATTTTAATGGAAGAAGGAATAAAAACAGTACAGGTAGGATACTAGCAGATTGCAGAGAGGATGATTTTAGGAAATGCTTCAGATTTTACTCATGATATAGCAGAGAAAGGCAGTCTGAAAGCTGGGTTTGACAGGGGGGAAATATGTAAGCTTATTATCAACATACAGTTGGAAAATAGAGACCATCATATTGAAGAACAAAAAAATCACTCACTTTCCCCATTAATTATAATAAACACTAATTGTGATCCACTGTATATTTTAGTCTCATTTTATCTTAAAATTAGGTTTTAAGACAAAATATAGTTGAAAATAATTTTCCAACCCCCACCTAAATAAAATAAATTTCTCACAGTTTTTGTATGCTTCTTTACAGCTGTTATTACTGAATTCTGCATATTATTTGTATATTCACAATATGTTAGGATTTTAGCAATAGTTAACATAAGGATATTTACAAATCCAACATTAATGACTTTTAAATAGTGGGGTCATTGATAAAATACTGGCTAAACTTTTCCAATATAATGTAAAATATTAGAATGCTACTACATTTACTGACTAAGAAAAGGATGCATGGGATTTTCTAGTCCGTATGGACAGCGTGAAAATATTTAAGGTACAATTTCATTTATCAAAGCCTCTTAAGCATCTTACTCATTATTGCTCACTCACAAATGGGATTAGAAAAGAAAGAGTAACTATCTTCTGTCATCCTTAAAACCAACAAGGTTTTCCTACTTAGCTTTACAGTGAGAAACATGTGGTATTCAGAACAGAACAAAATAAATAGTAAAGACTATTTAGTACTAGACTGATCTAGTAGTTATTTGAAAGAGGGAACTTTGGCAAATACAATCCCTTCCTTTCAAGTTGCAAAATTTGACCAAAAATACACTGAAATCAGAACATCCAACCTGTCAAGGCAAATCAATTTCAATAACTGTTTAATTGTTGTACCTTTTAGTTTTAATTTTAGAAAAGGTCTTCAACAGGCATATGGGTTATATATTTGCTCTGCTCTTAACACAAATTTATGTTTTTTTTTATTTTCTTCTTTTTCCTTTTATTTATTTCTTTTTTTCAGACAGGGTCTCTTTATGTCCTGGTACTATTTATATCTTTTGGTTGTCCTGGAACCTGCTATGTAGATAAACCTGGCCTCAAAATCACAGAGATCCTCCTGCTTTTGTTTGGGCTTGAATTAAAAGCAACCACTATGCTTAGATGTTAGTCTTTCTAGGTAACATTTTTTTCCCATTTGTTGATGTTTATAGACATTTTTCATTGAACTTTTTAATGTATCTGCTTTGATAAAGCATCTGAAAGTAACTTCTTACATTCATTTGCTCACACTAATGATCAGTTGGATTTTCTCTCAGGGAAGATTGTTTTTTTCATTTAGTTGTGATTCAAAGTTTAACATTGCATTGTTAGATCTCATAAATTATCACTGTTTGGTCCTTGCCTACTTACTTATTTTCATATTTTGTATTTCTACAATTCTAACTTGTAAAACAAGCCATCCTTGCATGCAATAATAATGTCCTTTTGCATAATTTTTTAGAAATTTTCATACACAACAACATTAAAGGAATGGAGTGCAAATCTTATTGCTCACTTTGCATAATTTATATTTATATATAATTGCATAATTTATAGATTTCTGTGAAACTCAATATATAGCAAATATAAAGTAAAGGAGCATGTCATTGAATATATATACATATATACACATCACTTGGTCTTACTTCCATAGATTTGAAAAATATCTTTCCACTTTTTTATTTTACCAATATTTTGTTAGTTTTTATTGCATCATTTCACTGTATTATATCCACCTTTTCTTTAAATGAGCGCTGTTTTCTTTTCAGTTGAACTCAAGCCCCTGTTTTCTCAATTTCAAAATATAAAAGTTGGTTTATTGTATACTTCGTGAATATCAAACATTTATAATACATAAATCTGATTAATGCAGGCTGTAATTTCCTGATGGAGTATGGAGAAATCAGAAGTGCTTTTTGACTTTTTGGTATAAACTTATTTTGAGCTGACAAAATTAGGAACCAGCAGATATAAGAAAATCACTGCCTAACATTTTCTTTGTTGAAGCAGAACATAATTATTTTTTTAATGAAAAGAATTTCAGACTTTTACACACTTAGAGATAGTACCAGAAGAATCTGAAAGCAATCCTTACTTCATTCCAATCCTCATGGTTCTGCTGTTTATGTCCTATAATAGTTTTGCTTAATTCTGTTATTTCTCTACAATTGTATTAGTTATTGTTAAAGATGAAGACAAACATTCTTACTTTTGGTTTTTGAAAATTGTCTTAGTTTTTCTGAGATGTTGAATGATGCTGTTTATCAAGAAATTTTAAAAAAAGCAATTGATTATCTTAGCAGTAATTAAGTAAGTATTTAATATCATCTTGTAAACCAGTTTTTATTTTCTCAGTAAATACTTCAATAAAGAGACGAAGGTACAGAAGCATAACAAACCTTGGTAATCAATTATCTTAAAGAAAACAATCTCAATCATGTAACAGTATATGGTAAAATACTATTCCCAGATCTTAAACATGAGTAATTTAGATAGCCATGACTATTATTCTGTAAATTAGCAATTCCTAAGTAGTAGAGGTTTTGTTCCTGAGGAAATACCTGGGAATTAATAAGTATAGTTTCAGTTGCCATGATATATAGTACTTTTTTTCAGCGGGTTAGGACCATATACATAAAGAAATACTCTCTAACAAAAAATGTATACCTCCAAATACCTGTTATAGGAAGGGAAAAAAATCTTATTTCACAGATTTTATTGCCTTCTGATACTTGAATTATTTTATGGGGACAATGGTAGGAATCAACATACTTGTACATGAGTGTGAACTAAGGTATCACATAGACATTTTTTTAAAATTACAAAATGTATAGCTTGGTTTTGCAGGTTCTGACATTTCATACTCCATTTCAAATTGTCAATAATTTTTGGTCACGCACATTTGTGAAATATTCTACAAAGACAGGATTTGATAGATCAATGTTCAGTTTGTTTTAAAAAAATTCTGTGATTATACCACAACGTTAGGCAGGTTTTACCTCAAAGAGCTGAAATGACAATTTTTATGTAAAAAGACATTTGACACTAACAATATTTGAATTCAAACATACTAATCTGAGAAGAAAAGTAGTCTTTTCTGAACTTCTATTTTATAACACAAAGACATTTAATCTCGCACTTATCAGTCAAGTATATAAATGTATAATTACACATTTAAATAAAATAGTGCATCAATAACTCTAGTAACTAAAAACTAACAGATTACTTAGAGTAACTTGAAGTAGTTCGACAAAATGTTATTTTAAATATTTTGTTTTTGTCTCTTCTCATAAACATTAACTACAATGATTCAGGAGTAATCTCAACAATGAATGAAAAATAGTAAAGACTGAGAAAATATGTGATGTTAAAATATACATGGATACAAATATAATTTCATAAGAACAGCATTAAGTTGGTAGATATAGCTAGAGGCAAAAAGACAGTGGTATTGCACTAAAAGCAGTTAGCTATATACAGTACAGTATCCTAATCTAAGAGGAAGACACACCATAAACTTTAATGGAGTCATTTGGTGGTTGCACATTCTGTCTCCCTAAAAGTTTAAGTGCATCATATCTGTCATCATTAACTTTAATGGAAGAAACCACAAAAGTCTGAGGTGTAAACATGGATGAATGTTTGTGGATAACAGAAAGAGCATCTGTAGGTAGAAAATATTGTTAACTATTACAACATAATTTTATAATTAATAGCAAACATAAATATCATTTGATTTATAAGGCAATCTTTAAAAATAAACAGTAAACAGAAAATCACTTTATTGTGTATCCATACATAAAATAGCAATGGGCTCATTAGAGCATGTGTGAATGGCATTATGAGACTTTGGGTAATTTTGTCATGTATTATATTATTCATCATTCTAAATGTCAGTTCTTGTCAAAGTGATCTGCAGATCCATTTTATTTACAATAAAAGTCTCAGTAGGTTTTCTGTTGTCATTTAAAACATGTGCAAAATAATCCATTAATTCTAATATTTGTTTCAAATATAAAATCCAAATCATCCTAAAATTAGGGAGAAATCATTTTACAGCATAGTACAACTTTGTATAAAACTAAAATATTTATGATAATGTAATGGTTCATGTAGTCAATTTTATACAACCTAGATTCACTTTGAAAGGAAGTCCCAGTAAAGGATTGTCAAGGTTAGGTTGGTTAGTGATCATGTCTATGGAGGATAATCATAATTACACTAATTGAAATGAGAAAATACACTCATTGTGGGTGACAACATTACTCAGGCAGGGATTATGGGTTGTATGTGAAGGTAGAAGACAATATGAGCATGTGGAAACATGCATTAATTCACTGCTCTCTGCTTTTGATTATGGATTTAATGGGTCTCGCTGCTTCAAGTTGTTACCATGTTGCATTTGCTGTAATGGTGGAATATAATCTGGAATTATGAGTCAAATAAATCTTTTCTATCTTAAGTATCTTTTCTCAGTATATTTTCTCACTGAAAATGGATAAAACTAAGATAGACAGCATAGTTTTGGTGAATGAATGTACTGATATGTTTTTATATTCATTCAATGTAATATCATAGTGAAGATGAGCAAACTATACTTCTTGTGGCAGCAAGAATGAATCTATTAAATAAAGACTTCAAGAAAGCAGAATTTATATTTTATTTTTTTTTATTGAAAATTTCCACCTCCTCCAATCCTCCCATTTCCCTCCCCTATCCCCACCCCCCCCTTCCTCTTCAGTCCAAGGAGCAGTCAGGGTTCCCTAGCCTATGGGAAGTCCAAGATCCTCCCTGCTCCCCCGAGGTCCGGGAAAGTGAGCACCCAAACAGACTAGGCTCCCACAAAGTCCATCCATGCAGTAGAATCAAAACCCAGCACCATTGTCCTTGACTTCTCCCTCAGTCTCCACTGTCAGCCACATGCAGAGAGTCTAGTTTGATCATATGCTCCATCAGTTCTAGTTCCGTTAGATCAGCCCTACCGTCTCAGTGGGTGGGCAAACCCTTCGCGATCCTGACTTCCTTGCTCATGTTCTCCCTCCTTCTGCTCCTCATTTAGACCTTGGGAGCTCAGTCCATTGCTCCAATATGGGTGTATGTCTCTATCTCCATCCATCGCCAGATGATAGTTCTATGGTGATATGCAAGATTTTCATCAGTGTGGCTATAGGATATGGCCAGTTCAGGTTTTCTCTCCTCTGCTGCCCAAGGAACAAGCTGAGGACAACTCCTTGGACACCTGGGAACTCCTCCAGAGTCAAATCTTTTGCCAAGCCTAAAATGGCTCCTTTAATTAAGATATCTACTTCTCTTCTCCCACATCCACCCCTCCTCTATCCCAACCATCCCCTTCCCTCAAGCTCTGCCCATCCTCCCCTCCTCCCTTCTCTCTCCCTATTTTCCCTTATCCGCACCCCACCCCCACCGCCATGCTCCCAATCCCTGTCCGGCAATCTTGTCCACTTCCAATATTCAGGAGGATATCTATATGTTATTCTTTGGGTTCACCTTCTTATTTAGCTTCTCTAGGATCAAAAATTACAGGCTCAATGTCCCTTATTTATGGCTAGAATCCACTTATGAGTGAGTACATACTATATTCATCTTATTGGGTCTGGGTTACCTCACTCAGGATAGTGTTTTCTATTTCGATCCATTTGCATGCAAAGTTCAAGATGTCATTGATTTTTAGCACTGAGTAGAACTCTAAAGTGTATATGTGCCACACCTTCTTTATCCATTCTTCTATTGAGGGGCACCTAGGTTGTTTCCAGGTTCTGGCTAGTAACATGAGGGGCAGGCCTGCTTTTTTGTGTTTTCTGTCCTGCCTTTTAGCCCCAAAGAAAATCACACATAGGTCTCCATAAATTATAAGCTGATTGGCCCATTAGCTCTAGCCTCTCACTGGCTAACTCTCGCATCTTGATTAACCCACTTTTCTGATCTATGTTAGCCATGTGGCTCAGTATCTTTTTTCAATGGGGCAGATCACATCCTGCTGCTTCTTTGATCTGGGCAGGAATGGGAGGAATCAGCTTCCTCCTTCCCAGAATTCTCCTGTTCTCATTACATCATTTTTACTTCCTGTCTGGTTTTCCCACCTATATTTCCTGCCTGGCCAATCAGTGTTTATTTATTGTTGTAATAAGAAGTGGCGGGGCTCCACTCTGTTGAAGGTGCTGCGGTGGGCTGCGTTCCTGCCCAGCTCCGCACTACTAGCTTTACCCGAAATAATTACACGGAAACTGTATTCTTTTAAACACTGCTTGGCCCATTAGCTCTAGCCTCTTATTGGCTAGCTCTTACATATTGATCTAGCTCATTTCTAATAATCTGTGTAGCCCACGAGCTGGCTTACCAGGAAAGATCTTAACCTGCGTCTGCCTGGAGTGGGAGAATCATGGTGACCCCTTGACTCAGCTTCTTTCTCCCAGCATTCTGTTCTGTTTACTCCACCTATCTAAATTCTACCCTATCAGAGGCCAAGCAGTTTCTTTATTACTTAACCAATGAAACAACAGATAGAGAGATGACCCTGCTCCATCATTTCCCCTTTTTCTGTTTAAGCAAAAAAGAAAGGCTTTAACTTTAACATAGTAAAATTACATATAACAAAACAGTTATCAAGTAAGAATTACAGTTACAATATTTATATCTACCTTGTCTTTTATCATAACAATGGAAAACTATAACTATCTATCCATTCTTCAACTCCCTCAAAGACTCCAGAAGGATATAATATTACCTGAGTAAACAAGAACTAAGAAACTTCAAACTCTAGAAATGACAAAGACATCTCGCTGCCTGGACAGTCACCCAAAGTTCCTCTGTACCGTTGGGGCATCCATCTTCGGCCTTCAGGCCCATAATATCCAGCAGACATTTCCATGAAGCAGGAAATTTCAAAGACAGTTCAGTCACTATCTGCTGTGTCCTGTAGAATGTCTCTCAGACTCTTTCATGAATCAGGAACCCTGAAAGACCATCTCACCTTTAGGCAAGTTCAGTAGTCCTCTCTCTGCGGGTTCTTTGTGTCCATTTTATGCATCCGTCCAGGCAAGAGCAATTTCTTGCCCAAATGGCTATCAAACTCCATAACGAGCCTCTTTGATGCCCATCTTCCTCTTGAAGTAGATTGGTGCTGCCAGGAGCAGACGTGTCTCATTGTCATGAAAAACCCTAAATTATTAAAATATTTTAAATGCCATATTCTGCAGTCTTTGAAAGATATGAAGAATGTCTATCTAATTGAAATATATCTCTACATATCTAGAAAATCTTATTAATATGACTACAAGATTGACTATTATAGATGATTATCCATTAGCAACCTATATTTCCTAATTATACATTACAGTTTTAAAAATGAACTACACAATCACAATACCTTAATGAAGAGCAGAAACACATATACATAAAACAAAACTGACCTTAAAATCCATACCAATGCTAATTATTCATATCTATATCATATCCCACTTTAAATGTAAAAGAACATTTGTAAACAATATTTGGGAACATGGGCGTAGTTTTTTTCTCTCCAAACTGCTTCCTGCTGAATGGGGGCACTGTTATTTAGATCTTTTATGGTGTATCCTGTGTGCTAGTTTCATCTCAGTTGGCAGTTGAGCGAAGCAATTTTTTGAGGGTATTCACAACAACCTTTCAGGAGGACATGGTCTATCATACCATATTGGGATAGATGCAATCCACAGGGTCACATCCTCTGTGAAAACAAAAGAAGACCCTTTCCAAAGCATCATATTCTTAGACCCAAATTCTGAAATCATACCCTCATGATATCTGTTCTGGTTCCACTTGGCAGCCCATATAATGAAATGTCTCTCTGTACTTAGCTCCTTCACAGTCAAAAATTTTATAGAAAACACAATGTACATAATCCAGACTCTCTGTGAATTTTCCATTTTTACGTGGCTTATTTTTCTTTATTTCTTTTTATCTCTTAACTATCTGTACTCTGTCTCTTTAAAGACTTTACCCCCTTTTTTTAAGATATTAACTTTATTCTTTATATTGTTTTTCTTCTCTCTCCCAAGCCTACGTACATTCATCCAACAGTGGCTGAATCTGTTTTATTGTGAATCTGTATTTAAAAAAAAATCCAGGAGCACTTTGTTTTGCGCCTTTAAATCACTAAGCGCTTAAGAATCTAAGCTATGACAATTCCTAGGTCAAAAACAGGTACTGCCTGCTTGCCCCGCCCAGTCCAACATGGCAGAGCTGCTCGTGCCTCTGATCCTTGCACATTGCACCAGTAGCATGGTGGAGCTGTTTGTGCCTCTGAGCCACAGTACACAATGACTTCCTTTTAGGCACACAGCGAGTCTTTTTGCCATCAAACAAATCATAGCACATTACTCAAAATGCTCCATTCAAAAGCTCTGTCTCCTGAAGGAGCCAGACAGAGATCGCAATGGCTGCATAGCCCAGAAAGCCGGCATTTTAAAACAGCCAGTTTTTTCCTGCTGCTGACTCAGGACAATTTCTTTGTGGCACGCAACCCATAAACAGCAAAAAGCTGTGTTAAACTCTCTTTTCCTTATTTTTAAGCCTTCTCAGGTTTTTAAGTGGATTTAGTCCATCACGTCTGGGCACCACTCTGTTGAGATAGGGAGCTGCAGGCTGCATCCCCAGCACCTGCCGCCTGCATTGCTAGCTTATGCCCCGAAATAATTACATAGAAACTGTACTCTTTTAAACACTGCCTGGTCCATTAGTTCCAGCCTCTTAATCCATTTCTAATAATCTGTGTAGCCCACAAGATGGCTTACCAGGAAAGTTCTTAACCTGTGTCTGCCTGGAGTAGGAGAATCATGGCGACCCCTTGACTCAGCTTCTTTCTCCCAGCATTTTGTTCTGTTTACTCCACCTATCTAAATTCTACCCTATCAGAGGCCAAGCAATTTCTTTATTACTTAACCATTGAAACAACAGATAGAGAGATGACCCTCCTGCATCAATTTATAACATGATTGACAGAATACAGACAATTCTCACACACCACTTCCCCCACTTTAAAAAAAAAATACAAAGGAAAATGCCCATAGTCCAGTTTTTGGAAATGTGGGTGTAGTATTCCAGGCTACTTCCAGTTGGTTGGGGGCTCTGATAATCTTATGGGGACCTAAAGAAAATTTAGAGTTATGATCAAGTCGTGACTGAAGTATCCTGTGAGTCTTGATCATCTCAGGCAGCAGTCTTGAACCTGTTCTGCATGAAGAACTCAGACATCTGGGCCATCTATTCCTGCTGGAGATTTCTCAGGTGGTCTTCCTTGATCAAAGCTGATTTTTCGTAACTCTGAATAAATCCACAGCCTCTCGTTTTCTGTGGAAAGAAAAGCAAAATCTCTTCTCCAAAGTAACATACCTTTTGACTTTAATTTTAAAGTCAAGTTATTTTTAAAATACCTATCTTGGATTAATTCTGCAGCATTTATAAGCAAATATCTTTTAGCAGCTGTTGCTCCTTCCTCAGCATTCAAACAATTCAAAGAGAGCATAATAACACACAGTATCAAGATTCTCTGTGTATTTTCCATCTTTACGTGGCTTTATTTTAACTTCTATATCATTCATTTTTACTTTTAACTTTTGGCTTTTTGAGACAGGTTCCCTGTATATCTTTGTCCTGGAACTCCCTCTGTAAACCAGGCTATCTTTGAACTCACAGAGATCTGTCTGTCTCTGCCTCTCAGGCTACTCTCTTTCTTTCTTTCTTTCTTTCTTTCTTTTTTTTAACTGAGAACTTTAACCTTTGGCCTGATTATATTTTTAACACACTGTAAAACATTTAGAGGTTTTCTTCCTCTTGAATCTTGCTTTACTGTTTATCTCTCTTTTTTTTTGACTACATGAGTCTTTAATTTGCCAAAGAATATGAAGTTTTTGCCACAAGTCTATGGCGTTTTAAGGTCCTTGCCAGGAAGCAAGCTGCAACAATGTGTAAACAACACTGAAAAGCTCCTATGGCATTTCAAGGTCCTTGCCAGGAAGCAAGCTGCAACATTGTGTCCATAGGTCCATAGTCTGGACTGCCTGCTTGAAACAGTCAGAGTTTTCCCTTACAGGACAGCCCAGAAAGCCTGCATTTTAAAACATCTCAGCTTTTTTCCTGATATGGCTGAGAACAAAAATGCTTTACTGTAGTCTTTCCCAAGCTTTCTCAGGCTTTTGGTGGATGAAGTTATCCACGTGGGCCCCAATCTGTAACATGAAGGGCCAGGCCTGCTTGTTTGTGTTTTCTGTCCTGCCCTTAAGCCTCAAAGAAAATCACACATAGGTCTCCATAAATTATAAGCTGATTGGCCCATTTGCTCTAGCCTCTCACTGGCTAACACATCTTAATTAACCCATTTTTCTGATCTATGTTTTACCATGTGGCTCAGTTCCTTTTTTTCAATGGGGCAAGATCACTTCCTGCTGCTTCGTTGATCTGGGCAGGAATGGAAGGAATCAGCTTCCTCCATCCAAGAATTCTCCTGTTCTTGTTACATAATTTCTACTTCCTGTCTGGTTTTCCCTCCTATATTTCCTGCCTGGCCAATCAGCGTTTATTTATAATATGATGGACAGAATACAGACAATTCTCCTGCACGATTGGCTATTACAAATAGTGCTGCTATGAACATAGTTGAACAAATGCTTTTGTAGTATGATTGAGCATCCCATGGGTATATTTCCAAGAGTGGAATTGCTGGGTCCTGAGGTAGGTTGACTCCCAGTTTCCTGAGAAACCGCCACTCTGATTTCCAAATGGGTTGCACAAGTATGCATTCCCACCAACAATGGATGAGTGTTCCCCATATTATACATCTTCTCCAGCATAGGCTATCATTGGTGATTTTTATTTTACCTATTCTGACAGGTGTAAGATGGTATCTCAGAGTTGTTTTGATTTGTATTTCCCTGATCGCTAAGGAGGTTGGGCATGACCTTAAGTGCCTTTTGGCCATATGAACTTCTTCTGTTAAGAATTCTCTGTTCAGTTCAGTACCCCATTTTTTATTTGGGTTGATTAGAATTTTAATGTCTAGTTTCTTGAGTTCTTTATGTATTTTGGAGATCAGACCTTTGATGTGGGTTTGGTGAAGATCTTTTCCCAACCAGTAGTTTGCCTTTTTGTCTTAATGACAGTGTCTTTTGCATTGCAGAAGCTTCTCAGTTTCAGGAGGTCCCATTTATTTATTGTTGCTCTTATTGTCTGTGCTACTGGGGTTCAGAATTTATATTTTAATGGATATTCTTTACAATTATTCTTAAAAAGTATTGAGATAAAAGCACCTCACTGAGAGTACAAATTATCTTGCTTTGTATTTATAATAAATTTACATAACATTCTAATATACAGTAAGACAAGTAAGTGGAAAGTGCTGTACAAACAATAACTCAGACATGGAGGAATGTGAAAAATACTTTTGAATATGGATAACAAAAATTCTTTATATGCTTTTCAAACTTCACAGTAAGAAAAAATAATGTGTTATGTTCTCTAATTATTAACTTTATTAAGGAGATAGTTATAAAATTTTAAAACAACACAGAAATATATTTTATTATAAATTTGACTTTTATAATATATAATTGAATAAGAATTCATGTGAATTTGTGACAGTTCAATAATATTTATTTTAAAGAATTATTAATGTTTTTAAAAGAGTTTTAAATTAAATTTAAAAAATAAATAAAAGGGACTTCTATTGGTATATAATGCATATTAGTGAATAATGTATATGAAGCAAATGAATCAAAGATGAATAAAATGAATGAATTCATAATAATATTCAGAAATTCTTATTACTCACCATGGATGGTTACAAGAGTATAATTTAATCACTCTGAAAATAGATAATATAAATAATTCATTGTGGCAATTCAGTAAGATAAAAATAACTATTATAGGCTATGACATGGGAACTTTTGCTGGACCATTCAGGCAAAGTAAAAAATACACATTGAGGTAATTTAGGACTTAAGATTTGATATTGTACTATGTACTCAGCCTTTTTGTTTAACCTGTTTTTTTAAGAGAACAACCAACCTTATGTCCCTTGAATTTCCCCATGTAATCAGTTTTATAGCCTAAGTTAATGCATAGCTCTGGCCTTAAGTTATATACTCTTCCATGCCCCAGGTCCTTGAGTAATGCATGTTATGAATGTTATGGTAATCATTTGGTGGAAACTGTAAATACAGGTGGAAGAAAACCTACAAAATGAATATCCACCATAAATATTGGAAGCAATTTACAGATATTGCTTAATAAAAATGATGTGTTTGTAATATTGTTTGTTATCTGGCCCAGTGGTATCAGGTGGTGTCAGTGACTTCACTAATTATAAAGATGTTGCAGAGTTTTGTGAACTAACCTTCATTCTTCCTCCATACAATGTTTTCTGTCTTGTTCAATAAACAGTATCACACACACACACACACACACACACACACACACACCCTTATGACAGATTCAGGCAGGCACATATTCAGACTCATACAACAGATGGACAAAAAGACAAAAGAAGTCATAAAGTATAGAATTCAAATTTGGACTCACTCTAGGTCAAATGCCTCCCAAAGGAAGTGCTTTGATTTATTTCTTTAATGTGAGAATGTTGTATTGTTAGTTTACTATTAATGAGTTCAAACAAATACAATTCAAGTTTATACCATTTTCCAAATGAACATAACTATGTTAGAGTAACCAAATAGCTGAGAAATGGCTTTAGATGTAAAATAAACGTGTTATTAAATGAACAGCAAGTGATCAAGTTTATGATTGTAGTTTTATTCTTACTTTCTCATATGAATGTAACTATGTCAGAGTAACAAAATAGTAAGAGATATCCTTAGTTGTAAAATAAAAACATAGCCAATAATAGTGTTAAAGATTGTAGATTTACATATGTCTTAGGGGTTCCATTGCTGTGAAGAAATTCTATGAACATGGCAATGTTTCTTTTCTTGTTTTCTTTCTTTTTTTTGAGTTTTTGAAGCATAGTTTAACTTTAGCTTTGGAGCCTGTTCTGGAACTAGTTCTTGTACACCATGCTGATCTGAAACTCACAGAGATCAGTCTGCTTCTGAGTCCAGAGTGTTGGGATTAAAGGCATGTGCCAATACCACCCAGCTTTACCATGGCAACTCGTACATAGATAAAAACATGAGACCCCACCTGCAACTACTGACAGAAGAGGTGGGTGTCTGATCTCCTAGCTGGACAGCTCTGTTCTCTAGGTCTTAGCTCCTGCCTGTGATCCTTCCCTACATAGCACAGCCCCAGCAACCAGGCAGGAGCATCCTCCCTGCTTCTGCCCCCAACAAACAGCAAAACATCAGTGATCACTAACCACCAGAGACACAGGCTCCACCTGCACCGATTGGAGGAAGAGCCCTATTGATGGGGCAGCAGCATCCTCCCCAGCTGCATCTTCTGCACCCCAACCATCCTCCAAGGACTCAGTGATGGCCAGAGTCATAGGTCCCACGGGCACTAATTGTGGGAAGTGGATCCTCCTGCGCTGAATGGAGGAAGAAATGGGCAGATGGTAGTTTAAGAATACAATCTACAACATAAAGCGTAATATGGTACCACCAGAAACTAGTGGTTCTACAATAGCAAGATCTGAACATCGCAATGCAGATGAAGCAGAATTAAATCACCCCAGAAATAACTTTATAAAGATGATAGAGGCCCTTAAAGAGGAAATGAAATGTCCTTAAAGAAATGGAGCGAAAGACAAACAAAATATTGTAAGTAATAAAAATAACAAGAATTAAAAATCACTGGTCGCTGCCAGGCAGTGATGGTGCATGCCTTTAATCCCAGCACTTATAAAGCTGAGACAGGCAGATTACTGTGAGTTTGAGGACAGCCAGGTCTACAAGAGCTAATTCCAGGACAGGCCTCAAAGCTACAAAGAAACTCTGTCTCAAAAATTCCAAAAAAGGCCACTGATCAATATAAATGGACTCAATTTGCCTATAAAATGACACAGGCTACCAGAATGGGGTAAAAAACAGGACCAATCCTTCTGCTGCATAAAAGAAACATACTTCAACCTCAAAGACAGATATTACCTCAGAGTAAAGGGTTGTGGAGAGATTTTCTAATAAAATGGAACTAAGAAACAAGCTGATGTAGCTATCCTAATGTCTAGCAAAATAGACTTCAAACTAATATTAATCAAAGAGATGAAGAATATTTCATATTCATCACAGGGACAATTCATCAGGATGAAGTCTGTATTCAAAATATCTATGTCTCTAATACAAGGACAACCGTATTTGTGAAATAAACTTTACAAAAGCTTATATAACACATCAAACACCACACACTAATAATGGGAGACATTAACATTCAACTGTCACCAAGGGACAGGTCTCACAGACAGAAACTTGATAGAGTAATAAGGGAAATAACAGATATTATGACTCAATTGGAATTAATGGACATCTATTGAACATTTCACCCAAACACTAAATAATATACCTTCTTCTCAGAACCTCATAGATTTTTCTCAAAAATTCAAAAAAAGTCCACATACTCAGTAACAAAGTAAATAACATTGGGTACAAAAAAATGAAATAGAACCCTGTATTATATTGGAACACCATGGGTTAAAGTTAGAATTGAACAATAATGTATATTGCAGAAAGACTCTAAACTCATGGAAATTGAAAAATGGTCAACTGAGTCACCACTCGGTTAAGGAAACAACAAGGAAAGAAATTAAAGACTTCCTAGAAATCAAAGAAAATGAATGTACAATGTACCCAAACTTATGAGACACTTTGAAAGCAGTGCCAAGAGGAAAATTTATAGGACTAAGAGCCGACATAAAGGACATGGAGAGATCTCACATTAGCAGCTTAACAGCACAAGTGAAAGATCTAGAGCCAAAAAAAGCAAACTAACACAGGAGGAGTAGACAACAAGAACTAATCAAATTGAGGGCTGAAATCAATAAAAAAAAAAACAAAGGGAATACAAAGAATCAATAAAGCATAGTTGGTTCTTCAAGAAAATAAAAAAGACAAACCCTTATCCAAACTAACCAAAGGACAGAGACATAATATCCAAAATAACAAAATCAGAAATGAAAAGGGAAGCATAACAACAGACAATAAGGAAATCTAAAGAATCATTAAGTCATACTTCAAAAACCTATACTCTACAAAATTGGAAAATTTAAAATAAACAGACAATTTTTTGATGGGTAACACATATCAAAATTAAACCAAGACCAGATAATCAATTTAAATAGAAACAGTCATCAAAATCCTTCTCACCCTGAAATAAATATCCCAGGACCAGACGGATGGTTTCAGCACAGAATTCTACCAGAATTTCAAAAAATAACCAATATCAATAGTCCTTAAATTGTTCCACACAATAGAAGCAAAAGGATATTGACAAACTCTTTTTACAAGGTGACAGTTACCATGATACCCAACCCCCAAAAGAAACAACTAAGAAAAAGAATTACCTACCAATCTCCTCATAAACATCCATGCAATAATACACAATAAAATGTAGACAACTGAATCCAAGAACACCTCAACAAAAATCTTCCACCATGATCATGTAGGCTTCATCCCAGAGATGCAGGAATGGTTCAACATATAAAAATCTGTCAATGCAATCCACCATATAAACAAACTAAAAGAAAAGAAACACATTATCATGTCATTAGATACTGAAAAAGCCTTCATCACAATCTAACATCCCTTCATGATAAAGGTTTTGGAGATTTCAGGGATAGAAAGAAAATACCTGTTGACTGAGTTTTCTGTCCCATCCCATCCCACAGTTGTTCATCCCCAAGGAAATACACAGAGGTCTACATTAATTAATAAACTGATTTGCCTATTATCTCAGGCATCTTATTAACTAGTTATAACTTATATTAGTCCATAAATCTTGTCTGTGTTAGCCAGCCATATGGCTTGATACCTTTTTTGGAGAGAGAGATGACATCTTGCTTGCTCTTTGCCTGCCTTCCTCTGTGTCTAGGTGATAACTGCAGACTGACTCTTCCCTCTTCCTGGAATTCTCATTGCCCTGACTCTACTTTCTGCCTGCTTGTCCAACCTATACTTCCTGCCTAGCTACTGGCCAATCGGTCTTTATTTAAAATACAAGTGACAGGGTACAGACCATTGTCCCACAGCATACAGCAAGCCAACAGCCAACATTAAACCAAATGGAGAAAAACTCAAAACACTTTCACTAAAATCAGGCTGTCTACTCTTTCCATATCTATTCAACATAATACTTGAAGCTGTAGCTATAGCAATAAGACAGCAAAAGGAGATTAAGGTGATACATATTAGAAAGCAAGAAGTCAAACTTTAGCTATTTGCAGATGATATGAGAGTATACATAAGTGACCCCAAAAATTCTTCTAGTGAACTCCTACAGCTGAGAAACACCTTCAGTAATGTGGCAGAACACAAGATAAACTCAAAAAAGCAGTATCCCTATTATATACAAATGATAAACAGACTGAGAAAGAAATCAAAGAAATAGCACCCATTACAATGCCATAAATAACATAAAATATCTTGGAATAACTTTAACCAAACAAGAAAAAGAGCTGTATGACAAGAACTATAAGTCTTTGAAGAAAGAAATTGAAGAAGATATCAGAAAATGGAAAGATTTATCATGCTCTTGACTAGGTAGGATCAACATATTAAAAATGGCAATCTTACCAAAAACAATCTACAGATTCAATGCAATCCCCATCAAAATCCCAACACAATTATTCACAGACCCTGAAAGAACAATACCCATCATCATTAAGAATGGAAAAACAAAAAAATCCATGATGGCCAAAACAACCATGTACAATAAAGGAACTTCAGGAAGCATCACCATCCCTGACTTCAAGTTTTACTACAGGGCTACAGTAATAAAAACAGCTTGCTTTTGGTCTACAAACAAACACATCCATCAATGGAATCAAATTGAAGACCCTGATACTTATCTACTCACCTATGACATCTGACTTTTGACAAAGAAGCCAAAATTTTACAAGGTGAAAAAAAGAAAGCATCTTCAACAAATAGTGCTGGAATAATTGGATAACAATATGTAGAAGAATGCAAATAGATCCATATCTAATGCTATGCACAAAACTCAAGTCCAAATGAGTAAAAGACATCAACATAATTCCAAGTACACTGAACCTGATAAAAGAATAAATAGGAAGTAGCCTTGAACACATTGGCACAGAAGACCACTTCTTAATATTATATCTATAGCACAGACATTGAGAATAACAATTAATATATGGACCTCCTGCAACTGAGAAATTTCTGTAAGGCAAAGTACACTTTTGTAAATAAAGCAAAATGGCAGCATACAGAATGGGAAAAGATCTTCACCAACCAAACATCTGACAGATGGCTGATCACCAAAATATATAAAGAACTGAAGAAACTAGACATACAACTACTAAATAATCTTATTGAACATGGATTACAGATATAAACAGAGAATTCTCAAGAGAAGAATTTCGAATGGCTGAAAGACACTTAGGGAACATTTTTAACCACCAAGAAAATGCAAGTTAAAATGACACTGAGATACCACATTCCACTCGTAAGAATGGCTAAGATCAAAAGCACTGATGGCATCTTATGTTGGTGAGGATATAGAATTAGGGGAACGTTCCTCTACTGCTGGTAAGAATGCAAACTTGTACATCTACTCTAGAAATCAGTATTCCAGTTTATTAGAAAATTGGGAATCAACATACCTCAATACTAAGCAATACCAGTATTAGCAATATATCCAAAATATGCCTAATCATACTACAATGAAGCTTTTTAAACTATATTAATAACAGTGTTATTTGTAATAGCCAGAACTTTGAAAAAAAACTAGATGTTCCTCAATTGAAGAATGGAAAAAAGAAATGGAGGTACACTTGCACAACAGAGTATTACGCAGTGGTTAAAAATCAATGACATTAAGAAATTTGTAAGCCGGGCGATGGTGGCGCACGCCTTTAATCCCAGCACTCGGGAGGCAGAGGCAGGTGGATCTCTGTGAGTTCGAGACCAGCCTGGTCTACAGAGCTAGTTCCAGGGTAGGCTCCAAAGCCACAGAGAAACCCTGTCTCGAAAAAACAAAAAAAAAAGAAATTTGTAAGCATATTTTTGGAACCAGAAAAAAATCATCCTGATTGAGGTAACCCAGACCCAGAAAGACAAAATATTTAATCACTCATAAGTGGTTATTAGGCATAAAGCAAAGGATAACTAGCTTACATTCCACAACCACCGAGAAATCAGGAACAAAGAGGACCCTGAGAAGGATACAAATGGATGGTCCCAGGAAGGGGAAATAGATAAGATCTCCTAGAAAAACTGGGGGGGGTTATAAGGGAGAAGATGGCAATGGAAACATGAGGAATCAGAACGGTCAAGCTGGGGAAGAGACAGAGAGGGAGAGCAATGCAAAAGATATCTTGACTCTCTCCCCATCTCTTCTTCCTCCCAATCCACCCCCACCCCCCTGCTCCCAACTTTTGCCCGGAGATCTTGTCAACTTCCAATATCCAGAAGAATAACTATATGCTTTTCTTTGGGTTCACCTTTTTATTTAGCTTATCTAGGATCACAAACTATAGGATCAATGTCCTTTGTTTATGGCTAGAATCTGCTTATGAGTGAGTACATACTACATTCCTCTTTGGGGTCTAGGTTATCTCACTCAGTAATGTGTTTTTTATTTCCATCCATTTGCATGCAAAATTCACAATGTCATTGTTTTTAAGCACTGAGTAAAACTCTAAAGTGTATATGTTTCACACCTTCTTTATCCATTCTTTTATTGAGGGGCACCTAGGTTGTTTTTAGGTTCTGGCTATTACAAATAGTGCAGCTATGAACATAGTTGAACAAATGCTTTTCTAGTATGATTGGGCATCTCTTGAGTATATTCCCAGGAGTGGAATTGCTGGATCCTGAGGTAGGTTGACTCGCAGTTTCCTGAGAAACCGCCACACTGATTTCCAAAGTGGTTGCACACGTTTTCATTCCCACCAACGATGGATGAGTGTTCCCCTCACTCCACATCCTCTCAGGCATAGGCTATCATTAGTGTTTTTGATTTTAGCCATTTTGATTGGTGTAAGATGATATCTCAAAGTTGTTTTGATTTTCATTTCCCTGATCGCTAAGGAGGTTGAGCATGACCTTAAGTGTCTTTTGGCCGTTTGAACTTCTTCTGTTGAGAATTCTTTTCAGTTCAATACCCCATTTTTAAAATTGGGCTAATTAGAGTTTTAATGTCTAGTTTCCTGAGTTTTGGAGATCAGACCTTTGTCTGATGTGGGGTTGGTGAAGATCTTCTCCCATTCTGTAGGTTGCCATTTTGTCTTAATGACAGTGTCCTTTGCATTACAGAAGCTTCTCAGTTTCAGGAGGTCCCATTTATTTATTGTTGCTCTAATTGTCTGTGCTACTGGGGTTATACATAGGAATTTGTCTCCTGTGCCCATGTGTTGCTGACTACTTCCTACTTTCTCTTCTATCAGGTTCAGTGTGGTCAAATTTATATTGAGGTCTTTAATCTATTTGGACTTGAGAGAAGGGAGAAAGGGAGGATTGGAGAGAGCTTGGGGGCATGGGATAATTGAGATGGAGCAAGGGTGGATATGGGAGCAGGGAAGTATATATCTTAATTAAGGGAGCCATTTTAGGGTTGGCTAGAGTCTTGGCTCTAGAGGGGTTCCCAGGTGTCCAAGGGGATTTCCCCAACTAGTTCCATGGGCAGCAGAGGAGAGGGAGCCCGAACTGGCCTTATCCTATAGCCACACTGATGAATATCTTGTATATCACCACAGAACCTTCATCTGGCAATGGATGGAGATAGAGACATCGACCCGCACTGGAGCAGTGGACTGATCTCCCAAAGTCCAAATGAGGAACAGAAGGAGGGAGAACATGAGCAAGGAAGTCAGGACTGCTAGGGGTGTGTTCACCCACTAAGACAGTAGGACTGATCTAATGGGAGCTCACCAAGGCCAGCTGGACTGGGACTGATGTAGCATATGATCAAACTGGAGTCTCTGAATGTGGCTGACAATGAAGGCTGACTGAGAAGCCAAGGACAATGGCACTGGGTTTTGATTCTACTGCATTGACTGGCCTTGTGGATGCCTAGTCTGTTTGGATGCTCACCTTCCTAGAACTGGATAGAGGGGCGGGGCGAGGACCTTGGACTTCCCACAGGGCAGGAAACCTTGACTGTTCTTAGGACTGGAGAGTGAGGGGGAGGGGGAAGAAATGGGAGGAGGGAGGAGGTGGAAATTTTTAATAAATAAATAAATAAATAAATAAAAGATATCTTGATAGAGAGAGCTTTTATTTTGTCAAGGAGAATCCTGGCACCAGGGAAATTCCCATGAATCCACAAGGATGACCCCAGAGAAGTCTCCTAGATATAGTGGAAAGAATGCCTGAACAGGCCTCCCCCTATAATAAGATGGCTACCCTGTCATCATATAACTTACATCTAGTAACTGATGGAAGCAGATGCCATGATTTACAGTCAAGTGCTGGACTAAGCTCCTGAAGTTTAGTTGGAAAAAGGGAGGAGGTATCATATGAGAAAAGGGGGTCAAGATCATGATGGAGAAATCTTCAAAGACAGCTGACCCAAGCTAGTAGTATCTCATGGAATCTGGACTGATGGCTGGAGAACCTGCATAGAACCAAACTAAGCTATCAAAATATGGGTGACAGTTGTGTGGCTTGGTATATTTGTGGGACACCTGGCAGTAAGACAAGAATTTATCCCAGGTACATGAACTTGGTTTTAGAGTCCATGCCCTATTGTGGAATACCTGCTTAGCCTTGATGCAGAGGTGAGGGGCCTGGTCCTGTCTCAACTCAGCATGCCAGACCTTGTTGACTCTACAAGGGAGGCCTTGCCTTCTCTAAGAATGGGTGGGGGATGGTATGGTAAAGGTAGGGTAGGAGAAGGAGAGAGAGGGGAAACTGGAGATGATATCAAAAAGGGAAAATTTTAAATAAAAAAAAATGTAACAACTGTTAAATGTCTAAAAAAGGGAAAAAATTCAATGGGTGGTTTATATTTTAGACGTTTAGTTCATTGTTGCCATGGCACAACATGATCATATTCAGGCAGACATGGTGCTGGAGAAGGAGCTGTGATTTCTACATCTTGAACCACAGGCAACAGGAAGTGGTCTGAGACACTAGGTATGGCTTAAACAAGTATGAGACCTCAAAGGCCACTGCAACAGTGACACACTTTCTCCAACAAGGCCATTCCTACTCCAACAAAGTCATACGTCTTAATAGTGGTACTCCTTATGAGCTTATGGAGGCCAGTTACAATAGAATTATTACAACACCTAATGAAGTAATAGAAACAATCATTTGATTGGTTAATAGCCTTCAGTGACAGGTTATATCATTAAAAATAGCTAAAATGGACAAATTCATAGTGTTTGCCTAAAACTAAGAACTCAATGTTTCGTCTTATAACACGTTTACATTATATACCTGCTTTAATAGGAAATATGTTGTTCCTACTATAATAATATGCCTTGTTAAGGAATGGTTTTTAGTAATATAGTCTATAGAGCTAGCTCATATTTAGATAAAATAGGAGTAAGAAAAAAATAGAATTTTATACGAAGAAAAGTAAACATATACCATTAAAAACTAAAAAGCAGATCTAGAATATAGGTTATTTTCTAGAAAATAATATCTAATTTATCTAACAAATTCATGGCAATAATGAAGGACTACAGATTGTTATAGAACAAAAGGGACAGATTCCACAAGCAAATATAATCTTTTTAGAGTTCTAACTTTGCACAAAATAATACTTAACAAACATCATTTGAGATAATCAAGGAAAGTAGAATATGGAATGGGTAACAGTTGATTCCAAAGAATATTGTTAATTATTGTAAATGTAAATGGTTGTGCTATTTAGAATTCCCTATTAAGCTAATGACACTTATCAGCTGAAAAACTTTAACTTGAAAGAAATGATGTTTGCTACACAAACATATTACATAGTTTCAATAAACTGGTTTACTCTCATGAAATTAAACACAGTTTTCTCCTCTGAAATTTTATTTTTAGTTTGTAGGACATAAAAACATCATATTTCACTTGGAACCTAGCATTGCTGAATATGTCCAATAGGATTTTGAAAGAATAACTGACCCCTGGTGTAGACAGAGGATGCTTATTTGTTTCCTGACCACCAAGACCTGAAATAGCAACACAGAAAATATATTAATTACAATACTGTTTGGTCAATGACTCTAGAGGATTTCTATTTAGCTCATACGTATTGAATTAACCCATTTCTATTAATCTATGTATTGCCACTAGGTTGTGGCTTACCGGTACTGGCATGTTACTCCTTCAGCAGCTACATGGCATCTCTCTGACTCTGCCTTCTTCCTCCCAGCATTTAGTTTAGTTTTCCTGCCTATCTCTATTGTGCTAAGTCACTGCCCAAAGCAGTTTCTTTATTAACCAATGATAATAAAATATATTCAGAGCACACAGAGAGGAATCCCACATCACCCAGGCCCATCTAAAGAGAAACTAAGTAATTCTGGATAACTATTTAAATGCTCAAGTTGAAGAGATACATTTCAGTTGAACTTTCATTAGAATCTTGATACTGGTGAGTCATAAACTCAACAATGTTTAGAAGCATGTGGTCATTTTCATAATTAGTGATTGACTTTAGAAACACAAGCATTTTGTTTATTCACTGAAATTAGTACATATAAATGCATACACTGTCATCATTAACAATAAATACTTAGGGAGTACTTCCCATCTATAAGTTAGTATCAATTGCAATGGGAATTTTTATAGTATAGAGGAATCTACCATTTTGTTTAGCTATATGTGATGGTTTTATACATTCTGGATTTAAAAAAGTGATTTTGCCCATCATAAAATGAATAATTTAGAAAACTAAAATAGATTTTGCTCCTAGTTTAATGTATATTGAATTCTGGATAGTCTACAATCATGATTCTTTTTGCAATAAGAAGGTAGACTTTTAAAAATATGATTTAAAGGCCTGGCATGGTAGCAAGCCTCCTTAATTCCAGCACTGAGAAGGCAGAGGTAGATGGAACTATATCGTGAGTTCCAGGGCTAACAAAGGTTATACAGCGAGGCCTTTTAATAATAATAATAATAATAATAATAATAATAATAATAATAATAATAAAGGCTTAAATGAATAGTCAACCAAGTACTACACTGGAGTTTTCATATGTTTTGTATTTGAAGAAATTGTAAAAGAACAAGAGATATTCAATAATGATAATATCAGCTTTAAAATACCATTTTGAGTATATATTAAAATGAAGAAACTTGCTTGTTTTCCTAAGTGCACTTAAATTGCAAAATTTTCCTAAACTAGGTTTAAGTTAGACTTTTTACAATTTTCATTTCCTGATCTTCTTCATAATGCACACATTATGTTTACTTGGCATAAAAATTATATAGGCAAAAAGGTACAAGTAGTTTATACTTTCAGTTTTTAAAATAATTTAATATATTATTTTGTTTTACATTGTTAGTAGTGGCATCAATATACATCATATTTGATTATGAAATCTGGCTCAAAATGACTCCACAGGTTGATGAAGCTTGAGATTTATATTTTTATTATTATTAAATTAATTATACAGGTAATTTCACTTTGTTGAAGAACAAATTTGTCTAGAATTTGTTTAAAATATTGTGCATTGTGATGTTTTTGCTCATTTTATAAGTGATATATGTCAGTAAGCAATGAAGTCACAGTAAAACAGAAAAAAACTGTATCTCAGGGTAAATTTGATATTCAAACAGGCCATATATTTGAAGGTAAATATCTTTCTTCAGATTAACTTTATATAAGTTAAGAAAAATATGTATACACATGGAGATTAAAATTTATCTCCTGTGTATGCTGTAAGCATTTACTCACATCTCAGTGTTCAATTTTTCAATTTTAACCATCAACACATAAGGACTCATAATGAAGGCCAAAAAGATGCTAAAAGCACTTTCTGCTAAGTCTGATTGCCTTAGTTGAATCCCTGGTGCTCACATGGTGTGAGAAGAAAACTCACTACTGTGAGTTGTCCTCTGCCATCCACATGAAAACCATGGTCTGTGTATGGACCCATCCATATCACATACACACCAAAGTAAAGTAAGCAAATAAATATTTAAAACAAACAAACAAATAAATAAAAGCTCATGTTGACTGTGACACTAATTTTGAAGTGGAGATGTTAAATAGCAAAAGTATTATATATACAGTCCCTTCCAATATTTCCAATCTGAATGTCAAAGTCTAAAATGAAGAGTGCATTATCTGTTTCTTTACAGTTGCACTTTTGGCTAAGAAAAAATACAATAGAGAAAAATAAGCTACACCTGCAGAGTAGGATCAGTAATAGCAGGTAATATTAATCAAACGCCTAACAATGTCAGCCTTTGCTTTAAATGCCTTCAATTTATTCTATTAATTTTCACATAATAGGAGGTAGGCACTGTTCTTTTTCCTAATACACAAGGAAAATATCCTGATTTTCAGCTAATAGTAAATGGATGTGCAAGAAAATAGGCAGGAGCAACTTTCAGACACTAAATTCTATTTTGTTACGTAACAACAAGTCATAGGACAGACAACAAACAAACACTAAAAATAAAGGGGAAATGACATGTATAAACCTTACCATAATCATAAGTGTTGTAGAATATTATTTCAACTAAGCAAAGTTGTATTACATTTGTTTATGACACAGAATATTACTTTAACTGTGAAAAGTGTGTTACTTCTATTTGTGCTGCATTTATTTAATTATGTGGTGCATTTGTTTCACCTTGTCTATCTAAGGCACATGATGATATTGATAAAGAGCTGGCTGGCCAGGCAGGAGAAAGGATAGGTGGGGCTAGCAGGCAGAGAGAAAAAATGAGCTGGGAAATCTAGGCTTGAGAAAGAAGAAGGAAGAGAGAAGATGGTGGAGAGAATAACTAACATACCCAGGGCAAAAAGCCAGGCAGATGCCAGACAGACAGACATAAAGAAGCAGTGAAAGTAAGATATACAGAATTTAAAAAGGTAATAAGCCTCAGGCAAAAAGTAGATGAACAGAAACAGTTTAATTTAAGTTAAAAGAGCTAGCCAGAAATGTGCCTAAGCATTCAAAACTAAAAATAAGTCTCCGTGTCATGATTTAGGAGCTGATTGGTGGCCCAAAAGAAAAGGCCTGGAACGTATAATAAATATGTTTCAAAAAAATATGTTTCTAGAATTTAGCATGAAAAATTTCAAATGGAAAAATGGAAAGATTCAAACAATGAAAACTTAAATATGTACCACCTAGATTCCACAAGGAATATAGCTCTTTCATTGCTTTATCATGTTTTCTTTTATCCACTAAGCCTCCAAACTTCTTTTCAAATCATTTTAGGCTAAGTTCAGATATTTGATTTTTGATAATATAATAATGTAAAAAGTTTAACAGTGTATTGTAAAGAGCATGTTAGAAATTAATCTGATATTTGCATAATACTGAAAAACAAATATTTGCTTTTGACTATTAGATTACAAACCTACCATTTCTATATATATTCACCTCCAAGAAGCAATTGTGGGCAATCTTTTCTGCTTCCAATTTCCAGGTGGATCTATATATGTTTTTATTTGGGTTCACCTTTTTACTTAGCTTCTCTAGAATCATGAACTATATGCTCAATGTCCTTTCTTTATGGCTACCATCCACTAATGAATGAGTACATACCATATTCATGTTTTGGGGTCTGGGTTATCTCATTCAGGATAGTGTTTTCTAATTCCATCCATTTGCATGCAAAATTCAATATCTCATTGTTTTTTACCGCTAAGTAGTACTCTAATGTTTAGATATGCCACATTTCCCTTATCCGTTCTTCCATTGAGGGGCAGTGTGGAAAGAGTGGGAGGGAAGTGGAAGGAGGGGAGGAAGCGAGAATTTGGATTGGTATTTTTTTAAGTAATAAAATAAAAATTGCAAATCAATACAAGAAAAAAAGCAATTGTGGGGATTTACTGAGGAAACAAAGACATGTGAAACTTAGTACTTAACCTTATGTAGAGTAAGCAAATTAAAAATGGAGTACAGACCTAAACAGAGAACTTCAAACAGAAGAATCTAAAATGACTGAAAGACACCTAAGGAAATGTTCAACATCCTTAGTGACCAGATTAATGCAAATCAAAACAACTCCGAGGTTCCATCTTCCACCTGTAAAAATGACCAAAACAAAACAACGATGACAACTTATGCTGTAGATGTTTTGGGGTAAAGGGAACACTTATGCATTGCTGGTGGGAATGCAAGCTGGTACAACCCCTTTGGATGTCAGTGTGGTGATTTCTCAAAAAAATAGGAAACAACCTCCTCAAGACCCAGTAATACCACTTTTGGATATATACCGAAAGGATGCTCAATTGTGCCACAAGGACATGTGCTCAACTATGTTCATAGCAGCTTTCTTTGACATAGCCAGAACCTGGAAACAACCTAAATGCCCCTCAACCGAAGAATGGATAAAAAAAATGAGGTACATTTACACAATGGAGTACTACACAGGAGAAAAAAATAACGACATCATGAATTTTGCAAGAAAATGTATCGAGCTAGAAAATATTATTTTGAGTGAGGTAACCCAGACACAGAAAGACAATTATCACATGTATTCACTCATAGGTGGTGTTTAAACATAAAACAGAGAAAATCAGCATACAAATCACAATCCCAGAGAACTTAGACAACAACGAGGACACTAAGAGAGACATCCATGGATCTAATCTACATGGGAAGTAGAAACAGACAAGATCTACTAAGTAAATTGGGATCATGGGGACCCTGGGGGAGGAGAGAGGCAGGGAGAGGAGCATAGAAAAATGTAGAGTTCAATAAAAATCAATTAAAAAAATTTTAAAAATGGCATTTTTTGGAAAACACAAAAGTAACCAAACCACTTTTATTAGTAAGAGTGTGCTGGTTGCTTAAAGCAAGACAATTGTCCAAACAAGGAAAAGAGACCAATAACCTGATATCTTTTTAAGCCAGCAAATAATTATTTTGTAAGATGAAAAAACATATTCCAATTATTAATTTAAAAAGATTTCAAGGAAACATCCAAAGCTACATAGAATATGGAGAGTGATGGTACCAAAGAATGCAGAATCATAGTCCACTGAATATATTTCTCCATTTCTGGATTAAAGTAAAAGCTTTTTCTCAAGGTGATGAATACAGTCTAAGCACACTGTTGTTTGAGGATATCAATTGGAACACCCCAAATAAATGATTACCTCTAACATTGTTTCTAAAATGTGGCTTTTGTGAATAGTACTTTTCTCAAGTTCTTAAGAACATCTGATATAATTTATACATTTCCCTAAAATGAGATAAACATTTATTTACTGGAAGTGACACAGTTTCCCAGATAAGTAGGTAATAAATATAACTGTCTCTTATGAAATGGAAGCACTTAGCACATTTTTCCTCCAAAATTTACCATATATTCAATAGGAAAGTATCACAAATATGATTATAGGTGTCAAACTCAGCAAAATCCTTAAAAGACAGATCAAATTTCCATTCACATAGATGTAATCAGCCATGATTGCCATAGCATAAGTCAGAAGGAAAATGCAAGGGACAAATTTGCCTGAATAACTTAAAAGTGAATAAAAAGTTCACGTAAATACATCAGGCTCAAAATCTGCTCTTAACAGAACAGAGGTTGGTTCAAAAGAGTGAACTGGATGAAAACTATCCTCCTAACCACTTCAGTGGTATTTACATTTACATTTTTCATTATAATGCTTAAGAACTTTGGACCCATTGCTGGTTTTAATGTAAGCACAGCTGATTTGAAGATATTAGTCTGTAATTCATGTTGGTAAAAGTATACTGAATATAATCTGATTCTTGGGCCATTACTGATTTTGCATGTTAAAAGACAATACAAATACATAAGATATAGTAATTTGTTAACTTAAAAATATAGAATTTAAAGCCTATATATAATACATAAAGTTATAGGACAGTGGTGTATATACTTTAGTCCTTCCTTGGGACATGGAAAATAAGGAAACTATGTATGTGTAGGGAAGGGTAATCATAAGTTATATACAATATTGATAATTTTTTGCAAATGAAAGTCCAAATAAAAAGAATAAACTAGCCTTTGAAGTAAAATATAAATAAGCTTGTCTTTTGAAAATTTAAAAATGTATTATGTATTTATGCTAATAGTATATATAAAAGAGTCCATGACTAAGTCTCATATTTGTTTCTTTAATTGGAACATAGAATGTGCATGTGTCCTTATAAACATCCTGGGATGCCATTCCAGTAAAATTCCTGGGCATTCTTTCAAACCTAGCAGACTTCCAGAACCATAAGTTTTATACTTTAAAAAGATAGCATGTTTTGGCTCATTTTTTTCTGATATAGTTACACATATTAAAAAGATAGTCTTTTAAAATTATACTGTGAGGCAAAAAAGGGAAAAAAGATCTTTACCTCAAATATTGATACTTTGACATCATAAACCTGATGTAAAATATAATCAAAAAGGGATAAAAGGAAAATATTTAAGACACCAAGAAAAATGCAATTGCTCCCTCTTTTGAAATTCAGCCTCTGTCTATAATGCACAGTGTTTCATACATTGCCAATAAATTTGCAGTATTGCAAAAACTCTCCTGCGAGTATCTTCTTGTCTGAATTTAAAATTGGAGAATGTTGCCATAACTTTTCTGGAAAGCTTGAATAAAAGGGGAAAAAAGGTTCTTTTAAGGAACATTAAAGAGATTATGGACCAAGTGGAAAAAGCAAGAGGAGTAGTCAGTATGCAGTTTAAGGAACTGAACCTAATATAGCCACAAACCATAAATGAAAACAAAATTTATTCTTTCACTAAATCATCAGTCAGTATTTAGGAGACTAAACAAAAACCCAAGGAACAGAGACTTTATTAAGCTATGGGAAAAGTGTGAGAGGTTTCTGGCAGTTGTTAATAAGTGCCTGGATTAGCTATTGTGTTAGGAGAATTTGCCAGTAGGCAGTAGGCTGAAAGATAAGCAAGGAGGCAGCCTGCCCATGTAATCAGTAACGTCCACTGGAGGGCAGCCAGTGGATGTTCTGGCAGGAAAATGGTGTTAGGGAAATCTGTTGACTGGCAATCAATGCAATTACTAAAAGGCAGTGCTCTCAGTGTGATGCAAACTTGGCTTAAGGTAGCACCAAGGCAGTTAAGAGGCCCAAATACTAAGATATCAGGTCAGAGATGGAGAGACAACAGTGAACTAGTGAATTAATGTAAGTAATAAAGAAAAGCTTTTGCCACTAATCAAATCAAGAAATAAGGATGAGAGTTTGCATTAATGATGATTTGTCATTGACGGAAAAAAACATGGCAACTGAAACACTAAGCAAAAGTCTAAGAGAAAAGAGTACATTTCAGAGGATATTAGTCTGAGACTTAATTTTAAAGTTATGAAGCTCAAAAACAAATTCTGATGAAAGACCAAGGAGCAAGACTATTAACGGCCATCTGTGGAATGAAGATGGACTATGTTGATTTACATTTTATATAAATATGTATTGCTATATTTAACAGAACTATGGTCTTACTGAATTCCCTGATATTTTTCTAATAAACAATATGGAAATTTTCCATTAGTCAGCATCTAGAGATTGATTTTGTTCAAGGTCTTTTTTAAGGCAACTGAAGCTTACTCTAAGCATCTTGAGCTGAATGTAAGTTTATTGAAAGAATATATTGAAGGCTGATGTTAAAAAGGGATCAGTAAGAAGTCTTAACTAAGTTTAGGAGATGAGTGAGACACAAGAGTATCCTGGGCAAGGTGACACAACTAACCAATGTCATATGACATGATATGTTAATAATAATAACACAGTATCATTTTTTCTGGTCTTAGATGCTGTTATTGTATCATCACAAGCACACTGAATTCTTAACTACTACATCTTCTTAGAATCAAAATTCTTAGTGTGACCAGGTGAACTTAAAACCTAGTTTTAGCCTGAAAATCTAGGTTTTAAGAGAATACTCTTCCCATTTATTCATAGCCTAGATTAACCACTGCTGTGCTTATTACAAATAATTTTGGTAATTTCTAGAATTCTATTTAGTGGAATTATAGTATATACATTATTTTTCAACAGATTTTTTGTACAGCATGATTTTTATGCTTTTTTCCAAGATGCTGTATTTTTAAGATTTTCATTTTTATTGCTAAATAAAAAATACATGGATATATTAAAAATGCTTTATTTACCTACTGAATGACCTGTTTCTAGACAGGTTTTGTATAATATATAGCCATGGATAAGTAGTTTTGTGCCAAATGTGGATAAGACTGTTTTAAATATCTATATGCAAACATTTATGTGGACATAAATATTTAACTTTCTGTGATGAAGAATTGACAGTGTGACTATTGGGTAGTCAGACATTAATACGCTTGGAGGTACTGGAGGATGTATTCTACCTCATAATCAGGATTGGACCCCATCTTTGGTTTCCCTGGTAGCATAATAATTGACCCCCTCCTACTTGGAACTTAAAACGCCTGACTATTGATCCAAGGTGATTTCTGTGAAAAAAAAGATCCTGTATAGGATTTAAATACTAACAAAAGGTACATTATGTTTTTAATTAGCCATTTTAATTGGCTTGTAGTGATATTTTATGGCAGTTTTGTTTTGCATTCATTATGTCCTGGGTCAAGGAAGAAATAAAGAGAAAGATTAAAGTCTTCCTTGAATTCAATGAAAATAAAGATACATCATACCTAAACCTATGGGGCACTATGAAAGCAGTGCTAAGAGGAAAGTTCATAGAACTAAGTACCCACACAAAGAAAACGGGGAAAGCACACATTAGAGACTTAATGGCACACCTGAAAGCTCTAGAAAAAAAAAGAAGCATATTCACCAGGAGGAGTAGAAGACTGGGAATAATCAAACTGAGGGCTGAAATCAACATAATAGAAACACAGAAAACAATCCATAGAATCAATGAAACAAAAAGCTGGTTCCTGGAGAAAATCAACAAAATTGACAACCTTTATCCAAACTAATTAAAAGGCAGAGAGAGAGAGAGAGAGAGAGAGAGAGAGAGAGAGAAAGAGAGAGAGAGAACACTCAAATTAACAAGATCAGAAATGAAAAGTGGGACATAACCACAGACACAGAGGAAATTCAGAGAATCATTAGTTCTTACTACAAAAGCTTGTACGCCACAAAATTGGAAAATGTGAAAGAAATGGACACTTTCTTTAGATTAAGTATCACATACCAAAATTAAATCAAGACGAGGTAAACAGTATAAATAGACCTGTAAGTCACAAGGACTTAGAATCTGTCATCAGAAACCTCCCTACCAGAAAAAGCCCTGGACCAGATGGTTTCAACGCAGAATTCTACCAGAACTTCCAAGAAGAACTAATAACTCTAATCCTTAATGTGTTTTACAAAATAGAAACAGAAGAGTAATGGCCAAATTCATTTTATGAAGCTACAGTAACCCTGATACCAAAAGTACACAAAGACTTAACCAAGAAACAAAATTACAGACCAATCTCACTCATGAACATCAATTCAAAAATTCTCAATAAAATACTGGCAAGTTAAATCCAAGAACACATTAGAAAATTATCCATTATGATTAAGTAGGCGTCATCCAAGAGAGGCAGAGCTGGTTCAACATACTCAAATCTATCAATGTAACCCATCTTATAAATAAACTGAAGGAAAAATATGATTATCTCATTAGATGTTGAAAAAAGCATTTGACAAAATTCAACACACCTTTATAATAAAGGTCTTTGAGAGATTAGGGATACAAGGGTCATGCCTAAATATAATAAAAGCTATTTTCAGCAAGCTGACAGCTATCATCAAATTAAATGGAGAGAAACTCAAAGCCATCCCACTAAAATCAGGAACAAGACAAGGCTGTCCACTCTTGCCATACCTCTTCAATATAGTGCTTGAAGTTCTAGCAATAAGACAGCATAAGGAGATCAAGGTTATTTGAATCAGAAAGGAAGAAGTCAAACTTTTGTTATTTGAAGATTATGTGATAGTGTACATAAGCCACCCTAAAAACTCTACCAAAGAACTCCTACAGATGATAAACATCTTTACTAATGTGGCAGGATACAAGATCAACTCCAAAAAAATCAGTTTCCCTCCTATACACAAAGAACAAAGAAGCAGAGAGGGAAATCAGAGATATATCACCTTTCACAATAGCCACAAATAGCATAAACTATATTGGGGTAACTCTAACCAAGGAAGTGAATGATCTATTTGACAAGAAATTTAAGTCTTTGTAGAAAGAAATTGAAGAGGATACCAGAAAATGGAAGGATCTCCCATGCTCTTAGATTGGGAAGATCAACATAGTAAAAATGACAATTCTACTAATAGCAATCTATAGATTCAACTCAATCCCCATCAAAACCCCAACAAAATTCTTCACAGATCTTGAGAGAATAATAATCAACTTTACATGGAATAAACAAAAAACCCAAGACAGTCAAAACAATCCTATACAATAAAAGTACATCCGGAGGCATTACCATCCCTGACTTCAAACTCTATTACAGAGCTAGAGTAATGAAAACAGCTTGGTATTGGCACAAAACAGAGATGTTGACCAACGGAATCAAACCGAAGACCCAGATATTAATTCACAAACCTATGAACAATTGATTTTCAACAAGCGAGCTTAAATTATACAATGGAAGAAAGAAAGCATCTTTAAAAAATGGTGCTGGAATAACTGAATGTCAACCTGTAGAAGAATGAAAATAGATCCATATCTATCAGCATGCACAAAACTCAAGTCCAAATTGATTAAAGACATCAATATACATCTGACCAGACTGAACCTGATAGAAGACAAAGTGGGAAGTAGTCTAAAACACATGGGCACAGGAGACCACTTCCTATGTAGACCCCCTGTAGCACAGACAATAAGAACAACAATGAATAAATGGGACCTCCTGAAACTGAGAAGGTTCTGTAATGCAAAGGGTACTGCCATTAAGACAAAAAGGCAACCTACTGAATGAGAACGATCTTCATCAACCCCACATCAGACAAAGGTCTGATCTCCAAAACTCAAGAAACTAGACATTAAAACTCTAATTAACCCAATTTAAAAAAAAAAGGGTATTGAACTGAACAGAGAATTCTCAACAGAAGTAGTTCAAATGGCCAAAAGACACTTAAGGTCATGCTCAACCTCCTTAGCGATCAGGGAAATGAAAATCAAAACAACTTTGAGATATCATCTTACACCTGTCAGAATGGCTAAAATCAAAAACACTAATGATAGCCTATGCTGGAGAGGATGTAGAGTAAGGGGAACACTCATCCATTGTTGGTGGGAATGCAAACTTGTGCAACCACTTTGGAAATCAGTGTGGCGGTTTCTCAGGAAACTGGGGGTCAACCTACCTCAGGATCCAACAATTCTACTCTTGGGAATATACCCAAGAGATGCCCAATCATATTAGAAAAGCATTTGTTCAACTATGTTCATAGCTGGACTATTTGTAATAGCCAGAACCTGGAAACAACCTAGGTGCCCCTCAATAAAAGAATGGATAAAGAAGGTGTGGAACATATACAATTTAGAGTTTTACTATGCACTAAAAAACAATGACATTGTGAATTTTGCATGCAAATGGATGGAAATAGAAAACACTTAACTGAGATAACCCAGACCCAAAAAGATGAATATGGTATGTACTCACTTATAATTGGATTCTAACCATAAATAAAGGACATAGAGCCTATAATTCATGATCCTAGAGAAGCTAAAGAAGAAGGTGAACCCAAAGAAAAGCATATAGTTATCCTTCGGGACATTGGAAATAGACAAGATTGCCAGGCAAAAGTCGGGAGCACAGGGGTGGGAGTGGGGTGGGGCTAAGGGGAGATGGGGAGAGAGAAGGGAGAAGGGGAGGATCAGGGAGAGCATGGGGTAATGGAATGGTTGGGATGGAGGAAGTGTGGATATGGGAGCAGGAAAGTATATATCTTAATTAAGAGAGCCATTTTAGGGTTGACAAGAGACTTGACTCTAGAGGGGTTCCCAGGTACTTAAGGAGCTGTCCTCTGCTTGTTCCTTTGGGCAGCAGAGGAGAGGGTGCCTGAACTGGCCTTATCCTATAGCCACACTGATGAATATCTTGCATACCACCATAGAACCTTCATCTGGCGATGGATGAAGATAGAGACAGAGACCCACATTGGAGCACTGGACTGAGCTCCCAAGGTCCAAAGGAGGAGCAGAACGAGGGAGGACATGAGCAAGGAAGTCAGGACAGGAAGGGGTGTATCCACCCACTGAGATGGTGGGACTGATTTAATGGCAGCTTACCAAGGCCAGCTGGATTGGGACTGATGGAGCATGTGATCAAACAGGACACTCTGATGTAGCTGACAATGAAGGCTGACTGAAAAGCCAAAGACAATGGCACTGAGTTTTTATTGTACTGCATGGACTAGCTTTTTGGGAGCCTATTCGGTTTGAATACTCACTTTCCTAGACCCGGATGGAGGGGGGAGGACCTTGGACTTCCCACAGGGCAGAAAACCCTGACTGCTCACAGGACATGGAGAGGGAAGGGGAGTGTGAAGGAAATGGGAGGAGGTTGAAATTTTTAATAAATAAATAAAATAAACTCAAAAATAAAGAAAATAATGTATAATTAAGAAATACAGGTAGATATATAGTGATCTATAATAGTCAAGCTTGTAGTCATTATAGGTTTTCTAGATGTACAGATAAATATTTCTCTTAGGTAGATATTCTTCAAACCTTTCAAAGACAAACAGAATATGGCATTTAATATGTTTTAAGAACTTAGGACTTTTCATAACAATGAGACACATCTGTTCTTGGCAGCACCAATCTATGTCAAGAGCAAGATTGGAATCAAAGAGTCTCATTATGGTGTTTGTTAGCCATTTGGGCAATAAACTGCTCATGCCCAGACTACTTGATGTTACACTGTATGAACTGGACTTGCAATAACCACAGAAAAATGACTGCTGATCGTGCCTAAATGTTATAAGGTCCCGGGTTTCTGCTTCATGAAAGAGTCTTCCAGACATTCCACAGGACACAGAAGAAAATGACAGAAGGACTTTGTGTGACTATATAGGCAGCAAGATGTCTCTGTCAAGTCTAGAGTTGCAGAAGTTGCTTACAAAGTACTTCCTGTTAACTTAGGCAATATTATATCCTTCTGGAGTCTTTGAAGGAGTTGAAGAAAAGAAAGGTAGTTTCCCTTGGTTATGATAAAATATAAAGTATATATATTACAACTATGTTGATACAATATAATTCTTGCTTAATAACTGTTTTGCTTATGTAATCTTGCTGTGTTAAAATCTTCCTTTTTCATTTAGACAGAAAAGAGGAGGTGATGTGGGATTCCCCTCTGTATGCTGTGATTATGTTTTATTGCCATTGGTTAATAAAGAAGCTGATTTTGGCCAATGACTTAAAAGTAAAGCTATGTGGGAAAGCCTAACAGAGATGTAGAGAGAGAGTAGGCAGATTCAGGGAGACACCATGTAGCCATGGGAGAAAGACGCCTGTGTGCAGGTACCGGTAATCCATGAGCCTTGTGATAAAATATAAAATAATAAATATGGGTTAAATTATGACATAAGAACTAGTTAAAAAATGCCTAAGTGATTGACCAAGCAGTATTTTGTTTTGTTTTTGTTTTTTACCTTTTGCTTTGTGTGTGTGTGTGTGTGTGTGTGTGTGTGTGTGTGTGTGTGTGTGTTTTGAGATAGTGTTTCTCTGTAACTTTGGATCCTGTCCTAGAACTAGCTCTGTTGACCAGGCTGGCCTTGAACTCACAGAGATCTGCTGGCACTGCCTCCTGAGTGATGGGATTAAAGGCAATATTTTAATTAAAAAAAAGATTTATGTAACAAGCACAAGCGTACCCAATCAGAAAATAAACAATGACAGCTTAAATCACATATTGACACTCACACGCTGGTAGTGGGAGACCTCAACATCCAACTGTCAGCAATAAACAGGTCACCCAGACAAAAACTAAACAGAGAAATCTTGGAGAAATCAGGTGCTACAAATTAATTGTACCTAACAGATATTTACAGAACATTTCACCCAAACACAAAAGAATATAGCTTCTATGCACATACTAGAACTTTCTTTAAAATTTAATATATACTGTGACACAAAGCAAGTCTCAACAGATATAACAAAATTGAAATAACACTCTGCATTCTATCAGACCACCACCAATTAATCCTGGATATCAACATCAACAGAAACCATGGAAGCTGAACAACTCCCTACTGAATGAAAAATGGGTCAAGACAGAAATTAAGAAAAATTAAAAGTTTTCTACAATTTAATGTATATGGATACACAACATACCCCAACTCATGGGACATATCGAAAGCAATAATAAGAAGCAAGGTCATAGTACTAAATGCTTACATCAAAAAGACAGAGAGGGGAAGGGGTGGTTGTTGAAGAGTTGGATCCACTGGTAAGTGCATGTATTGCTCTTGTAGTGAGGACTCAAGTTAAGTTCCCAGCACTTACATCACTATCGGCCCTCAAAGAGCATGTGCACATACCAACACAGATACACACACATCCGTAAAACAAAAAATGTTCGCATTCTTTACATAATATAGTTTGTTAGCTGTATGGGTCATGTGGACATTTAAAAAAAAAAAACTGTAAGAATTTAAGATATAGTTTCTTGGGTTCTCTATATATTTTGGATATTTTCCCTCTATTGGATGTGGAGTTGGTGAAATTTTTTCCCATTCTATAGGCTATGAATTTGTCTTATTTACTGTGTCCTTTACCTTATAGAAGCTTTATTGTTTCATGAGGTCCCGTTTATTAATTGTCAAACTTAGGTGCCTGTGCTATCAGTTCTTAATTACTCAACTCTTAGAAAAAATGACATTGAGAAATGTTAAGCCATAAGAAGGCATAAGTCACAAAAAATCCCACACCAGTTTGGAATTATGATTAATAGAATGGTTATTTATTTAAAGGGGAAAACTTACAGATCACCGTCCCAGACCTCAGCCCTCTGCACAATCAGGAAAGGAGCCTAGTCACCAGAAGTGGAGCTGGAAGCCAGAGAGAGAGGAGAGGGAAGTGGCCACTTTTTTTTAAAGGGAGAGAGACCACACCCCAATGGACTGGTATTTCAGCGGCTATTGGCTGAAGGAGTGGAAGGAGCTTTCGCAACACATCCTTCTTTTGTTTAAGTAAGAGAGTTCTAAACCTACTATGAAATGATATACAATAAATACAAATATCCTATTCTAACTACCTTAAATCTTATCTAATAAATAATTTGACCAAGTCATGAGTGGAAAGTAACTACATTTATATAGTTTTCAACTCCATCGAAGATCTGAGAAGGGAAATAATGTTTCCTGAGTAATTAGGAAGTGCAATCAAACAACTTAAAAACCAGGCAACAAATCACAGAGACAACTAGCTACCTGGGCAATCACCCAAGGTCACGTTTACAGCGTTGAAGCAACCAACTTTGGCTAAGGCCTAACATAACTGACATACCATTTTCAAAGGCAAAAAACTTGTCAAAACTATCTTACCCTTTTTGGCAGGGTATGACAGTGCTGTTTTTTCCACTCACGGATACTCTGTATCTCTGTCAGTGGTTGAGGTATGGGCATTTCTTTGCCCAAAGGCCAGTTCAGCCAAGAAGAAAGGCTCCAGGTGGAGTGTCTTTGGTGCTCAACATTCTCTCGGGAATAGATTGGTGTTGCCAGGAGCAATTGTGTCTCACTACCACAAAACTCTGAGTTACATTAAAGGCCATTTTCTACAGCTCTTTGAAGAGGTTGAAGATTATCTATCTATACTGAATATAATCTCTATGTATCTAAAGAACCTGATTAGTCTAATTATAAATGACAAACTTAGAATAGTATTGATGTATATAGTTCTCAATACCTATGTAACTTAAAGACTAAGACAATAAACAACTGTGTAACAAATGAGGACAATGACCTCCAAATATAAACAATGTACAAATATACATTGCAATATGGTAAATATATATCAATACATAAACAATATATAAGTATCTTAATCAGAGGTAGAAATGTACACTGCAATATGATAAATATACAGAATCAATACAATGTATATATCAATGACTAGCTGAACATAGCGGACAATGAGGAATACTGAGAACTCAAGAATAATCGCAGTGGGTTTTTGATCCTACTGCACATACTGGCTTTGGGGGGCCTAGTCTGTTTGGATGCTCACCTTAGGAGACCTGGATAGAGGTGGGCGGTCCTTGGGCTTCCCACAGGTCAGGGAACCCTGATTGCTCTTCCAGCAGATGAGGGAGGGGGACTTGATCGGGGGAGGGGGAGGGAAATGGGAAGCGGTTGCAGCGAGGAGGCAGAAATCCTTAATAAATAAATAAATAAATAAATAAAATAAAAAAGAGAAAAAAATAAAAATTAAAAAAATGTTTTAAACAGAGGTAGAAGCATGCATGCATACAATAGTCAATATAAATGAATACAATTTGTGTGTTGATATTTCGGGGCATAAGCTGGCCAGGCGACCGGAAGCTGGATGGCAGGAATGCAGCCGCAGCTCCTTCTACAGCCAAATGGATGGAACTAGAAAAAAAAAATCATTCTGTGTGAAGTGACTCATATAGGAAATATAAACATGACATGTATTCACTTGGTAAGTAGATAATTAGCTGTTAAGAAAAGGAAAATCACACTAGAATCCATAGTCATTGTCTTTAATTTTTTTAATTTTTTTTTTTAGTTTTTGAAAAAAATTTCCGCCTCCTCCCCGTTTCCCATTTCCCTCCTCCTCTTCCTCCCACACATCGCCCCCTCCCCCACTCTCCTCCTTCTCTCCCCGTTCTTCTCCCCCCCCCACTGCATTCCCCCTTTCTTGAGGGGCTGAAGAGCAATCCAGATTCCCTACCCTGCAGGAAGTCCAAGGTCCTCCCACTTCTATCCAGGTCCAGGAGGGTGAGCATCCAAACAGGCTAGGCTCCCACAAAGCCAGTTCATGCATTAGGATCGAAACCTAGTGCCATTGTCCTTGGCTTCTCATCAGCCTTCATTGTCCGCCATGTTCAGAGAGTCTGGTCTCATCCCATGCTTATTCAGTCCCAATCCAGCTGGCCTTGGTGAGCTCCCAATAGAACAGCCCCACTGTCACAGTGGGTGGGTACACCCCTCGTGGTCCTGACTTCCTTGCTCATGTTCTTCCTCCTTCTGCTCCTCATTTGGACCTTAAGAGCTCAGTCTGGTGCTCCCATTTGGGTCTCTGTCTCTATCTCGATCCATCGCCAGATGAAGGTTCTAAGGTGATATGCAAGATATTCATCAATATGGCTGTAGGATAGTCTTTATTTTAAAAACTATACCAACTTCAAATATTTAGAAACATAGGCTCTATAGGGTAAATGCACATTTAAATTTAAATTCAGTATAAAACTTGAGTATTGGAAGTGATGACCCAGCGTTTTAGCCTTCTGGCTGCTCTTCTATATTTAGAACCCAGCACCCTCTTGGGGCAGCTAAGTACCACTTATAAATCTTGCTTGAAGGAACTTAATGATCTCTCTTTGGGCCTCTGTGGGCACTTACATACACACATACACATAAAAAATGAAATAAAATAACAATTGAATGGTGAGCAAATTTTAACCAAAGTCACTCAAAATAGTCAACTATTAGGGATTACTTAATGGATTGCTGAGACATTGCTGGAAGAAATTATACCCATGAGTTAAGTCACATGTTTTGGATTAATTTAGGTAAAAAAAAAACATTTGAAAATCACTGACTGATATTTGGAAAATAAATTAAGAAAGTATGTTTTACTGATATTGAATACATAAAAGTATATAAATTATACTGAATTTCATATTTCACTATATTAATAGTCTTTAGAAATATTACTGTCAATTTACTTGAGTTTATTTGGAATATATTCAGGTATTTCAGGTAAATTTTAAAAATTTGTTTTGACCTTCATTGTATTCTCCAAAAGGCTGAAATATTTCATCAAATGATTTTAATCTGTTGATCCACTTTCAGAAATCCCCAAAGAAATATATTGCAAATTTACATTGCATAAGCTCTCTCCTTCATCACTTCATCAGAACTGTAACAGAACAACGGGAATTGAGCCAAGAGCTTCTTGCCATCCAAAGGCCAGACTTTCTGTAAATTGACTCAACCCAGGCATTAATTATGTGAGCATATGATAGCTGTTTGATATAGCTTTGGAATATCAAGAAATTGCATTATAAAATATAATAAATTAACCTCATTATATTGAGACCAGTCACACAAATAATTTAAAAGAGAAAAGAAAAGTCAATTAAGTAGAAATTTTATCTAAACATATTCAGATTTTAACTTTCAAGTTTGCAGTACATTTATGAACTTAATTAACTTTCCAGGCTGAAAAGATGTCACTGTGGTTAAGAGCACTTGTCGCTCTTGCAGAGGACACAGAATCTATCACCAGCCCAACATTGTGGCTCAACATAATTTGTAATTCTAGTTCCAGGTGATCAAATATCTTCTTTTAGCCCCTTTGTGTATCAACTTTGTATGTGTCCCACAGAATTCACGGATACAAAATAGCCACACATACAAAATACTAAATAACTTCAGATGGCAATCCTTCCTCTTTTATATTACCTTTAATAGTGTCTACTAAGTAGAAAATATACAGGATTTACCTTGTTGTTTTCCCTCCCTTGGTAATCCTACACAGCTAGTTGTTCAAATCTCAAAAATTGTCTCACATATTTTGTTCACTATTGTTGTAAGAGGCTGCTTGTTTGTTCCTGGATTCTCAGCCCAAAAATAATCACACAGAAACTGTATTATTTAAAAAAAAACTATTTGACCATAGTTTTTTAAGTGTATTTTTGGCTAACTCATATCTTAAATTAACTGATCTTCATTAATCTGTGTACCACCACAAAGCTGTGGTTTACTGCATAAACTTCTGGCATTGATCTTTGGAGAGTTCCATGGCTTCTCCCTGACTCCACCTTCTTTCTCCCAGCATTCAGTTTAGTTTTCCCTGCCTAGCTCTGTTCTACCCTATCAGGCCAAGCCAGTTTCTTTATTAATCTATGGTATTCACAGCATATACATGGGAATCCAACGTCACATCATTGCAATTTTTCATGATGGCATTGAATTTGTTATCAGTTGCCATGTGATAGTCAATACTACAATTTTTATTCTTAATATTCCTTAAAGAATTAAAATATACCTCCTAGTTAAGTAACTATTTCTTCAGTTAAAATCTATCAGTTTCAAAGGAGATATTCAGTGATTTCAACCTAAAAAAATTACCTAATCACCTGTATAAAGTAGATCAGAATCAATTCATAAATAACATATATGCATTTCTGTATTAGAACACACACTATTCCAAAGTCTGATTTATCCTGCCTTTATTTTTTACTTAATAAACAGGCAACCTAATTAGAATTTGTTAGAATATTTATCAACTAATAGTTATATATATATATATATATATATATATATATATTTATATTTGAATTTGTAATACAACTTAATAACTCCAAAATAATAATGACTTAAAACTTCATGCAAATTTTTTTGATAAGTATAAGCCAGACTACATATACTTTCTAAAGTGATTGTTAACAATCATAGCACAGAGTAAAATTTTGACTTTAAAATAAATATATATTTCAAAATTAAAGCCATGTAGTTAAACTTATATTTGATATGACTATCTGAGTAGCTCAGACAGAGATCATATAATATCCAATGTTTAAATATTTAGTATATAGCATTTTACAAAAAAATCTAAGCTCCATTTATACTCATGTATTTGAATAAAGGTTTTGCTCAATAGATTGTAATCTAATGATCCTCCTTAGTATCCCACTCTGACTGATATTACTTAAACACTGATATCATAGTTAACAGTAGGTTAATTATTGTTTGTTTCCTTTGTCTCCCTAAGTTTCAAGAAGTACTCTATAAGGAGGTCAGAGCATAAAGGAGATGAAAAATTAAAAACACTAGGGAATTAGGAGCAAGCATTTAATTTTTTCTGAATATTTCTTCTATAGACTATTTCTGTATCTGTGGGATATAGTCAATATTTACAAATTAATAAGGATTATTTTTTCACACTCAGAAGGTCCATAAATCATGTCATTATGTATTTATAAATTATTACAAAATTATGAAATATAAATGTAATCAGAAAGAAATATCAAAACAAAATAATATATAGTCTAATTATTGCTACTACTGGCTGCAAGTATAATTTGATGGGAAGATAAAAGAACCTTTGTAATTTATTAATGATACACAATGTTGACTAGAAAGTAGTCCTACATATTTTAAGCAATATCACTAATATAAAGGGTACTAATTTCCTACAAGATGCATATTATATTAACAAAACTATTTTTTTATTCTTTTTTTTCCTTTTTTTTTTATTAAGAAAAGAAGAAAAAAAACATAAACAAAAAACAAGTTTCCACCTCCTCCCAACCTCCCATTTCCCTCCCCCTCCTCCCACCCTTCTCCCCCTCCTCCCACCCTTCTACCCCTCCCCCCACTCCTCTCCCCCTCCCTCTCCAGTCCACAGAGCAGTCCAGGTTCCCTGCCCTGTGGTAAGTCCTAGGTCCTCCCCCCTCCGTCCATATCTAGAAAGGTGAACATCCAAACTGGCTAGGCTTCCACAAAGCCAGCACATTAAGAAGGATCAAAACCCCGTGCCATTGTCCTTGGCGTCTCATCAGCCCTCATTGTTCGCCATGTTCAGAGAGTCCGGTTTTATCCCATGGTTTTTCAGTCACAGTCCAGCTGGCCTTGGTGAGCTCCCAGTAGATCAGCTCCACTGTCTCAGTGGGTGGGTGCACGCCTCGTGGTCCCGACTTCATTGCTCATGTTCTCCCTCCTTCTGCTCCTCATTGGGACCTTGGGAGCTCAGTCCAGTGCTCCAGTGTGGGTCTCTGTCTCTGTCTCCTTCCATCACCAGATGAAGGTTCTATGATGATATGCAAGATATTCGTCAGTATTGCTCTCGGATAGGGTCATTTCAGGTTCCCAATCCTCAGCTGCCCAAGGAACTAACTGGGAACCTCATGTTGGGCACTTGGGAGCCCCTCTAGGGTCAAATCTCTTGCTCACCCTAAAGTGGTTCCCTTAACTAAGAATTGTGGTTCCGTGCTCCCCTATCCACCTTTCCTTTATCCCAATTCTCCTGATTCCCCAAGTCCCCCCTCCTTCCCTTCTACCTTTTCTCTCCCCATCTCCCCTTACCCCCATCCCACCCCACCCCCAAGATCCTAATTTTCTCACCGCTAATTGGGTCTACTTCCCTTAGCCAAGAGGATAACTATATGTTTTTCCTTGGGTTCACCTTCTTACTTAGCTTCTTTAGGTTCACCTATTGTAGACTCCGTGGCCCTAATTTATGGCTAGAAATCAATTATGAGCGAGTACATCCCATGTTCATCTTTTTGGGTCTGGGACACCTCACTCAGGATAGTGTTTTCTATTTCCATCCATTTGCCTGCAAAATTCGAGAAGTCATTGTTTTTTACCACAGCGTAGTACTCTAGTGTGTATATATTCCATACTTTCTTCATCCATTCTTCCATTGAAGGGCATCTAGGTTGTTTCCAGGTTCTGGCTATTACAAATACTACTGCTATGAACATAGTTGAACAAATGTTTTTGTCATATGATAGAGCATCTCTTGGGTATATTCCCAGGAGTGGTATTGCTGGGTCCAGGGGTAAGTTGATCCCGAATTTCCTGAGAAACCGAAACACTGACTTCCACAGTGGTTGCACAAGATGGCATTCCCACCAGCAATGGATGAGGGTACCCGTTCCTCCACAGCCTCTCCAGCAAATGTTATCCTTGGTGTTTTTGACTTTAGCCATTCTGACAGGTGTAAGATGATATCTCAAAGTTGTTTTGATTTGCATTTCCCTGATTGCTAAGGAAGTTGAGCACGACTTTAAGTGTCTTTTGGCCATTTGAACTTCCTCTGCTGAGAATTCTCTGTTCAGTTCAGTGCCCCATTTTTTAATTGGGTTAATTAGCATTTTAAAGTCTAGTTTCTTGAGTTCCTTATATATTTTGGAGATCAGACCTTTGTCTGTTGTGGGGTTGGTGAAGATCTTCTCCCAATCAGTAGGTTGCCTTTGTGTCTTATTGACTATGTCCTTTGCTTTACAGAAGCTTCTCAGTTTAAGTAGGTCCCATTTATTCAATGTTGCCCTTAATGTCTGTGCTTCTGGGGTTATACATAGGAAGCGATCTCCTGTGCCCAGCTCCTGTAGGGTACTTCCCACTTTCTCTTCTATCAGGTTCAGTGTGTTCGGGCTGATATTGAGGTCTTTAATCCATTTGGACTTGAGTTTTGTGCACGGTGATAGATAAGCGTCTATTTTCATTCATCTACAAGATGACATCCAGTTGTGCCAGCACCATTTGTTGAAGATGCTTTCTTTCTTCCATTTTATACTTTTAGCTCCTTTATCGAAAATCAGGTGTTCATAGGTTTGTGGGATAAAGTCCGGGTCTTCTATACGATTCCATTGGTCGACTTCTCTGTTTTTATGCCAGTACCACACTGTTTTCATTACTGTAGCTCTGTAATAGAGTTTGAAGTCACGGATGGTAATTCCTCCAGAAGATCCTTTATTGTATAGGATTGTTTTGGCTATCCTGGGTTTTTTGTTTTTCCAGATAAAGTTGATTATTGTCCTCTCCAGATCTGTGAAGAATTTTGATGGGATCTTGATGGGGATTGCATTGAATCTATAAATAGCCTTTGGTAGAATTGCCATTTTTACTATGTTGATCCTCCCAATCCAAGAGCAAGGGAGGTCCATCCATTTTTTGGTATCCTCTTCAATTTCTTTCTTCAATGCCTTAAAGTTCTTGTCAAATAGATCTTTCACTTCCTTGGTTAGATGTACCCCAAGATATTTTATGCTGTTTTTGGCTATTGTGAATGGTGAAGCTTCTCTGATTTCCCTCTCTGCTTCCATATCCTTTGTGTATAAGAGGGCGACTGATTTTTTGGAGTTGATCTTGTATCCTGCCACATCACTAAAGCTGTTTATCAGCTGTAGGAGTTCTTTGGTGGAGTTTTTGGGGTCGCTTATGTACACTATCATATCATCTGCAAATAACGAAAGTTTAACTTCTTCCTTTCCAATTCGAATCCCCTTGATTCCATTATGTTGTCTTATTGCTATTGCTAGAACTTCAAACACTATATTGAAGAGGTATGGGGAGAGTGGACAGCCTTGCCATGTTCCTGAGTTAAGTGGGATGGCTTTGAGTTTCTCTCCGTTTAATTTGATGTTAGCTGTCGGCTAGCTGTATATAGCTTTTATTATATTTAGGTATGACCCTTGTATCCCTAATCTCTCCAAGACTTTTAACATAAATGGATGTTGAATTTTGTCAAATGCTTTTTCAGCATCTAATGAAATGATCATATGGTTTTTTTCTTTCAGTTTATTTATATGCTGGATTACATTGATAGATTTCCGTATGTTGAACCAGCCCTGCATCTCAGGAATGAAGCCTACTTGATCATAATGGATAATTTTTCGGATGTGTTCTTGGATTCGATTTGCCAGTACTTTGTTGAGGATTTTTGCGTTGATATTCATGAGTGAGATTGGCCTGTAGTTCTCTTTCCTGGTTGAGTCTTTGAGTGGTTTTGGTATCAGAGTAATTGTGGCTTTATAAAAGGAGTTTGGTAATGACCCTTCTGTTTCTATCTTGTGGAATACATTAAGGAGTATAGGTATTAGATCTTCTTGGAAGATCTGGTAGAATTCCGCATTGAAACCATCTGGTCCTGGGCTTTTTTTGGTAGGGAGGTTTTTGATAACCTCTTCTAATTCTTCGCGACTAACAGGTCTATTTAGATTGTTCACCAGGTCCTGATTTAACTTTGGTATATGATATTTATCTAAAAAAGTATCCATTTCCTTTACATTTTCCAATTTTGTGGCATATAGGCTTTTGTAGTAAGATCTAATGATTCTCTGAATTTCCTCTGTGTCTGTGGTTATGTCCCCCTTTTCATTTCTGATCTTATTAATTTGCAAATTCTCTCTCTGCCGTTTGATTAGCTTGGATAGTGGTTTGTCAATCTTGTTGATTTTCTCCAGGAACCAGCTTTTTGTTTTGTTGAAGTACGGACCGGCGGGCTGTGTCCCGCCACCCGGCTAGCTTTACCCGAAATAATTACACGGAAACTGTATTCTTTTAAACACTGCCTGACCCATTAGTTTCAGTTTCTTATTGGCTAGCTTTTACATATTGATCTAACCCATTTCTATTAATCTGTGTAGCCCACGAGCTGGCTTACCAGGAATGATCTTAACCTGCGTCTGTCTGGAGTGGTAGAATCATGGCGACTCCCTGACTCAGCTTCTTTCTCCCAGCATTCCGTTCTGTTTACTCCGCCTACCTAAGGGTTGGCCTAACAAATGGGTCTAGGCAGTTTCTTTATTAATAAGAAATCACTCCCACATCATTTCCCCTTTTTCTGTTTAAACAAAAAAAGAAAGGCTTTAACTTTAACATAGTAAAATTACATATAGCAAAACAGTTATCAAGCAAGAATTACAGTTACAATATTTATATCTATTTTATCTTTTATCATAACTAAGGAAAACTATAACTATCTATTCGTTCTTCAACTCCATCAAAGACTCCAGAAGGATATAATACTACCTAAGTAAACAAGAAATAAGAAATCTCTAGAAATGACAGAGACATCTTGCTGCCTGGACAGTCACCCAAAGTTCTTTTGTATGGTTGGGGCATCCATCTTTAGCCTTCAGGCCCATAGTATCCAGCAGACATTTCCATGAAGCAGGAAATTTCAAAGACAGTTCAGTCACTATCTGCTGTGTCCTGCAGAATGTCTCGCAGACTCTTTCATGAGTCATGAACCCCAAAAGACCGTCTCACCTTTAGGCAAGTTCAGCAGTCCTCTCTCTGCGGGTTCTCTGTGTCCATTTTTTGCAACAGTCCAGGCAAGAGCAGTTTCTTGCCCAAATGGCTATCCAACTCCATAAGGATCCTCTTCGATGCCCATCTTCCTCTCGAAGTAGGTTGGTGCCACCAGGAGCAGATATGTCTCATTGTCATGAAAAGTCCTAAGTTATTAAAACATTAAATGCCATATTCTGCAGTCTTTGAAAGATATGAAGAATGTCTATCTAACTGAAATGTATCTCTATATATCTAGAAAATCTAACTAACATGACTACAAGATTGACTATTATTGATGATTAACCATTAACCTATGTTTCTTAATTATACATTACATTTTTAAATGAACTACACAATCACAATACCTTAATCAAGATCAGAAATACATATACATATAACAAAATTGACTGTAAAATCCACACCAATGCAAATTACTCATACCTATATCATTTTCCCCTTTAAATGTAAAAGAACATTTACAAACAATATTTTGGGAACATGGGCGTAGTTTTTTCTCTCCAAACTGCTTCCTGCTGAATGGGGGCGTCGTTAATTAGGTCTTTCATGGTATAACCTGTGTGCTAGTTTCATCTCAGTTGGCAGTTGAGCGAAGCAATTTTCTGAAGATGTTCACAACAACCTTTCAGGAGGGCGTGGTCTATCATACCAAATTGTAATAGAAGAAATCCACAGGGTCTGGTCCTCTGTGAAAACAAAAGAAGACCCTCTCCAAAGCATCATATTCTTAAACCCAAATTTTGAAATCGTAATACCCTTATATCCATTCTGGTTTAGCTTAGCAGCCCATGTAATGAAATGTCTCTCTGTACTTAGCTCCTTTACAGTCAAAAATTTTAAAGAAAACACAATGTACATAATCCAGACTCTCTGTGAATTTTCCATTTTTACGTGGATTATTTTTCTTTATTTCTTTTAATCTCTTAACTATCTGTACTCTGTCTCTTTAAAGACTTTACCCTTTTTTTTTAAACCATTAACTTTATTTTGTATATTCTTTTTCTTCTCTCTCTCAAGTCTATGTGCATTCATCCAACAGTGTGGTCTTTTATGTCTGAATCTGTTTTATTGTGAATCTATAACATTTTTTTACTATCCAGGAACATTTCTTAAAATGTTAAGCACTTCTTAAAAACTTAAGTTGCACCATGTACAGGTAATATGGTACCACCTGTGTCCTGCCCAGTCTAAACCTTAACTGTGCTGTTATTATGGTAATTACGGTAGTTCCTGCCAACCAGCACAGTTCAGCAAGGAGCAGCCTCTCCTGCCTCAGATCCATTTGGTGCCCCTGAGCTGTGCACAGTTCCAGGCACACAGCAAGTCCTCATTGGAGCCGCACTCAGCAGTTTAATTTTGAGACTGAGCATGCAGCACAGAAACTTTTTATCCAAGTTACAACCAAATCTGACACGCAGAGCACTGCGCAGTCTGAAAACACGTCTCTTCCACCATGCTCTTCCGCCTGCCTAAGCCTGATTCTGCCATCTGCCCAGGTGCAGGCAGGGAGCACTGAGAGCACTCTCCTTCCGATCCCAAGCGGGAACACAAACATCCAGTCCCATAAAATCCATTGAAATGCTTTAAAGCCAGAGTTTGCACTGGCGGCACAGTCCCAAGAAGCCGCACTTTAAAATGACGCAGCTTTTTTTTCTGCTGCTGTTGCCGAATCAGGAAATCTCTCTACAGCACGCCACCAACAAACAGCAAAAATCTGTGTTAAAGTCTCTCTCCCTTATTTTTAAGCCTTCTCAGGTTTTTAAGTGGATTTAGTCCATCATGTCGGGCGCCACTCTGTTGAAGTACGGACCGGCGGGCTGTGTCCCGCCACCCGGCTAGCTTTACCCGAAATAATTACACGGAAACTGTATTCTTTTAAACACTGCCTGACCCATTAGTTTCAGTTTCTTATTGGCTAGCTTTTACATATTGATCTAACCCATTTCTATTAATCTGTGTAGCCCACGAGCTGGCTTACCAGGAATGATCTTAACCTGCGTCTGTCTGGAGTGGGAGAATCATGGCGACTCCCTGACTCAGCTTCTTTCTCCCAGCATTCCGTTCTGTTTACTCCGCCTACCTAAGGGTTGGCCTAACAAATGGGTCTAGGCAGTTTCTTTATTAATAAGAAATCACTCCCACATCATTGTTTCATTGATTTTTTGTATTGTTTTCTGTATTTCTATTTTGTTGATTTCAGCCCTCATTTTGATTATTTCCAGTCTTCTACTCCTCCTAGGTGAGTCTGCTTCTTTTTTTTCTAGAGCTTTCAGGTGGGCTGTTAAGTCTCCAATGTGAGCTTTCTCTGTTTTCTTTAAGTGGGCACTTAGTGCTATGAACTTTCCTCTTAGGACTGCTTTCATAGTGTCCCATAAGTTTGAGTATGTTGTTTCTTTATTTTCATTGAATTCCAGGAAGACTTTAATTTCTTTCTTTATTTCTTCCTTAATCCAGCTATGGTTCAATAGTTGACTGTTCAGTTTCCATGACTTTGTATGCTTTCTGGGGGTAGCATTATTGTTGAATTCTAACTTTAATCCATGGTGATCTGATAAGACACAGGTGGTTACTAATATTTTTTTGTAACTGTGGATGTTTGCTTTGTTACCGACTATGTGGTCGATTTTCGAGAAGGTTCCATGAGCTGCAGAGAAGAAGGTATATTCTTTCCTATTTGGATGGAATGTTCTATAGATGTCTGTTAAGACCATTTGATTCATTACCTCCACTAATTCTCTTATTTCTCTGTTAGGTTCCTGTCTGATTGACCTGTCCATTGGTGAGAGAGGAGTGTTGAAGTCTCCTACTATTAGTGTGTGCGGTTTGATGGCTGCCTTGAATTTTAGCAATGTTTCTTTTATGTACGTGGGTGCTTTTATATTAGGGGCATAGATGTTCAGGATTGAGACTTCATCCTGATGAACTGTTCCTGTTATGAGTATAAAATGCCCCTCTCCATCTCTTCTGATTAATTTAAGTTTAAAGTCAACTTTGTTAGAGATTAGTATGGCCACACCTGCCTATTTCTTAGGTCCATTTGCTTGATAGGCCTTTTCCCAGCCCTTTACTCTGAGTAGGTGCCTGTCTTTGTGGTTGAGGTGTGTTTCTTGTAAACAGCAGAATGTTGGATCCTGTTTTCTTATCCAATCTCTTAGCCTGTGCCTTTTAATAGGTGAGTTGAGTCCATTGACATTAAGTGATATTAACGACCAGTGGTTGTTAACTCCGGTCATTTTTTTTTAGTCGTAGAGTTTGTGTGTTTCCCTTCTTTGTTTTGTGTTGGTGAAGGGTCTCTAGATGTCTGAGTTATTGTGGTCATTGTTGGACTCCTTGGTTAGTGATTTTCCTTCAATTACTTTCTGTAAGGCTGGATTTGTGGCTGCGTATTGTTTAAATTTGTTTTTATCCTGGAAAATTTTATTTTCTCCATTTATAGTGAATGAAAGCTTGGCTGGGTATAGTAATCTGGGCTTGCAACCATGGTCTCTCAGTTTCTGCAGTACATCTATCCAGGACCTTCTGGCTTTCATGGTTTCCATGGAGAAGTCAGGTGTAAGTCTGATAGGTTTACCTTTATAAGTAATTTGGCCTTTTTCCTTTGCAGCTCTTAATATTCTTTCCTTATTCTGTATGCTTTGTGTTTTGATATATATGGCGAGGGGATGTTTTTTTTTTGATCCAGCCTATTCGGTGTTCTGTATGCTTCTTGCACCTTCATAGGAAAATCTTTCCTTAGGTTGGGAATGTTTTCTTCTATAATTTTATTAAATAGATTTTCTGGACCATTGAGCTGCACTTCTTCTCCTTCTTCTACTCCTATTATTCTTAGGTTTGGTCTTTTTATTGTGTCCCATATTTCCTGAATGTTTTGTGATGAGAGTTTGTTGGACTTGCTGTTTTCTTTGATCAGTGTGTTTATTTTCTCTATGGTATCTTCAGAATCAGAGAGTCTTTCTTCTATCTCTTGTATTCTGCTGGTTATGCTTGTTTCTGTAGTCTCTATTCGTTTACCTAGATTTTCCATGTCCAGACGGCCCTCTGTTTGTATTTTCTTCTTTGCCTCCATTTCAGTTTTCAGGTCTTGAACTGTTTCCATTATCTGTATGATTGTTTTTCCTTGGTTTTCTAGGGTATCATTCACTGATTTATTCAATTCTTCAAACTTTCTGTTATATTTCTCATCCATTTCTATAAGGGCGTTTTTTACATGCTGTTTAAGGGTGTCAATCACTTTCATGAAGTCAATCTTTTCTCCTTCCTCTTGATTAAGGGTTTCTTGTCCTCCAGTTGTGAGGTCGCTTGTTTCTGGTAGCTTCATGTTGCTTTTCAGCTTGTTGGGCGAATTCTTGCCTTGACGTCGGCCCATCTCTTCTTCCAAATGCTCCCTATGGATCTTCTTTTACCTGATTAGGTCTCCTTGCCTACCAAACGCTGTCTCTCCCCAATGTTGGCTCTCCCAATGCTGGGTCTCCTGGCGCCGAAAGATCAGGCCTCCGTGCTGGTTGGGCAGCTCACAGACAAAGCGCCTACCCCGCTTGTTGCAGGCAGGACACAGAAACAAAGGAACTGCTGCCCGCCCGGGAGCCCCGGGTACTCGGACCCAGCGCCCAGATAGGCTGCGCTGGGCGATGCCACGCGCCAAAAGAGGGCAGTGGGGGCGAAGTGGGGAGGGCTCTGGACAGAAGCTGGGTGGGACAGGAAGAAAGAGGCAGCAGAGAGCCCAAGCAGGACAGGGGGCCAAGAAACCCCCGAGCTCCCCGTCCCAGGCTGGCGCCGTGGGCCAGAAACTCACCCCAATGCTGGGTCTCCTGGCGCCGAAAGATCAGGCCTCCGTGCTGGTTGGGCAGTTCGCAGACAAAGCGCCTACCCCGCTTGGTGCAGGCAGGCCACAGAAACAAAGGAAGTGCTGCCCCCCCCGGGAGCCCCGAGTACTCGGACCCAGCGCCCAGATAGTCTGGGCTGGGCGATGCCACGCGCCAAAAGAGGGCAGTGGGGGCGAAGTGGGGAGGGCTCTGGACGGAAGCTGGGTGGGCCAGGAAGAAAGAGGCAGCAGAGAGCCCAAGCAGGACAGGGGGCCAAGAAACCCCCGAGCTCCCCGTCCCAGGCTGGCGCCGTGGGCCAGAAACTCACCCCAATGCTGGGTCTCCTGGCGCCGAAAGATCAGGCCTCCGTGCTGGTTGGGCAGCTCGCAGACAAAGCGCCTACCCCGCTTGGTGCAGGCAGGCCACAGAAACAAAGGAACTGCTGCCCCCCAGGGAGCCCCGAGTACTCGGACCCAGCGCCCAGATAGTCTGGGCTGGGCGATGCCACGCGCCAAAAGAGGGCAGTGGGGGCGAAGTGGGGAGGGCTCTGGACGGAAGCTGGGTGGGCCAGGAAGAAAGAGGCAGCACCCGGGGAGTAGAGGCCCTGCAGAGAGCCCAAGCAGGACAGGGGGCCAAGAAACCCCCGAGCTCCCCGTCCCAGGCTGGCGCCGTGGGCCAGAAACTCACCCCAATGCTGGGTCTCCTGGCGCCGAAAGATCAGGCCTCCGTGCTGGTTGGGCAGCTCGCAGACAAAGCGCCTACCCCGCTTGGTGCAGGCAGGCCACAGAAACAAAGGAACTGCTGCCCCCCAGGGAGCCCCGAGTACTCGGACCCAGCGCCCAGATAGGCTGGGCTGGGCGATGCCACGCGCCAAAAGAGGGCAGTGGGGGCGAAGTGGGGAGGGCTCTGGACGGAAGCTGGGTGGGCCAGGAAGAAAGAGGCAGCACCCGGGGAGTAGAGGCCCTGCAGAGAGCCCAAGCAGGACAGGGGGCCAAGAAACCCCCGAGCTCCCCGTCCCAGGCTGGCGCCGTGGGCCAGAAACTCACCCCAATGCTGGGTCTCCTGGCGCCGAAAGATCAGGCCTCCGTGCTGGTTGGGCAGTTCACAGACAAAGCGCCTACCCCGCTTGGTGCAGGCAGGCCACAGAAACAAAGGAAGTGCTGCCCCCCCCGGGAGCCCCGAGTACTCGGACCCAGCGCCCAGATAGTCTGGGCTGGGCGATGCCACGCGCCAAAAGAGGGCAGTGGGGGCGAAGTGGGGAGGGCTCTGGACGGAAGCTGGGTGGGCCAGGAAGAAAGAGGCAGCAGAGAGCCCAAGCAGGACAGGGGGCCAAGAAACCCCCGAGCTCCCCGTCCCAGGCTGGCGCCGTGGGCCAGAAACTCACCCCAATGCTGGGTCTCCTGGCGCCGAAAGATCAGGCCTCAGTGCTGGTTGGGCAGCTCGCAGACAAAGCGCCTACCCCGCTTGGTGCAGGCAGGCCACAGAAACAAAGGAACTGCTGCCCCCCCGGGAGCCCCGAGTACTCGGACCCAGCGCCCAGATAGTCTGGGCTGGCGATGCCACGCGCCAAAAGAGGGCAGTGGGGGCGAAGTGGGGAGGGCTCTGGACGGAAGCTGGGTGGGCCAGGAAGAAAGAGGCAGCACCCGGGGAGTAGAGGCCCTGCAGAGAGCCCAAGCAGGACAGGGGGCCAAGAAACCCCCGAGCTCCCCGTCCCAGGCTGGCGCCGTGGGCCAGAAACTCACCCCAATGCTGGGTCTCCTGGCGCCGAAAGATCAGGCCTCCGTGCTGGTTGGGCAGCTCGCAGACAAAGCGCCTACCCCGCTTGGTGCAGGCAGGCCACAGAAACAAAGGAACTGCTGCCCCCCGGGAGCCCCGGGTACTCGGACTCAGCGCCCAGATAATCTGGGCTGGGCGATGCCACGCGCCAAAAGAGGGCAGTGGGGGCGAAGTGGGGAGGGCTCTGGACGGAAGCTGGGTGGGCCAGGAAGAAAGAGGCAGCACCCGGGGAGTAGAGGCCCTGCAGAGAGCCCAAGCAGGACAGGGGGCCAAGAAACCCCCGAGCTCCCCGTCCCAGGCTGGCGCCGTGGGCCAGAAACTCACCCCAATGCTGGGTCTCCTGGCGCCGAAAGATCAGGCCTCCGTGCTGGTTGGGCAGCTCGCAGACAAAGCGCCTACCCCGCTTGGTGCAGGCAGGCCACAGAAACAAAGGAACTGCTGCCCCCCCGGGAGCCCCGAGTACTCGGACCCAGCGCCCAGATAGTCTGGGCTGGGAGATGCCACGCGCCAAAAGAGGGCAGTGGGGGCGAAGTGGGGAGGGCTCTGGACGGATGCTGGGTGGGCCAGGAAGAAAGAGGCAGCACCCGGGGAGTAGAGGCCCTGCAGAGAGCCCAAGCAGGACAGGGGGCCAAGAAACCCCCGAGCTCCCCGTCCCAGGCTGGCGCCGTGGGCCAGAAACTCACCCCAATGCTGGGTCTCCTGGCGCCGAAAGATCAGGCCTCCGTGCTGGTTGGGCTGCTCACAGACAAAGCGCCTACCCCGCTTGGTGCAGGCAGGCCACAGAAACAAAGGAACTGCTGCCCCCCCGGGAGCCCCGAGTACTCGGACCCAGCGCCCAGATAGGCTGGGCTGGGCGATGCCACGCGCCAAAAGAGGGCAGTGGGGGCGAAGTGGGGAGGGCTCTGGACGGAAGCTGGGTGGGCCAGGAAGAAAGAGGCAGCAGAGAGCCCAAGCAGGACAGGGGGCCAAGAAACCCCCGAGCTCCCCGTCCCAGGCTGGCGCCGTGGGCCAGAAACTCACCCCAATGCTGGGTCTCCTGGCGCCGAAAGATCAGGCCTCCGTGCTGGTTGGGCAGCTCGCAGACAAAGCGCCTACCCCGCTTGGTGCAGGCAGGCCACAGAAACAAAGGAACTGCTGCCCCCCGGGAGCCCCGGGTACTCGGACTCAGCGCCCAGATAATCTGGGCTGGGCGATGCCACGCGCCAAAAGAGGGCAGTGGGGGCGAAGTGGGGAGGGCTCTGGACGGAAGCTGGGTGGGCCAGGAAGAAAGAGGCAGCACCCGGGGAGTAGAGGCCCTGCAGAGAGCCCAAGCAGGACAGGGGGCCAAGAAACCCCCGAGCTCCCCGTCCCAGGCTGGCGCCGTGGGCCAGAAACTCACCCCAATGCTGGGTCTCCTGGTGCCGAAAGATCAGGCCTCCGTGCTGGTTGGGCAGCTCGCAGACAAAGCGCCTACCCCGCTTGGTGCAGGCAGGCCACAGAAACAAAGGAACTGCTGCCCGCCCGGGAGCCCCGGGTACTCGGACCCAGCGCCCAGATAGGCTGCGCTGGGCGATGCCACGCGCCAAAAGAGGGCAGTGGGGGCGAAGTGGGGAGGGCTCTGGACGGAAGCTGGGTGGGCCAGGAAGAAAGAGGCAGCAGAGAGCCCAAGCAGGACAGGGGGCCAAGAAACCCCCGAGCTCCCCGTCCCAGGCTGGCGCCGTGGGCCAGAAACTCACCCCAATGCTGGGTCTCCTGGTGCCGAAAGATCTATTTTTTTATTCTAACTGTTATGATGCAAGAACATGACCTACTTGAAAAAAGTTAAAACCAAGAAAATAAGTTTTATTTAAAATGAATTTTAGATAAAATCACAGTATGTACACCATTTAATATTTTCTAATGTGTTTGTTTTCTTCCTGCTATCATTTAAAATCAATTCTTTAACTTCAATACTGTGTTGGTTTGAAGAAAAATGGCACTCATAGGCCCATAGAAAGTGCACCTATTAAGAGGGGTGATCTTGGTGTAGGTGTGGTTTTGTTGTAGGAAATGAATCACTGGAAGCAGGCTATCGGTTCTCAGACACTCAAACCTGGTTAGTATGTCTCAGTCTCTTCCTGCTGTGTGGGATGGAGACGTAGACCTCTTAGCTCCTTTTCTAGCACCATGTATGACTACATGAGGTTATGCTTTCTGCCATGATGATAATGGACTAAATTTCTGAAACTGTAAGGTAGTCTAGGTTAAATGCTATCCTTTATAAGAGTTGCTGTGGTCACGGTGTCTCCTCACATAAAAAAAAAAAAAAAAAAAAACGCAAACCAAAAAGACAAACAAGCAAACAAAAACTCTACCTAAGAAAAGTAGCATTTAAATAAAGGGATATCTGTAATCACATATTATAGAGCAGGGGAAATATGCTATCCAAGTTTGAAAGTTTAAATCTTATTGGAACCCTAGCTCCAGTGAATCCACATGCTCTCCTCACCTCCCTGGGCAACTGTACACACATGTCAAACATTTTAATTCTTTACCCGCTAAAGACACAACGAATTTCAGTGTTAGAATGTAGTACTATACAAACTATTATATCAAATCACCAAGTGAGACATTAAAAAGCTTTAAACCCAACCTGTCTCAATACCAAAATACAAAAGTTTTTTTTTTATTTCAAAAATGGAAGGAAAATTTATTTGAACAAAAACAAAATTTATCTTTAGAGGAAATTGTTGCCTTTTTAAATCTGGCATACTAAAATATCTTTGTTTATCCAGGTAGAAGAGTGAAAGAACATTCTTACACTTAAACATATTGTGCATTAATAAATTCTAGCAATTATTTCTATTTATACTTAATATATATAAATGAAATATTATTTATTTCTTGATCCTATTATTGTATTAGAAAAATGTGTTGAAAACTTTTAATTAGGTGAATAATTGTTATTATATTTCTGTTATTTTACTTGATCCATTTCAATGTGCAGGCATTGTACTATGCCCTTAGTAGATGCTGTATTATAATAATCAACCCCATGATTGTTCTATCTCTTTGTATTACTGCCCTTACATAAGAGTTTAGAAGAATTTCAGGGCTGCTAAAGAAAAATGATAAAGAAAACAATAAGACAGCACATATAACTACAACTTTGGCTTACAAATTAACTAACACTATCAATGAGAATGAGATGTTCCTCTCATGCTTTGATCAGATGATGAGGAAATGGATTTAAATGGGATATTAAGCACTGGAGAGATAAAACTAGCCCACACTGCAACACAGGGAAACTCTGGAAGTAACAATGCATAACTATTCTTCACTCAAAATCACCAGTCAGCCAATAGCCACCCAGAGTACATTAACCAAATGCTACAGGTCAATAACAATGACTGCCATGAAAAGGAGAAGCTTCCAGATTGAAACAGAGCAAGCACATTATGGATATTGAAATCAAGCTACTCTGTTATTAAATACCTTATAAGCTGTTGGCAAATGAATAGGGGTGACATGTGGACACAATGCCATGAAGATGTCAGGAATAATTAAATTAAATCGAGGAACCAGTATTTTAAGAAGACAAATTCCAAAGATATACATCAGAGGCATTCTTTTCTCCCATCAGATAAAGAGGAAACATATGACAGAAATGAATGTAGGCAAAAATATAATTAATTTCTGTCTTCCTGGCATGGCCCCCAGCAACAGAAACATAGTAAAGACCTGAAAAGAAAAATTTCCTTTTCTTACTTTATTTAAAAAAAAATCTTCATTGTGGCAATGTTACACAAGGTGACTCTGTTTGTTTTCAGGAGGATTTTAAAGGCAAAAATATGCTTCATGCTGACCAGGAAAACTTGAAGCAAAGACAAAGTAACTGATACAAGAAACAAAAGATGTGAAGCCGACAGTGAGCTCCTAAGATCTCAAAAGTAGTTACCACAGTCTGTTTCAGAGAGAGACAAGATCTTCAAGGCACAATAAAAGTGTTCCTTTGTCATTTACCTAGGACACAAATCCAAAATAATTTCAAAAAATGAGGTATATCTCATTGGGGAACAGTCACAATTAATGAGGATATAATTCCTGTCAAGCGCAGTGTGTTCCTTCCCAGAGATTTACAGGACTCATGTGGCAGGATCCTGCCTCATGTTCACTTATGATTCCTGGTAGAGAACAGTCTAGGCTAGGAGTGGCTGTCCTCTAAAGCTTGACCTTACTGACCACCTGTATCTGCCATATCAATCAGCACAGTCACAGCCCTGCAAAATCAGCTGACTATGCCCTGTCACAAAAAGGGGTATGTGTTTCCCTGATAACCACTGTTTCCTAGATTGGGGACACATCAATCTTTCTCTTATCATTCCCCATGGAAAAAGTCTGTCAGCTACCTCATTTTTGCCAATGTGATCCCCTGTGATGGCATGTTACCATAGAAGCAGAAGCATGTGCATCAACTAGGGCCTTGTATTAAACAGAACATTCACTCACAAGCAAGTTGCCTCAGTGCTGGCAATAAGCATGAATCTGTCATATCCTCAGCTCTTAAATGTGGACCTCACTTTGCAAAGGCCCGCTGAAGCCAAGCACCCCCATGCACCCATGCATTCACATCAAAGGACATCTTAAATTGATACAGATATGTCTATCTAACCTTGCCTCTAAAATCAGTTGCTGTTGACAGCCATCCTGAGTACACCCACCAAATGCTAAAGGTCAGCATGCTTCATTGCCATGAATAGAGGAAGAGATCAGATTCATGTTCAGACAACACAATCTGAATACAGGAAAGAAGACCATTAGATCCCTAGCAGCATGTGTACTCCTGGTAACTGAAGAGTAGTGCTATGGCAGGAGTCTGAGGAATGGAAGGTGTCACTGAGGATGCATTGAAAATTCCTTCCACTGCATCCAGATCATCAAACAGAAAAAAGACCCTGACACTTTGATGCCTGGACTTGTGCTATCTCCACAAAGTGAATGTATGTAGGCATTGGAGAGAGAAGACAGGAACCCATTAGTGTTCATGAGCGGTAATGTGGAGGCTTTGGCAAGATGGATCAGATGGGATATCTCACTGGGATTCTATTTATCCTCTGGGGCAAATCTGTGGGTACAAGCACAATCATTAAAGAGACTGAGAAGGCAAGTGGAAAGGTAAATCCCCTGAACCACTAGGATCCAATGATTTCCTTGTTTATGGGCCTTGTCAAAGAACCACCACAGTCTGTCAGCTAGCATACTGCACTCTTTCTGGTGTGCTGCAGGAGGACCTTCTGCTCCTTCAGCCAATAGCTGCTGAAATACCACCCCACTGCGACGTGGTCTATCTTTAAAAAAGACGGGCAAGCCTCTGCCTGCTCTCTTGGTTCCGGCGCTTGGTTCCAGCTCCTGCTCCAGCAACTAGGCTTCTTTCCTCACGGCTGGCATTTCGTGAGTTTTACCACCCAAAATAAATACCCCTTTAAATCTTAACTGGTGTGGGATTGTTTAGCACATTACTGGTGAAACTGTGGGAAATATCATGAATGCACAAACACCAATAAACTGTCACAGAACCTTAATTCTGAAGAAGCAAAGCCATCTCCCACCAATCCAAGTCTTCATCCTCAGCAGTATTCCATGTAAGGAATCCTAGAGATCTGATGCTAGCAGACATCACATACTGCTTGGAGTAATTAAGAGAACTTTTGTCCCTATGTGTGACAAGTGCAGAGTGTTCCCAGATAGAGAATGAAGTTTTTTACCTGGCAGTGACTAACTTCCTGCTATCCCGTGACAACTGATCTCATATAAGCTAGAACGCTACAGAGAAATTACTAGCTCCCATTGAGCTCTGCAATCATCAAGAAAACCATTAGTGCTTGTTTCTGCCAATCTCAGATGACCATCAGGGAGGGTACAAGAAACATTAAAAAGCATTCTTTCTGGGCAAGAACAGTTGGGTCCTCTGAAGCAGGAGTCCAATGTGCTATTGGAGATACGCAGAGTAACTGAAAAGTATGCTATAAGATGTGTCTGTGCTTTGTAATTTGCAAAGCTCTTTCCACAGTGAAGGGTTCTTGAGCCCTAAGAATTCCCTCCAAAAACAAAGTCAGGTGCCAAGGGATAGTGAAGCATATGGAGGAGACAGAAAGAGCAGACAACCCCCTCCATGTTAGTGCTTCATCCTTGGCATGTCCAAGGCTTATAGTGTCCTCAGGCTCCCCTTGCTAAATAAAACCAATCTTCCCTAACACTTCATGCATGATAAAATCAGGCAAGTCTCCAGAAGTCCTTGAGTGTCCAACACAGATGAAAAGCTTTGCAACTATGGTGGAGTGCCCAAAAAACCCAACATGTCCGTCATGTCAATGCTGCCACCATTGTTCAGGTGCAGCTTAGGCATCTACTCTAGTGAGACTTTTGTGTGTGTGTAGATATTTCTTCTGGGAGATTCAGTCTCACAGCTGTATTCTTGTTCCTTTGACTCTTGCAGTCCTTTTCCTTTCTCTTCTACAATCTGTTCCGAGAATCTGGTGCAAGGGTTTCTATGTATTTGCTGGTACTGGATGATAGTCTCTTGTTCTCTGTGTTTGGTAGCAAGTGATGTTCTATCATGGCCTCTGTCTCAGGGCAATGACTGCATGAATCTAAGGAGCACTGGTAACAGGAGGGAAAAAGGGATGTAGAGAGAGAAAGAGAGAAGATCAGAGACAGAGCAATAGACAGATAGACAGGCACACACAGAGAGGGTATTCCATTGGACAGAGGATGCAGCTGAGGTCATGCTCACGGGAAGATGAGCAGAACCCTAAGGGTCATTCCTTAGGGATGGGAAGGAGGTAAACACAGAAGTTTGGGCTAGGGTAAAGTGAAATATTAGGATATAAATGATCTGATAGAGGCGATGGAAATCAGAGGCTCTTTGGGGGAGAATAAGACAGGTAAATACAGAACAAAGAGCAAGAAGAATAAATTAACCACAAGAATGTCTGAAAATACCACAATGTATCATATTATTAACTATTTGCCTGCAAAAATCCTAGTATACAACTACATGTATAAGTAAATATACATGCAAAGTTTTAATGAACTTTTCTCATGTAGGCTGATGGTACTCCATCCAAGAGCCAAGGAACACCTATCAAAACACTAATATGAGACACGAGAAGCCTTCTCTTGTGCTGTTAGTCAGGGATGTCCAAGAGACTTCCAAAACATGCAGCTTATTTCTTTTGCCTTTGGTTACCCTTTGAGATGGAAGACAAATCCCTATTGCTGAAGACACATGTACTACAGAAACAAGACCCAGAGACCCGCATGCTGGAATTTACGTGAAATCCCCTCCCTGAGGACTATCTTTCACAGCACCAAAAGATGTCATGGTAGTTTTCAAAGAGAGGTAACCAAGAGTCCTACTCAGATATGATGCTTATGAAGCACATTAACAATCAGCATGGTATGATAACCCTTAGAGTGCATTAGTGCCACACATACCTTAGCAGTAACTGATAGCTTTGTCTTAATATATATTCAACAAGAGGAATGCCATTCTAGGTACTAGGAATATAGATAACTCCTCAGTGCTAGTGAAATGCTGGTTACTGGAGAAAAATCTACAATCAATAATTTACAAAACCACTATATTTCATAGAAATGATTGCTGTGGGAACTCATTCAGGCAATAGCCTTTAAGATATTGGCCCACTTTGGTCATGGTCTCATGTACTGTAATTACAGATAAAAAAAAACATGCATAGGCCCTTGTTGCTGGAATTTGGTTCCAGTTTCCAGAGCATGCAGAGGACTGCAAATCTTTCACATTCAAGATATACTCAGGAATAGGCTTTGCCCATATATATATATATATATATATATATATATATATATATATATATATATCACACTTGTGATCCCATATGGGCCTACCAGGTTCTGTAGCTCAAACTAATGCAGAAATTGATCAATTATTGATTGGAAATGTGCTGAATTCCTCAGAATTTCATAAAAGCCATCATGTCAATATCAAAGGTTTAAAAAAGAAGTTTCATATTACATGGCAATATTTTAAAGAGATGTCCTATTTGTTCTTTATATAGCCAAACACCACTACCTGCAGGAAGTAACCCAAAGGGTTGAAGGAGTGAAATCTGAGAATGGATGTGTTTTCCACTTTGTAGAATTTGAAAAATTAAAATATATACATGACATCATTGACAATCATGTTTTCAATGGACAACAGCTTTGAGTTTGGAAAAGGCTGATTTGGTATGTACACATTTACTAGAAGTTATGGCCATAATGGGTAGATTTGCACAAATAAAGACAGATAATGAATGATCCAGAATATGTCTCTAAGAAAATGAGTTTCTTGCTTATTATAATATAAAGTGTATTACAGGTATACCAAACAATCATACAGGTCAAGGCAGTCATAGAAAGTCAAACCGAACTATAAAGGATTTTAAACAAACAGAAAGGGATGAAAAATACCCCCTAGAACTTGAATTTTCTTTTTGTTAATGAGAAAGGAAAAGCAGTAGCAGAAAGACATTGGATAATAGAAAATACTTCTGAATTTAATCAGCCAGTGTATTTCAAGGATATGTTGACCTCAGAATGGAAACCAGGAGATGCGGGTTTTGATTTTTTCCATAGGAGGAGAAATGTTATGGATACCATCAAAAGATATAAAGATTCAGTTTGAAAAAAGAAACCTTTTGAGAAAGAGAAATGACAGATTATCCACAGAGCTGACTAAGAAAACCTCATAAAGGTTTGGGCAGGGTTTTATTCTTATCTTTGCAGTAAAATACCCATCTTCAAAAAGACCTGGGACATCTAGATGCCTAAAGAAGAAAATATAGCTATCCAAAAAGAATCACCAAGGAAATAAAAAAAATCTGACTTATGGTGTCCATATCCTCTGCAGGGTAAAATTTCACTACCTAAACATACTTGTCTCCCTACTTCTCAATATAATAGTAGCCGCAGCTTACTCAAAAATCAAAGCTGGCTTTGGAGTTGGACAATGGCTAGCCTTCTCTAAATCCAAACATGTTAAAAGAAAAATTCAGAGTTTCAGTCTCATATCAGGAGCCACATGGTATGGGAAAGAAGGAAGAAAATGTTTAGGAAAATTTTTACTTCTTCCCATACCTATTCTTGTCTCTATTGTACCTTTTATTGAATATATGGCTATATGAATAATGTCTATGTTTTCCACAATGAATAATAAATTTTCCTAAAGTAATATTTGAAGTGTCCAAGAAGAAGATGTGGCCCTACAAAAATGATTCTACCTGATTGATATGATGTCATGAAGCTGATGGCACCACTTTATGATCAGTTTTGGGTTACAAACTGCTCAAGATGATTCTAACTTTGCTACCTGAGATGGTACACCTTCTTACAACATTCTGGTAAGAACTTCAAATAAGAGACTCAGATAAACCTAAATAATAACTCAGAGACTATCTGCAATTGTATAAGACATTAATCTTGAAATTTAACCATCATTTTAATTTTTACAGGATCCCGTAGAAATAACATTGCCTCCATGAGAGCTGGAAGTTATTCTAGAAGATGATGTCCCCTCTCTCAACAATATTAGGGGTTGGTTATAAGTGGTATGGGGTTGGGAGTGGAAATTAAGCAGGTTCAGGGATCTCCATTGAGAAAAAGGGATTGGATGGGTTATTAGGTAGATTAGTGTGACTTACACAAATAATATTACTAGGTAACAGAGTGAATAGTTGTGAGCTATTATTTATAGACAATTTATATTGGTATAGATTTTTGTTAATTGATACAACTTCAAATTATATTTGCTATACTGAATATGCTCCTATTTCTTTTTACAATAATTTTACACATATGCAAAGTTATTTTGTCATATATGCATGAATGTTTCTACCTCTGCTTAAGATATTTTGTATGTTGAGGTAACTTTAGGATATATTTATTGTATTGCACTATATATTTCTACCTATGATCGAGATACTTATATATTATTTACATTTTGAAGTCATTGTCCTCTTTTGCTGCACATTTGTTTAAAGATTTTAATATTTTAATATGAAGCCCTAGTCATTAAACTATTCAGGTATTAAGAATTACAGGTCAATAGTCATCCACGTTTGCCATAATTATAGTTAGACTAACAAGGTTCTTTAAATGCATAGAGATTTTATTCTACTTAGGTAGGTAATCTTCAACCACTTCAAAGAACTGTAGAATATGGTATTTAAATAAGTTAGGATTCTGTTGACACAAGACACAATTGCTTCTGGCAGCACTGATCTATTTCTTAAAAAATATTGGAAACTGAAGACACTCTACTTGGAGCTTGTTTTCTTCTTGGCAAAACTTGCCTTTGGGAAAAGAGCTGTCCTTGCCTCAAACACTGACAAAATGCACAGTGTCCAGACTGGACAAACAAAATATAAGCAAAAAGACTGCCAAATCATGCCAATACAAGGTAATACAGGTTTTAAATTTTCCTTCCTCTGAAAATCGTCTGTCAATTACTCTAGGCCTTAGGCAAAATTGGTTGCCCCAACACTGGAAATGAGACTTTCGGTGATTGCCCAAGTAGATGGTTGTCTCTGTCATTCCTTGCACCCTTTGGAAATTAATTGATTATACTTGCTATTTACCCAAGTAATATTATTTTCTTTCTCAGGTCTTTGATGGAATTGAAGACTAGATTGTCATAGTTGATTTCCTCTAATGACTTGGCCAATCCATTTCTAATATTAGAGTTTGATTCCTTTGGAAGGTATAGCTATTGAAACATTTAGCATATGTTTTTTTGCTTGAGGTTGTTTATGCTGGTTGTAATTCTACTTTTTATACTTGATTTTTTTATTGTATATAATTTTGGATTAGGCTTAGAACTTTCTTATTTAGACAAAAAGGAGAAGTGCTGTGGAGGCCCCTTCAGTGAAAACCTTTAAGATATTGGCCCACTTTGGATGTGGTCTCATGTACTACAGATGCAGATAAAAGCATGTGTGGGGCCCCTTGGTTGCTAGATTTGCTTCCAGTTCCAAAAGAATTTTATGCAAAGGACTTTGGTATACTACTCTTTCTGTGAGTTTACCCCCTAATAAATAAACTTTTGTTATATTCGAATCTGGGCTAGTCTGATTATCTTTTTTTTAAAAAAAATTAGATTTAAAAAATATACCAATCCAAGTTCCCACTCCCTCCCCCCCACCATTCCCTCCATACATTCTTGCACCCCACTGGTATAGGAGGTCCTTCTGTCTTCGTGTTGCTTTCATTGGTTAAGAAAAAAACTGTGTTTGGCCTCTGATAGGACAGAACTTAGGTAGGCAGAGAAGACAGAACTGAATGCTGGGAAAAAGAAAGCAGAGTGAGAGAGAGGCACCATGGAGCCATGACATGCTGAAACTTTTCTGGTAAGCCCCTGCCACATGGCAATGTATGGATTAATAGAAATGGGTTAAATCAAGATATGAGAGTTAGCCAATAAGAGGCTAGAACAAATGGGCCAAGCAGTGTTTTAATTAATACAATTTCTGTGTGGTCATTTTGGGACTAAGTACCCCTCTCCCTTGTAACACTGCACCCCCATCTAATCCTCAGAGAGGGTAAGGCACATTGATTAGTGGAAGGTCCAAGGCCCTCCCTACTACATCTAGGCTGACCAAGTCATACATCCAAAGAGATTAGGATCCCCAAAACAGTACACGCAGTAAGGATAAATCTTGGTGCCACTGCCAGTGGCCCTCAGTCTGCCTCAGGCATGCAACTGTCAACCACATTCAGAGGGACTAGTTTGGTCCTATGCTTGTTCCTTTCCAGTCCAGATGGAGTTGGTGAGCTCCTATTACCTCAGGTAAACTGTTTCAATATGAGAATCCATCATGATCTTGACCTCTTTGCTCATATTCTCATTCCTTCTACTCTTCTCCTGAGCTTTTGGAGCTCAGTCCAGTGCTCCAATGTGAGTCTCTGTTCCTATCAGTTGCTAGATGAAGGTTCTATGGTGATATTTAAGATATTCATCAGTCTGACTACAGGGCAAGGGCAATTCAGGCATCCTCTCCTATATTGTTTAGGGTCTTAGGCAGGGTCATACTTTGGGATTCCTGGGAATTTCTCTAGAACCTGGATTCTACAAATCCTACAATGGCTCCTTCAATCAAGATATCTCTTTCCTTGCTCTCATCTCTGTCCTTTGTCCATCTCAACTATCCCATTTCCTCAAGTTCTCCTCAACTCTCCCCTTCTCTTTCCATTTTACCCTCCCTTCTCCCCCACCCCCCTGCTCCCAATTTTGTCAGGTGTTCTTGTCTGTTTCCAATTTCCAGTTAGGTCTATATGTTTGTCTTTGGGTTCACCGAATGTGCCTGATCTCATCTGATCTCCGAAGCTAAGCAGGGTCCGACCTGGTTAGTACTTGAATAGTACTATTTTTTTATATGGCAACACATAATCTATAAAATTTGTTCTTATACACACAGAATTAGTGTTGTTTTTACCTCTAATCAAGGAAATTTCCAGTTGCAACAGACAGAGACTATTACAGAAAAATCACAACCAATGGAAATGCAAAGTTTTGAAACTCAGTTTCTACGGATAAATCTACAAAACATTTCTATACCTAAGGACTCAGAGAATGTTGTGGAAGAGGGGGAAGAAATATTTTAAGAATCAGAGAGTCAATGAGAAAAACATAAGATAAAAATAGAATATATAAACCAAATTCCACAGTTAGGTGTCACTGATTTTCATGGGAAGCAGAAATTTTCAGATTCATTGTAAGTATTATATGGGTATAGAATTCTCTAGACTCAGCAATCAGTCTGAGACTTCCATCTCTTGCTCAGTGAAACTAAAGCAGTGGATTGCAGTTAGAGGAATAGTCACTGATGAAACACAATCTGCCCAACAGGGGCAGAGTGGAGTCTTAGATGTAACAATATATGTCTAATTTTCACTGCAATTTTCTTGAAATTTTCCTAGGGAAATGAAGGTCAATAAAATCCAATAGGAAATCTAGACAGTGGCACAGACATCAAAAGCAACAAGTCGAAGACCATGCTTGTGGGATGACTAAGTGTTAATGGGTCAGAGAGTTAGCCAGCCTAAACTGATATTGAGAGCATATGCCATATATATTTCTTAAAAGCCAGCTTGGGTTTGCCAGAAGGCCTTGATAACAGCAGCTGAGTCTGAGGAGAAATAATGTGGGCCTGTGGACAGCAACCACATCTCAGCAGATGACAGATAGTGGATCCCTGACCCCCGGCAATGTGAGGGGAATATAAGGCTTACCACTTCCTGAAATAAACTGAGCTCATTGTTTCAACCTGTTCCCTGTGCCTTTGTTGCTGGCTCTGTGGCTTCTTTCCCTCACCCCCAAAGGAACACCTGTTAGGACCCTGCTACTTCTGGTGTCCAACGTGGGGATTGACATGGGTATTGAGCATACCTGGATTGCAGGCTTTTGTCATTGTTTCAGTAATTTTTGGAGCCATCATTTTTGCCCTTTTCTCTTGCTGCAGCATTTGGTACAAGTGACCCAAATGTCTATTACTTTTGGCATCTGGGACCACCAAATCCCTTCTTCTTCTTCCTCACTATGCTGGACAGTGCCCTCTGAATAGTGCTTTTCAGTGAGTAGGTTCCTCTGTGTTGTAGGTTCTTTTGGTTCTCCTGGAGGACTCCCTCTCTTAAGTGTTTGTTTGCCTTGTGAAAGTGATAGGGACGCACGTATCATTTGTCCTGGTTCATCCAATGTTTTCACATAAGAATTGACTCCGCAAGAAAAGAAACCAAGGTAGAATTCCTGACTGTTGACCCCATCTGGATATACCCTGTGGGAATAGAGCATGACTTAAAACACCATGGAAGTTCCCCACACAAGAAACGGGTCAGACACACACTTTTGATTTCTTTGTTGTTTGTCATGCTTTCTCACTATGGGAAATCTTCCTTCTCATTGTACAGAGACTCATATCAGGGTCCTCAAGTCCCTTTTAAGCAATTGAGAGCTTCAGGCCAGAACTGCAGGACTAGAAAAATTTTTGACTAAGGTTGTTATGTTAGCACCATAAATCTTCCCAGAGAATTTGTGAAAACCTGATCTCTGGATGTGGGTTTTATTTCTGGCTAGGAAGAGAAAGGTAACCTCAGGAATGACCCTTCACTTATTCTTTATCCCTGTTTTGTTGGCAATAATCATTAATCTAAGATCCTCCCTTGGCAGAGGAGATGATGAAGGTCCACAATGAACACTATCAGCAAATATACAATGCCAATTTATCTGTCACCTCTGTCCCATAAATTCCTGATATCCTTCTAACACTGATGAAGAGGAGGAGGCCACAGGGAAAGAAAAAGGAAAAGGATCAAGGGGAAAAAAGAAGGTAGAAATAACAAAAGATGAAGAAAATAACACTTCCCAGGTTTATGTTGGTTTCCCCATTTGTTTCTCCTGAGGTGAGGGTGGCTATGCCTTCCCAGCATTACCCACGGGGAGAATTACCATGCTGTTCAACCATCACAGCAAACACCCTGCCAACCTCCAGATCTGTTGTCTCAGGTTTCTATCCTGTCTTGTTCCTGCAGTCATTCAGTCCCAAAGAAATCACACAGAAGTGTATATTAACTATAAACTGATTGGCCCATTAGCTCAGGCTTCTTATTAACTCTTATATTATATTAGCAAATTATTCTTGTCTAGTTAGCAACACACTCAATACCTAATTCAGTGAGGCAGTCACAACTTGCTTCTTCTGTGGTTGGGTCAGGACTGCAGAGGAATGGGATTCCTTCTTTCCAGAATTATCCTGTTCTTGTTGACCTGCCTCTACTTCCTGTCTTTTTGTCCTACCTATACTTCCTGCCTGGCTACTGGCCAATCAGTATTTATTTAAAATATAGTTGACAGAATACAGACCATTGTCCCACACCACCAACCCATCTCAACTATGATACCACAGGATTCAATCATGGCCTTCCTGGTGAATGTAGGCCCTAACATGGCAGTTTTGCTATGGATACCCACTCTCTTAGCCAATCTCTCCTTCTTTTTAAAACAGCCAATGATTCTGTTCCTGATCCCCTGTACTTGGAACAGGTTTTACAGCAATGGGCAATGCACTTACAAACCTATTAAGCTATGTACCATCTAATGAAGGCTGTCTTAATGCCTGCCGTCTTTCTTAACTGGTGCTCTGCCTATAATGATAAGGCCGAATCACAGGCCCATATTAATATACAATATAACCTTCCAATACCTCATGACATGTTCATGGGAAACAGGCAATATGTCAACCCCATTACTTAGGCCCAAACTGGATAGCAAGCTTTCTTTCAACAGGTCTCTGATCTGGCCTTTAAAGCCATAAAGGCAAGCACCCCTCTTTGGGGATGCATCTGCATACTTTCATAACCCCATTCAGCAGCCAAGGGAACTGTTTACTGACTTCCTCACCTGGTTTAGGGAGGTAATGATGTGGAGTATGGCCTCAGGCCCCATGAGGGAAATGCCAATCAGTTAACTTGGAAGGGGCTTAATGTCCCTACCCATGATGCAGTGGGTAATGGGTAATAATAAACAGAGACCTTGATTTCACCAAAAACCCGACAGCTGCTCTTACAGCTTCCCTTACTGCCCTTCTTGCTGATATACAACAAAGTGAAAATGCTCCAGTGTCACGAGCTGAGTCTGGCAAGAGATGACATGGACCTATCGATAGGAACCACATCACCTCAGCAGATGCCAGCTCAGTGGATCCCCCCTCCCCGGGCAGGGTGGGGGTATATTAGGTTTACCCCTTCCTGAAATAAACTGAGCTTTCTGTTTTGTTTGACCTGGTCCTGAGGCCTATGTCATTGGTACCACACCTCTTTCCTTTTCCCTAAAGGATATTTGCTGGCACCCTGCAACAAGTGTTCTGAAAGTCATAAAGATTTTCCTTGCAGTGTGATGGCTACTTTCCAACTTGTCTATTCTACATTTTAATAGCTGTTTAAGGGAAATATCAGATTAGGGAAAGCAAACATTTGAGAATCTTAGACTCAAATAGGTTGGTATAACCACATGCTATTCAGGTTATGGAACACATTATGCCAAGAATCCAAGTCCCATATGAATCTACCAACCAAACATGAGCGTAATCAACAATATAAAATGCCTGTGACTAACCATATGCTAGGTTGTAGTTACTAAGTGTTGTAATGCATAAGAAGTAGTGTTTTGGATGAACCATGGAAACAATAAAAATATTTTAATCTGAAGCAACTTGCAGATATATTTTATAGATTCTTGATCTTTAAAGCGGTAATTTATTGAGCTCTACATTTTTCTCTACTTCCCTCCCTGCCTCTCTCCTTCCCTTCAACCCTCTCCCAAGGTCCCTATGCTCCCAATTTACTCAGGAGATCTTGTATTTTTCTACTTCCCATGTAGATTAGATCTATGTATGTCTCTTTTAGGGTCCCCATTGTTGTACAGGTTCTCTGGGACTGCGAACTTCAGGCTGACTTTTGTTGTTATATGACTAAAAACCACTTGTGAGTGAGTACATATGATATTTGTTCTTCTGGGTCTGGGTTACCTCACTCAATATGATGTTTTCTAGATCCATCCATTTGCCTGCAAATTTTAAGATGTTATTATTTTTTTTTCTGCTGTGTAGCACTCCATTGTGTAAATGTACCACATTTTCCTTATCCATTCTTCATTCAAAGGGCATTTAGATTGTTTCCAGGTTCTGGCTGTAATTTCTAAACTAAATGTCAGGGGCTATATGGGAGGGTAGGCTAAGTGTGAACATGGGTGACTTACAATAGCTTGCCTGCTCTTCTGAGGTTGTTTAATAACTGTTTCACATTTCTGTTACTTGAAAGTGGAAGCAATGCTTTCTCGCAGACTTATTCTTCCATCTCAGAGAGCCAGTATTGAGTAAAAAATAAGCAGTTCAGATTTGGGAAGTGGGCATTGCTTGGTACCAAATGGCCAAACGGTAACACTCATTTTCTGAGCACAACAAAGAGCATGTACCCAATTTTGACTCCAAAGAATTTAGAATTGCTCTATCTATCCTTAATACAATAACCAAATATTCCTTGTCAATGGCATTCATTGTTTTGAGATTAACATTGTCTCAAATAAAAAATGAAAGACTTATGAGTTTTATAGTGAGGCTCATGTTACAAGAGCTTGTAAACTTGTGGCAACAAAAGAGAGGTAATATAAGGAACAAGGCAAGAATTAAATTTCTAAGGTATATTGGTATATTATTTGTGTTTTAATAAATAAATCTTTCCTGAAAATCAGAAGACAAAGCAGCCGTACTAGTCATCCATACAGGTCAGGGAGTAGTGGCACACACCTTTACTCCCAGGTCAGAAGACAGGGGTAGGTGGATCTCTGTAAGTTCAAGTCCATTCTGTGCTACACAAGATTCAAACTGTCTAAAAAAGAAACATATTTCATACAAAGGTAATCCCAGTACTTGGGATTACAAACCTTTAATCCCAGCACTAGGGAGGTGGAGATAGGAGGGATATGGACGTGCAGAGAGGGGAATATAAAGGAGAAGAGACAGAAACTCAGTGGAGTGTGAAGTTTGAGGTTGGTGGAGAGCATTGCAGGATCACCCCTTTGTTTGTCTCAACTTTTGTTGAGGTAAGATCTTTAAAGCGTCTTGGCTGTTTTGCTTTTTTGATCTTCAGCTTGAACCCCAATATTTGTCTCTGGGCTTTTATTATTCACACAACACCAAAGAACAAAAAATAAGGAAGAATTAAACTTCCTTCAGATTATTCAATATTCTAAAGAAGATAAATTAAAAAAAAAATGTTCACCCATGCCAATTCTGCTTACTCTTTAATCCAGCAGGCATTAATTGTTATTATTTTATGGGGTTTGTATTGCTTTGTTTTAAGTGTGTTCCTCAATTACAGAGTTTTAAAAAGTGGTAACAAGTCTCATGGTCACAGGTAATACTTCACCCAGTCCTAAGTAATAGCACAGGCATTCAAAGAGCTTGAAACCCTGAGGCATTACTGGGCATCTCACCAGATTCTTCATATTCAGATAAATGTATGTGGTTCTAAGGAAAATATGGTTCTTTTCTTTAAGGCAAGTTCAATCTTCTGGCCTGCTTGTACTGTACCTTTCTATAAATGTGTGCATAGTACACAGAATTTAGATAAGAGAACTTTTGCCCAGGAAGGAGAATGTAGTACCATAAAATAAATTTACAGACCTTATTACTACTGCATAATGATTAATTGGCCATTGTACAATTTTGGCAGAATCCATGAATCTATGGGGCTTTTTAGCTAGTATCCAAGTGCTGAAATATTTGAAAATGATGGTACTGAAACTTTCCTGGAAGAATTTAATGCACTCTGTCCAAGTAACCACCATTACTATTGAACAGGTAAGTTAGGGTTCATATACATATAGGCAATGTAGGCTTTATATATGAGTTGTTCCAGTTCTTTGATCAGAAGATGTTCAGATTCAGATGCATGATGTTTCTTCTAACCTGAGAGGAGAATGTCAATCAAGAGTACATTGAATTTATAGATGGTTCATTCTTTTTAAGCTAGTGAAATATATTAACACTGGCCATCTATGATCACTGACTTAAAACTAATAATGTAGTAAAAACAATGGTTTTATAAACATTATGACAAAACTGAATAAACTTTCCTGTCATACCTATGAAAGGAAAAGGAATAAGTTTCTGAAAAGAATATAAACATTTTCTATGTTATACAGTTAAAGATGCATGGAAGTTGAATGAAAACACAAAGAATAAGAAAAAAACCCATTGAACATTGTGCTTACTACTCAATTGAAGTCTTCATTAGACTAGCAACAGAGGCTTGTTAAAAAATGAAGCCTCCATAAATATGTGATTCTGTGACTGTTACTTAACCTAAGAATTTTCAGGTCTAACTGTTTACCAGGTGCTTATGATTTTTGTCTTCAGCTAATGATGTGAAAATAAATACATACACTATATCATTATTAATGTCATTAGTAAGGGAAACATTGCTAAGAGGATCAAAATGAAGATAGGTTTTCAACTGAAATATAGATTTAACATGTACTATTTTAGCAGAAGGTTATTTGAGATACACTATTTTAGTTGCTAACAGTAGGTATGAGAAATATAGTTCACATAAGGTATCAGACAATTTGGCAATTGAAAACTAAATATAACTTCACAAGAAAAACTTAAGAAAGAACATACTACATAGAGGAAACCAAAATACATAATAAACACTAAAATCAGATTTTAGTGTTCAAATATCTAATACTGAGATTAAAAAGGCATGACAAAGGTGATAGGTGACAAGCAGATTGAACAGTTATATTGTTTCAGAAAATTGAACTTAACACATTCTAATAAAATTAACATATAAACCTTCTATACTAGAGTAGATAATGGGATAATAACTATTATATATAAGATTATATAACTTTCATAAAGTTAACTGGGGTAACAATAATAACTTTAATCTTATATAATCCAACTGTTGTGTTTACCATTTAAAAAAGAATGTTGTGTTGATTTTCTTTTGAGTAATCCTAATAGATCGTGGGAAATATCCTCTTAAGTATAACATTTTCCCATTGTTATATATAAAAAGTAGAACAAAGAACATTAAGCACTCTTGTAACTGTATTTGCTCCAAGATATGATTTATAGCCTCTTTTCACTGTTTGATCAGTTCCTATACTTGGGCATTTTTTTCTTTTCTTCTTTCTCCCACTAAGTTGTGAACCTAAGAGAAATTAACCTTTTTATCCTTATAAAACAATACCTAGAAATGAACACATGTTCTATCCATGAGATTTGCTGAGCAGGGCAAATAAGAACATATGGAATAGGTGACTCTTATTTGGTTTTTTCCTGAAATCCTGTTAAAATATTTTAAATACATCTTAATAACTCATGTGATAAATGAGTTTTACATGCAATGACATCTTATCTAATATATAATATACTCTTCATATTTCCAAATGACAAAGAATTCCCTTTCATCCTCATTTTTACTAAAACACCTAGAATATTACTGGTATATAACTAAACATATAAAAACACAATATAGTTTCACACTTCTCATATTACATAACATTTTGTTTTGGTTATTGAGTCAGACAACCCTGGCTGTACTAGAACTCACTCTGTAGACCAGATTAGTCTGGAACTCACAAAGATCCACCTGCCTCTGTCCCAAGTGCTGAAATTAAAGGCATGACCCACCACTCCCAATATATTACATAACTTTCATACAATAATTATACTACTGTACTATTAATCTATCTATGTATAATATATCATGTATATAAAAGTTATACAAGTTTAATGTTTTTCCATTTAAAAGAAGAATATTCTTAAAAAGAATTCCCTCTTTCATAGAAATTCTCATTTTTTTCTTTCAATATAAAACAAATGTGTCTTTTTAAAAATTGAGTTTTATACTTTTTTTAGGTTATAATTTCTCTTAGTGTCTTAAATTTTCATCATAATGTAGTTAAAGAGAACCAAAGTATTGTTGAAATATAGCATAACAGATAACTTCTATAATTTTAAAATAATTACGTAGGCATTCATTATGTAGAAGTTAATAATATTTTCTCATTCATGCAGAAGAATTATAAATATGTATATAAGACAGAAGAAGAACAAATAAGAAAATGTGGGCAAAGACAGGCAGAAGAAAGAAATGGAGAATTAGAATTCTATACAATTATTAGGATTTTTATGCCATAACATAGTTATTTAACTTTTCATTTATAGGAAAATAAACCTTCTGTGCTTTGTCTTTACAATGGTATAAAAAATGTAACATTTGGAATTTAAAGTTTGTAGTTAATTTTCAGCTCCATAGGTTCTACAGTCAAATCTACACTTAGGATGTGGTAGCATCATTACAACCCATAATATCTCTTACTGCATGTGAAAATTAAATTAAAAATTTTAAGTTTTGGTACCTGATGCATAGTATGGATTACTTAATTAGTCACTCTTAGATCATTTGTTCTGTTGTTCTTTAAGTAATGACCATCTTTTTATAGTGATGTTCTCAAAACTGTCAGTGTTTAGACGTTTTGATTTCATCACTTAGAGCAATGTTAAAGCACTAAACCTGTCCCTCAGCTTATAGTTGCATGGGTGTTGATAAGATTGCTTCTTGATTACCCTTTGAGGCTGACAGTAGGTCATATTTATCTCCTAATAAAACGAAATATATTCTTTAATGAATATAATATTTGGCTGGCTGTGTTCTTTCATAGCTTAGGATCAAATCTAGGAACTTGTGGCTTACTAAGGCAAGCAGTCTACCTAATACTGAGTTACATCCTGTATTCTGAAACACAAATTATGTAGCTATTTCTCTTTTTCTTTTATTATGTATATAAATTTAAACCTGGTATATTTCATCAAATGGCAGGTTACAATAAAATCCCCTTTAACAAATATAAGGCCAATGTAGAAGTTTCTTGTACAAGTAAAGTATGAGGCAAGAAAAACATACTTCTAATCCAAGTTTTCAGGAGGGAGGATCATGAGTGTGAGGTTAGCCTCGGCTATACAGCAACTTCCAGGTCAGCCTGGGAAATATGTTAAGATATTTCCTATATAACTTGATTATATTTTCCTATTCATATTTCCTTTTTGTTTGTTTGGTCTAACTTTCAGCATGGCTTGTTTGTGTGTTTCTTTACAAAAAAAAAAGAAAGAAAATCAAAATATATCTGGTTAAAAAGCCATCATTAATGTATATTAGTTTATTTTTGGTTAAAATTGCTCAAAATGTTTACTGATTAATGCATCTTCTCAGAAGCAACTGCAATTTTTAAGAAAATATAATCATTTAAATTTGAATTTTCATAAAATGCATTTGGATTTCTTGTTTTATTAGCAGTAAACTATGGAAATATAACCTGGAAAAAATAACACCTACTGTAAGGGCATAAAGCTTTTTAACACTGCTTGGATGTAAAAATATAATTTATTAAAAATTAATTCTTGTTTGTAATTTATAAGTATAAATTGATATGTAGCTGTGTTATATGATCTCAAGAGATAGTTTGTAAATTAATAGGTGAAAAATAAATTGTCAAAGTAAATGCTTTTTTTTTCAAGACAGTGTTTCTCTGTGGCTTTGGAGCCTGTCCTGGAACTAGCTGTTGTAGACCAGGCTGGTCTCGAACTCACAGAGATCCGCCTGCCTCTGCCTCCCAAGTGCTAAGATTAAAGGCATGCGCCACCACTACCGGGCTCGAAGTAAGTGCTTTTGAACAATTAATATGAATGCAATTTCAGTGTTCTTATTACTTATAAAAGAATTTAACTTTTCTTACCTTTTTTATACATACCAATATAGTCAATATGTGAGTATATAAACATTTACATTTCAAAGGAAATAGCCATACTTAAAAACTATCCTAATATATATATATATATATATATATATATATATATATATATATATATATATATATTTACAAAAGGCACTGGATACCCCAAACAATCCTGAGGGGAAAAAGAATAGTGCTGTTTCGGTACTTTTCCCTACCCCACCACACATGATCCTTCATGCTCCCATCCCCACCCACCCCTAGTCCACTCACAAAATCTCTTCTATTTCTCCTCAGGGATACTGAAAGAGATGACTGGAAAAAGGTGGGCATTTTGGGGTCAGGTAAAATGCAGGTGCAAGGGAAACTCCCAGGAATCTACCAGGATAACCCCAGCTAAGACTTACAGCAATTACCCACATGTTCCCTAGCTGGTCATCTCCTGTGACCACGTAAGACTTCCAGTATAGGGATTGGGACAGCAACCCAGCCACTTAAACTTCAACCTACAGTCTGCCCTGCCTAGGGGATGTACTGAAGTCAGGGAGTACCCAACCAATAACGGTCCAGCCTGAGTAAGTAAATTTAACTAAATAGCTCTTTCATTTAAAGTTAAACATAGATTTTTTTCTTAGCATAGCTCATTGCCCTATTTTTTTTAATGTAAGACATACAAAAAAAAACCTCTTCTTACAGATATTATTTTAATAGATTATCTAGGGATGACAAGTTGAAAACAAAAGTAGTTATAACTGACTATTTTTGCCATTTTTCTGATGTCATGGTAAGAGACTTCTGTGCTGTAACTATCAAAATAAATTTGAATACTCATGCAACAAAGCTAAAAATAATTTAAAAATTTTACCTCTATCTCCTATGTTAATCATCTCGCTGATAACAGGTTATAACTTACAAATGTGTCAGTAGTAATTTATTTCCTGCACTAAATCTTGCATATATTGTATAATTTAAATTATAATTTAGTCTCTTAAAATTTAAATTTTTGGTACTGTCAGTAAGGATTTAAGAATAGTTTTTGTGAAAGAGTGTAAAACGTTTCTCACATTAACAGTATATATGATATCATATTACACAATATAACCATTTTGCAACATGTCATTTCAGGAACCTGTTCATATTATTATTATTTTTTTTTTCAAGACAGACTTTCCCTGTATAACAGTCCTAGCTATTCAGGAACTAGCTCTTATAGATCAAGGTGGCCTTGAACTCACAAGGATTCACCTGCCTCTGCCTCCAAGTGCTGGGATTAAAGGCATGTTCCACCACTGCCTGGCCTGTTCATACTATCTTAGAATGTTAATTACTGTATAGTAGTATAAATGATAAAATATCACATAATATGAATTATTTAGGACCACTTCATATTCCTTGGAATATCTTTAACACAATTTAATTGCTGTATTAAAGATATTAATAACTACTTGAATAGTAGTATTGTTTTATATTAAACTTAATACTTGCAGATTCAGTACTTTTAATCATTTTCCAAACACTTCCAAATGATTAATGATTATATGTAGAGTATATGAAACTTTCATCTCTAAATATCTTTATTTAAATGACATAATGTTCACTATTTAATTAAAGCATATACAAAATAATTTTTATTGAAAAAGAAAAGATAAACACAATCTAATTGTTGAAAAGTTACTTCTAGAAATAAACTAAAAAAGTAATTCAAATGACAGGCTCCAAAGCAAATTATTAAGCATACTATAAAATAGTGTATGCTAATTTTCTAATTACCAAAGTTAAATAACAAATAATAATCCTATCACTCTAATATACTCATTATCTACTTGTTTTCTTCTCTTTAAATAACAACTGTACATCTACTACATTATTTTTATTTTGCTCAATTCTGGAATGAATGTATATTTTAATTGTAATATATCAAACAACCAATGACATTAAAGCTCCATTTTGAGCAGATTGTTGCTATAAAATGTGCATAATAATACAGACACAAGACTAACGATAGGAGAAACAAGTAAATATATTTTTAAAAATAGCATTTATGCACATGTTTACAACTTTTAAATCAAAATTCAAGAATTTATGTCTGACAACATGCTAGAAAAAGAAAACAATACATTAAGCCTAGGAAACTTTAATTAAATATATACTTTAAATCATCACACACTCCAGAAAGCAAACATTTCAAGAGATTGGATCTTAGCTGGGTGAACCTACTCCTTTCACTCATTGTTTACCAAATCGAAAAAGAAATTCCTGAAACCAATGTTCTAAGGAGAATGGCTAAGACTATCAGCATGACATATTATAAGGATTTCTAGCACTTTCACTAGTACAAGAGATAGAAATCAAATCACAAGATCGTCACCATACAGAGATTCTGGAAACTGACCCAAGTGTAGGCACAACATTCCAAGTATTCTATGACCTTTGTGTTGATATGAGCCAGAAAATGAAAATTCTTCACAAACTTTTAAATTCTGCTTTAAAGACACTCAATCACTTATCGTAATTAAATGAGCTATCATCACTCAGTTTTCAAGACAAGCAAAATATTTTCTCCAACTGAAAACAAAATAATATTTTTTTCAATTATCCTTAAAGCATTCCATACATAAAATCAAGAACACAATAAAGAGGTATAAATTTTAAAGGTGAACTATTAGATTAACTCATTTACAGTCTGTATGGGTAAGAAATCTATGATTTAGCTATTCTCATCAATCTTAGATGTAAAATAAAATATAAAGTTGTTTATTGATTTGAAGGATAGAGTTAAAAATACTAATCACAGTGAGGAATGACAAGTTTGCAAAGTAACTGCTACTCATAGGTTTTATTGGCTATATAGTACAATAAAAACAAGAAAGCTTTTAAATGTTCAAGAGAAACTTAAGTTTAAAATTGTCATATCTCTCCTCTCTTTTTCTGATATTTTATACACATTTGTGTTAAAGGAAATATAATCTTTACATTAGTTTGATTATGATACCATTTTCACATATAAATTAATACATATATGTACATGCATTTATGTTTATGCTTAGTTCAAAATTATACTTTTTAAAATCAAGTATACTTCACTGAAATTACTAAAGCTATATGAATGAATTCAAGCATGAAAGTATAATCTAGGCATGGATTTGCATGTTTATAATACTAGCACTCTGGAGCCTGAGGGAGGATGATTGCAGAAAGTTCGATTTTAGCCTATACTTAAAAGAAAAAAATTAAATTTAAAATAAAACTAGAAAAATCACAAAACTGAATTTAAATGCCTATGTCTCAATAATTACAGTAAAGTACAATTAGTGTAATTATCTGTAGAGAATTATATGAAGGAAAATGATAACTAAAACATGCAATAAGAAAAACAATTTTTACACAATTAAAAGAGACATATAATGGATTAAACAAATTATTTTCTATGAATACATGCTACAACTATTAGATCCTGGGGAAATATGAACATTTTGGCCTATAGTTAAAAACTTAAACAAATAATTAACTCATGAGCAATCATAGTTTAATGGAAGAATTTTAGAAATGCTACGAAGGAACCCAAGTATTTCGTCCATGGGACTTGAGAGCAAAATATAATCCCAAAAGAAAAACTTTATGAAACTTTGTTCTACATAATATAACCTTTATAATATCCAAAAAGTTTCATCATGTGTTAAGAAACACCATAGATTGGGGGAAAATAAAATTTCAAACTTTATGTCCCAATATAAAAAATAAAAGCAGGTATGTAGATGTGGTGGTTTTAGTGAAACCACTTATTGGTCTTGATAGGCACACATAAGGTGTGGCCTTGTTGTAGTAGATGTGGCCTTGTTGGAGGAAGTGTGTCATAGGGTGTGGGCTAGAGGTTTCAGAAGCTCAAGCCTAGTCTAGTATCTCTGTTTCTGTTGCATGCAGATCCAGATCCAGAACTCTTAGATACCAACCTCTCTAGCACCATGTCTGCCTATGTTACTGCAAAGCTTTTCACCTTGACAATAAAGGACTAAACTATGAACTATAAGCCATCCCCAATTAAATATTTTCCTATATAAGAGTTGTCATAGTCACAGTATCTCGTCACAGCAATAAAATGCTAGGACACCAGAATACAAAAACAGCTCTAAAATTTTGAAAGAATAAAATAAAAATAATCTAATTTGAAATCAAGGATAAAAATATATTCAGAGAAAACTCACTAAGGAGGACAGATGGCAAATAAAAACAGAAATATTTTCAGCCTAAAAAATTGAATCACAAAAGGAACTCAAGCATATCTTCATAGCTATTTATCCAACAATACAGTAATATTCAGACCATATAAAGAAATCTACAGAGACACTTGAACAAAGCTTATGGAAAATCATGAACACTATACTGACAACTCTGGAGCCTCCATGGAACCAAGCTTGGTCTTCTACATGTGGGAAACAGTGGTGAAGCTTGGACTATTTGAGGAGACCCTGACAGTAGAGCTAGGATCTATCCCTGTTGCATGAACTGGCTTGTTGGAGCCCATTCTCTATGGTGGGATGCCATGTTCAGCTTTAATGTGTGTGTGGGGGTCTTGGTCCTACCTCAACTTAATGGGCCAGAGTTTGATGACTCCCTATCAGAACCCTTACCCATTGTGAGGAATGGAAGGGAGGTAGGCTTGGAGAGGATAGAGAGGGGATGGGAGTGAGAAGTGTGGAATGTAAAATTAATTTTTTAAAAAATTAATATTAAAAACTCAATCAAATCGATAATGATGGAATCACAGACTTGGGAGGTAGAGGCAGGCAGATTTCTATGTGTTTGAGGTCAGCCTGATGTACATACTGAGTTCCAGAACAACCAAGGCAACACAGAGAAACTCAGTCTCAAGAAACAAATAAACAAAAACTAAAACAACAACAAAAAATACAAATCTTATATATTATTACACTAAAATATATATCTGAAATAAACAAATGTCCATATATAGATAATGAATTGTGGGACATGTTGCTGGGATTTAGAAATTCCTGTTAACTGAAAAACTAAAAAATAAAAACAAAACAAAACAAACAAAAAAAAACTCCAAGGATTCTTGCAATGACAATAATTGGACTGAAATATTGCCCTGTGTATGACTATAACAAAATTTAATTGGCTAAAAATTAACAGAGTGCACCAAAGGTCTCTGTATCTATTTCATATGTTCAGGGTAATACAAGTTGTCGGAATGTTTGATTTAAAATGGATTAGCTTGGTCAATGAAATAGCATAGGGCAGTGGTTCTCAACTTGTGGGTTATGACCCCTTTGGGGTTGAACAATTCTTTCACAGGGGTCACATATCAGATATGGTGCATATCACATATTTACAATACAGTTCATAAGAGTAGCAAAATTACAGTTATAAAGAAGCAACAAAATAATTTTATGGTTGGGGATCACCACAGCATGAAAAACTGTATTAAAAGGTCACCGCATTAGAATGGAGGAGAACCACTGGCTTAGATTATAACAACACTTTCAGCACAATACTGATGACTAAAATTTATTTTTTGGTATATAAAGCAAAGGAAGGTATGAGGAAGAAAATCCACTCTACAGGTTTTCCAATGTCATCCACGTGCATGCTTATGACAAACATACTTCCCCCAAAAAATTATTATGATGATAAAAAAAACAAAACAATACCAAACAAAAGGATTAACTTCTTAATACAGAGTCAAACTAAACCTGAGGGGAAAAGTACTTTTAAATTAAGTTTTCCCTCACAACATTGTTTGTGAACTATCTTCTAATAAAGGAACATGAACTACAAAAGTCCATACCAAATGCTCAACAACAACAAAAACTAAGGAAGATGGAGAAATTTAACCAAACTATATTTGAAGTTACCACACACCAGGGAGGCTTAAATGGTAGAGACTGTGATGAAATGAACTGCTTCCCCATGATTCTTCATCTACTTATATCTGCATGATTGTAAGAGTAAAACTCTTCAAGGAGAAGAGCAAAGATTTAAATCACTCAGAGACTATATTTACAGGATTTCATACACAAATTAGACTTCAAATGAAAAAACTGTCACTGCTCTAAATCTTCCATTTTGTAAAATGCCATCTTGTCATACACACAGTGTCCTTTGCCTTATGGAAATTTTTTAATTTTCATGAGGTCCCATTTATTAACTCTCAATCTTAGTGACTGTGCTATTGGTCTTCTCTGTTCAGGAAGCTTTCTCCTATGCCATTGCATTCAAGGCTATTCCCACTTTCTTTTCTATCAGGTTCAGTGTATCTTATTTTAAATTGAAATATTTGATTCATTTATACTTGAGATTTTGTGCAGTGACACGTATGGATCTATATGCATTCATCTATATGCAGATATCCAGTGTGGCCAGCACCATTTGCTGAAGTTGTTGTCTTTTTATTAAGTGTTTGTTTTTGATATCTATATCAAAACTATGGTTACCATAGGTGTGTAGAAATCTGGGTCTTTAATTTCATTGGTCAACATTTCTGTTTTCATGCCAATACTATGCAGGTTTTTATTATAATAGCTATGTAGTACAGCTAGAAATCGGGGATGATGATACTTCCAGCAGTACTTGTATTGCTCAGGATTGTTTTCCTATCTTGGGTGTTTTGTTTTTCCTTATGAAGATGAGAACTGTTCTTTCAAGGACTATAAAGACTTCCAAGGACTGTTTGAATTTAGATGACAATTGCATTGAATCTGTAGATTTCTGTTGGTAAGCCATTTTAAAATATTAGTCATATGGATCCATGAGCATGGGAGATCTTTCATCTTCTGATACCTTCTTCAATTTCTTTCTTCTCAGACTAGAAGATGTTACCATACAAGTCTTTCACTTGCTTAGTTAAAGTTACCCTCACTATATTTTATGTTCCTTGAGGTTATTGTAAAAGCTGTTGTCTTTCTCAATCCAATAAAGGTCCATTATCCAAAATATACATATAGTTCAAGAAACTAGATATCATAAAACTAAATAATCCAATTTTAAAATGATATACAGATTTATATGGAGAATTCTCAATAGAGGACTCTCAAGTGGTAAAGAAACACTAAAAGAAATCTTCAACATCCTTAGTTATCAGGAAAATGCAAATCAAAAGTACTTTGAGATTTTACCTTACATCTGACAGAATGGTTATGATATATAATATATGTGACAGCTCATGCTGGCAAGGATGTGGAGTCACGAGAACAATCCTCCATTGTTAATAGGAGTGCAAACTTATACAGCCACTACGGAAAACAAAATGGTGGTTTCTCAGAAAATTGTGAATCAATCTAAACTCAAGATGCAATTTACCACTCTTGGGCATATACCAAAATGTTCAAAATTACTTCCCAAACTATTATCACTAAAATCTGCTACAATATATAAATCAATTCATATACTTAGGATTTATTGCTTGTTCATTAGGAATAATGTATATTATTTCACTATTTGGCTGTTGTTTCTAAATATTGTATTATATTAATGGTTAAAAAATAAAGATGCACATAATATAGTATGTAATAAAATATTAGTGTCTTATATAAAATTATTACTCCAAATTAAATTTTTTTGTAATTTAATGTCTTAAAGTTCTTGTCAAATAGATCTTTCATTTCCTTGGTTAGAGTTACCCCAAGATATTTTATGCTGTTTGTGGCGATTGTGAAAGGTGAAGCTTCTCTGATTTCCCTCTCTGCTTCCCTATCCTTTGTGTATAAGAGGGCGACTGATTTTTTGGAGTTGATCTTGAATCCTGCCACATTACTAAAACTGTTTATCAGCTGTAAAAGTTCTTTGGTGGAGTTTTGGGGGTCTCTTATATAGACTATCATATCATCTGCAAATAACGAAAGTTTGACTTCTTCCTTTCCAATTCGAATCCCCTTGATTCCCTTATGTTGTCTTATTGCTATTGCTAGAATTTCAAGCACTATATTGAAGAGGTATGGCAAGAGTGGACAGCCTTGTCGTGTTCCTGAGTTTAGTGGGATGGCTTTGAGTTTCTCTCCGTTTAATTTGATGTTAGCTGTCGGCTTGCTATATATAGCTTTTATTATATTTAAGTAATTTAAATGGGTATGAATTTATTATTATTTAGCAAGTGTTCTTCATTATACTTTTTCAGCCAAACATTAATTTCAGATCAGCAACTACATAGACCAATTCTGATGTTTTGCTTATGAATGTTTCATTCATTTAAACACATTGACACTATGTAGCTTTAATGGAAAAATAATTGTTTGTATTGATGTTTTTATACTTACTGTTACAGCTAATAAAATTATTTTTTATTTAAAGAAATGCTTCCATGTTTCTTGCTTCCCTACAATCATGAAGGTTAAATCTATTGCCTTCAGCATGCCAGTAGAGTAGCAAATTTATTATACTTATATTACAGAAATTAAAAGGATCAGTAGTTACATGTGCATGTATGCAAGCCCACCAGTACTGACCACATTGAACTATAGGTACAATCAAAATAGCTAATGAAGTTTCCACCTAAATTTTTAGCAATGCATTAAAACATGATCCCAGGTCTTGCACATGCCAGTAAAAGACACTATCAGAAAGTTGCATTAAAGGGCAATAAATAGGAAAATGTACTACTTAGCTATTTAAATATTACAAATAGACCCTCACCTTTTATTTTGGTAGCACACTACTGTGGCTGGAATAATGAACTTTCTTTTGTGCATTCCTAAAAACCATTCAGACCTTTAATGACATTTGCCTCTGTTATGCAGGCAATCAACTCCTGGTCTAATATTTCAAAATGTTCTTATTATTAATGACTTATTTGTTTGATTTTCGATATCATGGACACCACTGCAGTGTGTATTAAGTGAGTATAATCACAAAAGATAAATTACCATCCCAGGAACACTTATAAAGTCATCTCTTTAACCTCATCTAAAGCCTAGACAAAACAATGGCACACTGCCTCAAATAACAAAATAAAGAGAATTACAGTGAAAGAAATAGACTAAAATTATACAATAGAAGAAAGAAAGCATCTTCAACAAATGGTGCTGGCATAACTGGATATCAACCTATAGAAGAATGAAAATAGATCCGTATCTATCACCATGCACAAAACTCACATCCAAATGGATTAAAGACCTCAATATGAATCCAACCACACTAAACCTGATAGAAGAGAAAATGGGAAGTTGCCTGCAATACATGGGCACAGGAGACCACTTCCTACATATAACCCCAGTAGCACAGACAATAAGAACAACAATGAATAAATGGGACCACCTGAAACGGAGAAGCTTCTGTAAAGCAAAGGACACAGTCATTAAAACAAAAAGGCAACCTACTGAATGAAAGATCTTCTCCAACCCCAAATCAGACAATGGTCTGATCTCCAAAATACATAAAGAACTCAATAAAATAGACATTAAAATTCTAAATAACTCAATTAAAGTAATGGGGTACTGAACTGAACAGAGAATTCTCAACAGAAGAAGTTCAAATGGCCAAAAGATACTTAAGTACATGTTCAACTTCCTTAGCTATCAGGGAAATGTAAATCAAAACAACTTTGAGACACCATCTTACACCTGTCAGAATGGCTAAAATAAATAACACCAATGACAACCTACGCTGGAAATGATGTGGATTAAGGTAAACACTCATCTATTGCTGGTGGGAATGCAAACTTATACGGCCACTTTGGAAATCAGTGTGGCGGTTTCTCAGAAAATGGGGAATCAACCTATGCCAGGATCCAGCAATTCCACTCTTGGGAATATACCCAAGAGATGCCCAATCACACTACAAAAGCTTTTTTTTTTTCAAATATGTTCATAGCAGCACTATTTGTAATAGCCAGAACCTGGAAACAACCTAGATGCCCCTCAACTGAATAATGGATAAAGAAATTGTGGCACATCTACACATTAGAGTACTACTCAGGGATAAAACGCAATGACATCTTGAATTTTGCATGCAAATGGGTGAAAGTAGAAAATATTATCCTGAGTGAGATAACCCATCCCCCCAAATATGAATATGGTTGTACTCACTCATGAGTGGAACCTAGCCATAAACAAAAGGCATTGAGCCTATAGTTTGCAATCCTAGAGAACCTAAGTAATAAGGTGAACCCCCCCCCCCCCAAAAAAACATATATAGACCCTCCTGGGAATTGGCAGTAGACGATATCACCAGGCAAAAGTTGGGAGCATAGGGGTAGGGGTGAGGTAGGGGAAAGTGGAGAGAGCTCGGAGAATGGGAGGGTTGGGGAGAGCTTGGGGGAGTGGGGATGGTTGAGATGTAGGAAGGACAGATATGGGAGCAGGGAAGAAGAAAACTTAATTAAGGGATACACTGTGGGGTTGGCAAGAGGCTTGACTCTAGAGGGTGTCCTAGATGTCCACAGGGATGTCTCCAGCTAGAACCCTGGGCAATGGAGGAGAGGATGCATGAACTGGCCTTGTCCCTTAGTCAGACTGATTACTAACGTGAATATCACCATAGAACCTTAGTCCGGCAACAGATGGAGATAGAGACAGAGACCCACATGGGAGCACTGGACTGAGCTCCCAAGGTCCAGTTGAAGAGCAGAAGGAGGGAGACTATGACCAAGGAAGTCATGAAGGGGTTGATCCACCCACTGAGACAGTATGCGTGAACTAATGGGAGCTCACCAAAGTCAGTTGGACTGGGACTGAAAGATCATGGGATCAAACTGGACCCTCTGAATGTGGCTGACAATTGGGGCAGACTGAGAAGCCAATAATAATGGCACTGGGATCTATCTCTACTGCATGTACTGGCTTTTTGTGATCCTAGTGTATTTGGATGCATACCTTCCTAAGCCTGGATGGAGGTGGGAAGGCCTTGAAATTCTAACATGGCAGGGCACCCTGCCATCTCTTAAGACTGGAGGGGGTAGGGGGAGGGTGAGTGGGGGAGCGGTAGGGAAGTGGGAGGAGAGGAGGAAGTGGAAATTTTGATTCTTATTTTTTATAAAGTAATAAAAATATTATCAGAGAAAAATGGGGTATATTAGAATCTTTATATCAATCATGAAAAGACATTCTGTAATTTTCTAATTTTGTATAATTTAACAAAAAATTTAAAAGTACAAATAGCAATCAAATCAGAAAATAATATTTAAAATTATCACACAATGAGATTAAAAACTGTAAAATAATAAATAATATAAAAGCTTTGTATGAGAGGGCAAACAAGCATGTTTACTAGCCAAAGAAGAACTATGGTATCAGTAGAAACATCATAACCCAATTAAATGTTTTCGGTAGGGGGCCATGGAAGTATACAGCATATGGCAATTGACGATTCAGGTATCAACCCACAAGACTCTAATGGAGATAATCCTGTCTAGCAAGGTTTATAGGACCATTGATTCTGAAAACCAGTTGCCTGTATCTGTAATTTTTCTCATGTACTATTTCATTTCTTCCCTGAAGTTTGTAAAGTATTTTCTCACTGTTTGTGTGTTTGTCTCATGAAAATATCAATATCACAGATATTGAGTACACATATATCTGTGGATGTTCAGAAGGATGGCTTCTTATTAAGCTACATAATTTTGATATATAGAAAATATACCAGGATATGCTTCATAACTAGATCTATTGACCCAGGAGGACTGTAGACACTTAAAATTCTGCTTTGTTCCTTTTGCTCAGACTAACTGCACACAATTAGTTCATTTTTAACTCAGAGAAAGTTCAAATTGGACTAAAGATTTTCTGTAAATTGATCATAAGTTTAAAACTTTATAGCTATGCACAAGGTCAGAGTAGCAGGTGTCCAACAGAGGTTGCTATACAAAGCACCCTAAGAAAAGCATGCCAATTCTTTGCTTGCCAAATATAGCTGATAATAGATCTATGGACCTGGTGTCTCTGGGCTCTGATCAGTTTTATTCCTGAAATCTTGAAACCTTGTGTTGCCATGCTAAATTACCCTACAAATGTGCTTTTGACCAATGAGAAGTATCTCATATAATCTTTTATTGTTTCAAGCATCCTGTAAAAGATGAGTTTTTAGACTAGAGGAGAAGAAGCTAAGAGCCTTTAGAATTATGACAGGAGAATTAGAATAGAGGCAGAATAATAAAGAGACATGACCAGAACATCATGTGTGTGAGACTTTTCCCTCAGATTAAGAGCTAACGTAAATTCCTTTCACTTTGTAACTTCTGACCTGAACAGTGGAAGATAGAGCAGGCCTCCCAATTATTCCTTTACAAGAGTTGCCATGTTCATGATGTCTCCTCACAGGAATAAAACCCCAAGACAAATAGTAAGTGCATAAAAAAATCTAACCTCCCCAAATTTAATAAAAGATATGGAATACAGTTATGTAGAGCTCTGTGGAAAATTGTTCAGGGTTATTGAAGAATACATAAGTAACTTTAATAGCATAATTGCTTCATAGATTAGTGACACACTTTGCCTTCATTATGTCTCAGATTTAATATGCTTAAATGAAATATTGTTTCTGATATTAAGAAAATTTTGGGATGCTAGGCACTTGGGATTTTGCTTTTATTTTGTGAAAATTTATCAGTGTTATGTTACTTCTTATATATTTTATGTGGCTATTTGTGTATATTGAAAAAAACTTTTATTTATTATAGCAAATGAGACTTGTTATTGTCACTTCTGTTTTTTTTTTTACTTTTAAAGTTGTAATTTTTTTTCATTTTACACATGCATTTTACTTACCTACATATATGTCTGTGCAATATGTGTGTCTGGTGTCATCAAGGTCAGAAGAGGGTCTTGTTGGATCCTGTAACTGGAGTTACAGGTGATTGAATACTACCAATGAGTGCTTGGTGCCGAACCCAGCTGCACTGCAAGAGCAATAAATGCTCTTAGTTGCTAACCTATAACCCATAGCCAGTTTCAATGGCTTTAAAAAATGCACTATATTTTCTAATAACACAAATAAACTATCTTAACAGATTCAACAATTAAGATAAACAGTTTGTGTTGCAGATGGAAATCATAAGCTAATTATATTTCAGAAAATATGTTTATGATATGACACTGTAATAGAAACAGTGGATGAAGAGAAAGAAGCAAACAAAAGCTAAAGATTAAGCAGCAAGACAAAGAACGGAAAACAGACAAAAAGATAGATAAATTGAACATTACTTAGTTAAGAAAATTACATGAAAAAAATCAAACACCCAAACTGTTCAGTATTAAGAAAGAATATGCTGAAAGGTAAAAAGAAACATTTCCCAATGGTTTATTTTAATATGTGAAGCGACACATGGAAGCAAAGGTCATAACTTCTATTTCATCTTGGTCTATATTTCTCAACTATAAAGCTAGAGTTTCAGAATTAATTAACATGTAAATTCCTTCTGATACTTCAAAGTTAGTTATGACAAAAGGTAGATAGGATGTATGGGTCAGAAATTTTATTTGCAGTTTTTATTTTTATACCTGCTCTGTGACCTTAAGCAACCCTCAGTGACTTCATGTTTAAAACTTAGGTAATATTATTATTAAATATTAATAAAAGTATTGCTATGAGGATCGCATTTGACAGCAGAAAGAAAGATGACTTATAAATGAGTATTAAATACATAAGTCGTTACCAATGATACATTCATATTATATTACAGACAGACAGGGGGTTTATTACAACAGTTAACTGTGGTTTGTCTGTATTTTGTATATATTGAACCTAGCTTTGTAAATATGTCACAGTGTTCAAGAAAGAAGGCAATGTATTTTTTATTTGAATTTTAATGAAAAAATCTAAATCCATGAAATATAAATTCTTAGTGAAACTTTTATGATTACAAAATATGCTATAAGGATATAAATACTTAATATTACTTAAATATAATTTTTTAAATGATGGTGTATAAAATATATGATACCATATCCTGGAAAAGTCTGGTATGTGGTGTATACTTCAAATTAGTAGAAAATGTAACAAATAACATTAATTTAATCACTCAACATTTCTAATTAAATATCAGTTCTATTTATTAATATAGTGTTGCTGAAACAATTGATAGTAATAAGTAAATTGGCTTTTTTTATATTCCTCAAGACACACATTTTCTTTTTTCTTTTTTTTTAACACATAGTCAAAATTTATTTCAAGGTCTGAAAACAATCAATCAAAATGGTACTATAATTTCGTATAGTACATCAACAATACAGAAGTCCAGATAATTAACTAACCTCTAATCCACACAATTCCACATAATTCCAAAGCGATGGCCATAACAAAATGTGAGATGACATTAGCAATGCACTTTCATACACTTAATGAAACATAGCAGCTAGCTATTCTTTATAAAAATAAAAAATAATCTACTCTTGTACTTTCCATGTTTTTAACATTGCTTCATAAACCTACTGAAAATGAAGGCTTCTTTTAAGTATGGAGTTTCCAACATCAAAGATCCTATTTTCAGGGCTAGGAATGTAGCTCAGTGACAGAGCACTTGTCTAGCATCCATAAGGCTGAGTCCTCTTTGAAGGTGTGGTTGGTGTGGGTTTCCATGGACTTTTTCATATTCTTGTAGTATGGGTTCCAACCTATGCTCACTACCATTTTATGGACAGCTCCACTCTTGAATCTGGCCCAACCATAACAAATGCCAGTAAATATATCAGCTGGAAGACTACTACTTGTTCAGGAAAATTGGCTGTGGGGATGCCCAGCTGGTTGGAGCCACAGCTGAAGCCATGCACTACCTGGCCACGGCAGAACAATGGCAGGCTCCTCATGACGCCAACCTCCGGGAATGAGGGCTGTTGCTAGCTCCAAGGCTGTGGTGGCGGGGCCCAGGCCAGCCAGGGATCCTGTGGAAGCTGGACTGGCAGAGAGGGCTCCAGCACCAGCACTCAGCAGACTCTTCGCTGAAACTGCCAAAACATGCATTTTCAGTTCCTAATATTGGGACAATATCAATTCTATCTTCTTGCTTACATTTCTCTATAGACCACACTAATAGTGTGCAATATATGAATTACTAATATCAGAAAAGAAAAATCTTTATATAATATCAAGTTTTATTAGTGATTTTTTTTTCTTAGTTGGGGTTACTATTGCTAAAATGAAACATGACAAAAGCAACTGTGGATGAAAGGAATTATTTGGATGACACTTCCACATCATTGCCTATAATTAAAAGAATTCGGGACAAGAACTCAAGCAGGGTAGGAACCTGGAGGCAGGAGGTGAGGCAGAGGCCATGGAGGAATGTTGCTAGATGGCTTGCTGCTTGTGATTTGCTCAACCTGTTTTCTTATAGAGCCTGGAATCACCAGCCCTGGGTTGCATCTGCCCAGAATGAGCTGTTCTCTCCCCTATCAATCAGTAATTAGGAATATGCCCTACAGATTTGTATATGGCCAAATCTTATGGATTTATTATTATTATTTCAATTGAGGTTTCCTCCTCTCAGATATCTTGTGACAGGTTGACACAGAAATAGCTATCACAATGATGCTGTGATAAAACACCATGACCAAAACCATAAAAAAGAGTTTATTGCTCTTTTGGCGCGTGGCATTGCCCAGCCCAGCCTGTCTGGGTGCTGGGTCCGAGTACTCGGGGCGCGCGGGCAGGCTGCAGTTCCTTTTTTTCTGTGGCCTGCCTGCACCAAGCAGGGTAGGCACTTTGTTTGCGAGCTGCCCACCCAGCACGGAGGCCTGATCTCTCGGAGCAAGGAGACCCAGCATTGGGGTGAGTTTCTGGCCCACGGCGACAGCCGGGGACGGGGAGCTCGGGGGTTCCTTGGCCCCCTGTATTTCTTGGGCTCTCTGCAGGGCCTCTACTCCCCGGGTGCTGCCTCTTTCTTCCTGGCCCACCCAGCTTCCGTCCAGAGCCCTCCCCACTTCGACCCCACCGCCCTCTTATGGCGCGTGGCATTGCCCAGCCCAGCCTGTCTGGTCACTGTGTCCAAATCCTCGGGGCGCACAAGCGGGCTGGAGTTCCTTTGTTTCTAGGGCCTGCCTGCACCAAGCGGGGTAGGCGCTTTGTTTGCGAGCTGAAAAACCAGCACGGAGGCCTGATCTCTTGGCACCAGGAGAGCCAACATTGGGGAGAGCCAGGTTGGGTAGGCAAGGAGACCTGATCCGGTAAAAGAAGATCCATAAGGGAGCATTTTGAAGAAGAGATGGGCAGACGCCAAGGCAAAAATTTGCCCAACAAGTTGAAAAGCAACATGAAGCCACCAGAAACCAGCGACCTCACAACGGGAGGACATGAAGACCTTAATCAAGAAGAAGGAGAAAAGATTGACTTCATGAAAATGATTGACACCCTTAAACAGCATGTAAAAAACGCCCTTATAGAAATGGATGAGAAATATAACAGAAAGTTTGAAGAATTGAATAAATCAGTGAATGATACCCTAGAAAACCAAGGAAAAACAATCAAACAGATAATGGAAACAGTTCAAGACCTGAAAACTGAAATGGAGGCAAAGAAGAAAACACAAACAGAGGGCCGGCCGGACATGGAAAATCTAGATAAACGAATAGAGACTACAGAAACAAGCATAACCAGCAGAATACAAGAGATAGAAGAAAGACTCTCGGATTCTGAAGATACCATAGAGAAAATAAACACACTAATCAAAGAAAACAGCAAGTCCAACAAACTCTCATCACAAAACATTCAGGAAATATGGGACACAATAAAAAGACCAAACCTAAGAATAATAGGAGTAGAAGAAGGAGAATAAGTGCAGCTCAATGGTCCAGAAAATCTATTTAATAAAATTAAAGAAGAAAACTTTCCCAACCTAAAGAAAGATATACCTATGAAGGTGCAAGAAGCATACAGAACACCGAATAGGCTGGATCAAAAAAAAAAAAAAACATCCCCTCGCCATATAATTATCAAAACACAAAGTATACAGAATAAGGAAAGAATATTAAGAGCTGCAAAGGAAAAAGGCAAAATTACTTATAAAGGAAAACCTATCAGACTTACACCTGACTTCTCCATGGAAACCATGAAAGCCAGAAGGTCCTGGATAGATGTACTGCAGAAACTGAGAGACCATGGGTGCAAGCCCAGATTACTATACCCAGCCAAGCTTTCATTGACTCTAAATGGAGAAAATAAAGTTTTCCAGGATAAAAACAAATTTAAACAATATGAAGCCACAAATCCAGCCTTACAGAAAGTAATTGAAGGAAAATCACTAACCACGGAGTCCAACAATGACCACAATAACTCAGACATCTAGAGACCCTTCACCAACACAAAACAAAGAAAGGAAACACACAAAATCTACGACTAAAAAAAAAAATGACCGGAGTTAACAACCACTGGTCATTAATATCACTTAATGTCAATGGACTCAACTCACCTATAAAAAGGCACAGGCTAAGAGATTGGATAAGAAAACAGGATCCAACATTCTGCTGTTTACAAGAAACACACCTCAACCACAAAGACAGGCACCTACTCAGAGTAAAGGGCTGGGAAAAGGCCTATCAAGCAAATGGACCTAAGAAACAGGCAGGTGTGGCCATACTAATCTCTAACAAAGTTGACTTCAAACTTAAATCAATCAGAAGAGATGGAGAGGGGCATTTTACACTCATAACAGGAACAGTTCATCAGGATGAAGTCTCAATCCTGAACATCTATGCCCCTAATATAAAAGCACCCATATACATAAAAGAAACATTGCTAAAATTCAAGGCAGCCATCAAACCGCACACACTAATAGTAGGAGACTTCAACACTCCTCTCTCACCAATGGACAGATCAATCAGACAGAAACCTAACAGAGAAATAAGAGAATTAATGGAGGTAATGAATCAAAAGGATTTAACAGACATCTATAGAACATTCCACCCAAATAGGAAAGAATATACCTTCTTCTCTGCAGCTCATGTAACCTTATCGAAAATCGACCACATAGTCGGTAACAAAGCAAACATCCACCGTTACAAAAAAATATTAGTAACCACCTGTGTCTAATCAGATCACCATGGATTAAAGTTAGAATTCAACAATAATGCTACCCCCAGAAAGCCTACAAAGTCATGGAAACTGAACAGTCAACTACTGAACCATACCTGGATTAAGGAAGAAGTAAAGAAAGAAATTACAGTCTTCCTGGAAATCAATGAAAATAAAGAAACAACATACTCAAACTTATGGGACACTATGAAAGCAGTCCTAAGAGGAAACTTCATAGCACTAAGTGCCCACTTAAAGAAAACAGAGAAAGCTCACATTGGAGACTTAACAGCCAACCTGAAAGCTCTAGAAAAAAAAAAGCAGACTCACCTAGGAGGAGTAGAAGACTGGAAATAATCAAACTGAGGGCGGAAATCAACAAAATAGAAACACAGAAAAGAATCCAAAGAATCAATGAAACAAAAAGCTGGTTCCTGGAGAAAATCAACAAGATTGACAAACCACTATCCAAGCTAATCAAACGGCAGAGAGAGAATTTGCAAATTAATAAGATCAGAAATGAAAAGGTGTCATAACCACAGACACAGAGGAAATTCAGAAAATCATTAGATCTTACTACAAAAGCCTATATGCCACAAAACTGGAAAATGTAAAGGAAATGGATACTTTTTTAGATAAATATCATATACCAAAGTTAAATCAGGACCAGGTGAACAATCTAAATAGACCTGTTAGTCGCGAAGAATTAGAAGAGGTTATCAAAAACCTCCCTACCAAAAAAAGCCCAGGACCAGATGCTTTCAATGCAGAATTCTACCAGAACTTCCAAGAAGATCTAATACCTATACTCCTTAATGTATTTCACAATATAGAAACAGAAGAGGCACTGCCAAATTCCTTTTATGAAGCTACAGTTACTCTGATACCAAAACCGCACAAAGACTCAACCAAGAAAGAGAATTATAGACCAATCTCACTCACGGACATCGATGCAAAAATCCTCAACAAAATACTGGCAAACCGAATCCAAGAACACATTAGAAAAATTATCCATTATGATCAAGTAGGCTTCATCCCAGGGATGCAGGGCTGGTTCAACATACGAAAATCAATCAATGTAATCCATCATATAAATAAACTGAAAGAAAAAAAAACCATATGATCATGTCATTAGATGCTGAAAAAGCATTTGACAAAATTCAACATCCCTTTATGATAAAAGTATTGGAGAGATTAGGGATACAAGGGTCATACCTAATATAATAAAAGCTCTATACAGCAAGCCGACAGCTAACATCAAATTAAATGGAGAGAAACTCAAAGCCATCCATTAAACTCAGGAACACGACAAGGCTGCCCACTCTCGCCATACTTCTTCAATATAGTGCTTGAAGTTGTAGCAATAGCAATAAGACAACATAAGGGGATCAAGGGGATTACAATTGGAAAGGAAGAAGTGAAACTTTCGTTATTCGCAGATGATATGATAGTGTACTTAAGCGACCACCAAAACTCTACCAAAGAACTTTTACAGCTGATAAACAGCTTTAGTAATGTGGCAGGATACAAGATCAACTCCAAAAAATCAGTCGCCCTCTTATACACAAAGGATATGGAAGCAGAGAGGGAAATCAGAGAAGCTTCACCTTTCACCATCGCCACAAACAACATAAAATATCTTGGGGTAACTCTAACCAAGGAAGTGAAAGATCTATTTGACAAGAACTTTAAGGCATTGAAGAAAGAAACTGAGGAGTATACCAGAAAATGGAAGGACCTCCCTTGCTCTTGGATTGGGAGGATCAACATAGTAAAAATGGCAATTCTACCAAAGGCAATTTATAGATTCAATGCAATCCCCATCAAGGTCCCATCAAAATTCTTCACAGATCTTGAGAGGACAATATTCAACTTTATATGGAAAAACAAAAAACCCAGGATAGCCAAAACAGTCCTATACAATAAAGGATTGTCTGGAGGCATTACCATCCCTGACTTCAAACTCTATTATAGAGCTACAGTGATGAAAACAGTGTGGTACTGGCATAAAAACAGGGAAGTAGACCAATGGAATCGTATAGAAGACCCAAATTTTAACCCACAAACCTATGAACACCTCATTTTTGATAAAGGAGCCAAAAGTATACAATGGAAGAAAGAAAGCATCTTCAACAAATGGTGCTGGCATAACTGGATGTCAACCTGTAGAAGAATGAAAATAGACCCATATCTATCACCATGCACAAAACTCAAGTCCAAATGGATTAAAGACCTCACTATCAGTCAGAACACATTGAACCTGATAGAAGAGAAAGTGGGAAGTACCCTACATCAGATGGGCACAGAAGATCGCTTCCTATGTGTAACCCCAACAGCTCAGACATTAAGGGCAACATTGAATAAATGGGACCTACTAAAACTGAGAAGCTTCTGTAAAGCAAAGGACACTGTCACTAAGACAAAAAGGCAACCTACTGACTGGGAGAAGATCTTCACCAACCCCACAACAGATAAAGGTCTGATCTCCAAAATATATAGAGAACACAGGAAACTAGACTTTAAAATGCTAATTAACCCAATTAAAAAATTGGGCACTGAACTGAACAGAGAATTCTCAGCAGATGAAGTTCAAATGGCCAAAAGACACTTAAGGTCATGCTCAACCTCCTTAGCGGTCAGGGAAATGCAAATCAAAACATCTTTGAGATATCATCTTACACCTGTCAGAATGGCTAAAATAAAAAAATCCAATGATAGCCTTTGCTTGAGAGGCTGTGGAGGAAGGGGTACCCTCATCCATTGCTGGTGGGAATGCAATCTTGTGCAACCACTTTGGAAATCAGTGTTTCGGTTTCTCAGGAAATTCGGGATCAACCTACCCCTGGACCCAGCAATACCACTCCTGGGAATATACCCAAGAGATGCCCTATCATATGACAAAAGCATTTGTTCAACTATCTTCATAGCAGTATTATTTGTAATAGCCAGAACCTGGAAACAACCTAGATGCCCTTCAATGGAAGAATGGATGAAGAAAGTGTGGAATATCTACACATTAGAATACTACTCAGCGGTAAAAAACAATGACTTCTCGAATTTTGCATGCAAATGGATGGAAATAGAAAACACTATCCTGAGTGAGGTAACCCAGAGCCAAAAAGATGAATGTGGGATGTACTCACTCGTAATTGGTTTCTAGCCATAAATAAGGGACACGGAGCCTACAATTGGTGATCCTAAAGAAGCTAAGTAAGAAGGTGAACCCAAGGAAAAACATATAGTTATCCTCTTGGCTACGGGAAGTAGACAAAGTTGCCGGGGAGAAAATTGAGATCTTAGGGGTGGGGTGGGATGGGGGTAAGGGGAGATGGGGAGAGAAAAGGGAGAAGGGGAGGAAGGGGGAACGTGGGGAAAAATGAGGATTGGGATAAAGGAAGGTTGGATAGGGGAGCATGGAAGCACAATTCTTAGTTAAGGGAACCACCTTAGGGTTGGCAAGAGACTTGAACCTAGAGTGGCTCCCAGGTGCCCAAGCTGAGGTCCCCAATTAATTCCTTGGGCAGCTGGGGATATTGAACCTGAAATGACCCTATCCTATAGCAATACTGACGAATATCTTGCATATCATCATAGAACCTTCATCTGGTGATGGATGGAGATAGAGACAGAGATCCACACTTGAGCACTGGACTGAGCTCCCAAGGTCCTAATGAGGAGCAGAAGGAGGGAGAACATGAGTAAAGAAGTCGGGACCATGAGGCCTGCACCCACCCACTGAGACAGTGGAGCTGATCTATTGGGAGCTCACCAAGGCCAGCTGGACTGTGACTGAAAAAGCATGGGATATAACTGGACTCTCTGAACATGGCGAACAATGAGAGCTTTGGAGATGCCAAGGTCAATGGCAAGGGGTTTTGTTCCTACGCAATGTGCTGGCTTTGTGGGAGCCTAGCCCGTTTGGATATTCACCTTCCTAGATATGGACGGAGGGGGGAGGACCTAGTACTTACCACAGGGCAGGGAACCCTGACTGCTCTTTGGACTGGAGAGGGAGGGGGAAAGGAGTGGGGGGAGGGTGAGAAGGGTGGGAGGAGGGGGAGGGAAATGGGAGGCTGGGAGGAGGTGGAAACTTTTTTTTTCTCATTTTCTCAATAAAAAAAAGGAAAAAAAAGAGTTTATTTTGGTTTATGGTTCCAGAGAGGGAGAGGGAGAAAAAGAGGGAGAGGAGGGGGGAGAGAGAGAGAGAGAGAGAGAGGGAGAGAGAGAGAGAGAGAATGCATAATGGAAGGGGGAAACAGGTGGTGTTAATGATAAACCTACAAATCACATCTTCAATGCAAACATGAAGCACAGAGAGTGAAGGGAAAGTGTGACGAAGCTATGGAAGTGGGACCAGCCTATGAATTTACAGAGCCAACTCCAGTGATACATTTTCTCCAGCAATGACATACCACCTCCTTAAATACCACCACTAACTCAGAACAAAGTGTTCAAATACTTGAGCCCATGGAGACATTTCTCATTAAAAAGGTATCACAGGTGAAATAATATATTTTTGTTTTAGCATTTTAAATCGTGTACAATGTGTTATTGCTTTTTCTCAAAAGGTTCTATACCCTAAACAAGAGTAAATGTAAGTTTAAGTGGGGAGAGGCAATGTAAGATTTCTTTGTTAAACCACAGTATATTTTCACATATAACAGAATTAGAAAATATAGCTAAATACAAAAAAACTAAATGAACACAAAAATTTTGAAAAAATAAGGGAAATATTTAGGTGATACGTCATAATATGTGATAATCATTGAAAAGCAAATAGCAAAGGTTCATTTAAAAGACTATTAAGTCAAGTAAATCCACAGCATGGAATCAAGATTAAGATGAGTCATTAGCAGATGACTGATAAAAATGAAAAATAAAGAAATTGTCAAGACAATAAAAGAGATGCATTTACTTTTTTCTCTTTTTTCCTCAAATCATAAAAAAGAACTTTCTCAGATAGCCAAATAACTTGTGGCTTCAAATTATGAACACTGTGTAAGTTAATGACTTTCTTTGACAAATGTTTAAATGCATATCTGTTAGTAGCTATTTGGGAAAATAAGTATTTGAATTTTATAACAACTATTACAATGATTCAAACACCATGCTTGATTTACTTCTTTTATATATATATTCTATTTTTAGGTATATTAGTTACTTTCCTGTTGCTATTATAATAAAAATAAAATATGATCAAGGCAACTTAAGCTGAAAAAAGTTGATTTTGAATTAGGGTTACAAAGGGATAATGGTCCCATTAAGACTGGGAGGTAAGGTAACAAGTAACATACAGTTTAAGATGTGAGCTTTTACCTGTCTGCTGCAAACATGAAGCAAAAAGAGTGACATACTTCCTCCAGCGAGGTTGTATCTCCTAAACCTCCCCAGATAGCACTACCAATTGAGAACCAACTGTTCAAATATCTCTGGCACTCAAGAGTGGGAGACATTCTCATTCAAATCATTGTGGAAGAACTATTGTGAAAGGGCTTTCATATATGTTCTTGTACAATATAATTTATTTTTTAAGCCTTTTCAGCATAAGTTGATGCTGACAATGACATTAAATTTGTTAGTGTCCACAGTACTATGTATCTTTTTCAAATTCAAATGTGCATTAGAAGTCACATTAATGCTTTCTACATTATGGCAATGCAATATTATTTAAAAATCTGGTGATGGATGGAGACAGAGACAGAGACCCACACTGGAGCACTGGACTGAGCTCCCAAGGTCCCGATGAGGAGCAGAAGGAGGGAGAACATGAGCAAAGAAGTCGGGACCACGAGGGGAGCACCCACCCACTGAGACAGTGGAGCTGATCTATTGGGAGCTCACCAAGGCCAGCTGGACTGTGACTGAAAAAGCATGGGATAAAACTGGACTCTCTGAGCATGGCGAACAATGAGGGCTGATGAGAACCCAAGGACAATGGCACGGGGTTTTGAACCTACGTAATGTGCTGGATTTGTGGGAGCCTAGCCAGTTTGGATGTTCACCTTCCTGGAAATGCACAGAGGGGGGAGAACCTAGGACTTACCACAGGGCAGGGAAATCTGACTGCTCTTTGGGCTGGAGAGGGAGGGGGAGAGGAGTGCAGGGAGGGGGAGAAGGGTGGGAGGAGGGGGAGGGAAATGGGAGGCTGGGAGGAGGAGGAAATTTGTTTTTTTTTCTCTTTTCTCAATAAAAAAAAGTTAAAAAATAAAATAAAAATTGTTGGAAATTTTGCTTTGATTTATTTTCATTTTGTACCTGTTGAATATATTGTTGGATATTTATGGAAATTCAGTTTTCTCAAACAATAGGGAGGGATGATTTTCTTGTATCCAATTTTAATGATATTTATTTTTGGGCCAAAATTATCTCAGGACCTATTGTAATGGTTGTTTTGTCCCTTTAAGAGACAAGCCATGCCCACTCCTTTCCTTCTTGCAGTCTTTGCCCCACTCCCTTCTCTTCCTGTCCCCTCTCTGGGAGAGGCAGTTTCTGCCTCTCTCCCCACTTCTCCACTTCCCCCACCTCTCTCTCCTCTTCTCCCCCCCCCTCTCTTTCTGTCTTTCTTTCTCTCTCTCCCCTTCTCCCCCTTTTCCTTCCCCTCCATAACACATCTAATAAATATCTAACTCTACATGGTCTTTCTATCTGTCTGCCCCTTGCCCACCCACCACCCCCATGGCTAGCTGCCAGGGACGTCCAGGGGACTAGCCACCTTGGGTTGTGGGGACACACAGCAAATTCATAACATTTGGTGCCACATGACTCAGATTGGCCCTCCTGCTCCTCTTCAGAGATTGGGATCCTGAACCAGGTTTTTTTCCCTACTCTTACAACTGCCTTCCAAGTTTGGATTGGTGAGTCTTCCCCTGTTCTGCTATGGTTGCATCCCTTAACTAAAATTGTGTTTGTACCAACCCGGGGTTAGTCAGCCTGCTCTAGCATGGGAAACTCTGTGCGGTGCATTCTACTGGGGACCCAGGATCCCTCAGATTCTTCATCTTTTTTTTTCCATTTCTTCTCTTTTCTTTATTTCCTTCACCATGAAAGGCCACTTGGAGAGGCCTCTCGCCTCTCTGGTTTCTGAGTCACTCTGATCCAGCCTGGCCATAGCACCCCACCCAGGATCAGAGGACACTCGGCCACAGGTCCCTGTGGTGTTCCCACTGATTCACACCCGGCCTACAGTTGAGAGACATTTCTCTGTGTGCCTAGTGGTGTTTAGTGGGTTTTCACTATTTTAGCTGTGGATAGCAACCATCCATATCCTTTCCCCAGCTTTTTCAATTCCAGCTGTGGCATGGTGCAGCTTTTTCAGTTTCAGTCTTTTGCTCCCCTATGAGGCTTGTGGTATGGCATGACGGCTCAGCAACGGGGCAGATCATGCCTCTAGGTCTCTCTTATTAAGTTTAAAATCCTTACAGCTCAAAAATTGTGGCTTTTTCATATAACATGTGGCTGCTGCCATTTTGACTGGGGTCAGGTGACTTCACCACCATCTCGGCTGAGAGCCAGGTCAGGTGACCAAGTTCTCCCATCTTTACTAAATAGTCCCTGTCTTGTCCCCTGGTTTACTTATGTTTTTTTTCACTAAATTCCTCTTGTAGACTCTATTACATGTGTTTTGCACAGTAGCATGCCTTTGGTAGGGCTCACCAAGAGCATCCACTTTGCCCAATTCCTGTTCACTCTCTGTGTGTAATCATATATCCAGGAAATAATGTTACCTGGATAATTATGAAGTTCAGTAAAACGACTTCCAAAACATGCAACAAATCACAAAGACAACTAGCTACCTGGGCAATCACCCAAAATCATGTTAGCAACGTTGAAGCAACCAACTTTGTCTAAGGCCTAACATAACCGACATACCATTTTCAAAGGCAAGCAACTTTTCAAAACTATCTTACCCTGTCTTGGCAGGATATGACAGTCCTGTTTTATCCATTGATGCACTCTCTGTATCTCTGTCAGTGGTTGAGGTATGGGCATTTCTTTGCCCAAAGGCCAGTTCTGCCAAAAAGAAAGGCTCCAGGTAGAGTGTCTTTGGTGCTCTGGGCGCCACTCTGTTGTAATAAGAGCGGAGGGCTATGTTCCTGGCACCGGCCGCCCACACGGCTAGCTTATGCCCCGAAATAATTACACAGAAACTGTATTCTTTTAAACACTGCTTGGCCCATTAGTTCCAGCCTCTTATTGGCTAGGTCTTACATATTGATCTAACCCATTTCTAATAATCTGTGTAGCCCACGAGGTGGCTTACTAGGAAAGATCTTAACCTGCATCTGTCTGGAGTGGGAGAATCACGGCGACTGACTGACTCACCTATGCTTAATGTTATAACTGTTTTACATCCATTTCAGACTACAAAAAAGAATAAGTCTCATGATTTAAACTGTTATGTTGAAGGCGAAGGTGTAAGTCACAACAATCCCACACCAGTTTGGAATTATGATTAATAGAATGGTTATTTATTTAAAGGGGAAAAAACTTACAGATCACCGTCCCAGACAACAGCCCTCTACGCAATCAGAAAGGGAGTATAGTCGCCGGAAGCAGAGCAGGAAGTAAGAGAGAGAGGAGAGGGAAGTGGCCGCTTTTTTAAAGGGAGAGAGACCACGGCCCAATGGGCTTGTATCTCAGCGGCTTTTGGCTGAAGGAGTGGGAGGAGCTCCCACAACACGTCCCCCTTTTGTTTAAGTAAGAGAGTTCTAAACCTACTATGAAATTATATAAAATAAGTACAAATATCCTAGTCTAACTAGCTTAGGTCTTGTATAATAAATAACTTGGCCAAGTCATGAGAGAAAAGTAACTACATTTATATAATCTTCAACCCCATAGAAAATCTGAGAAGGGAAATAATGTTACCTGGATAATTATGAAGTTCAGTAAAACGACTTCCAAAACATGCAACAAATCACAAAGACAACTAGCTACCTGGGCAATCACCCAAAATCATGTTAGCAACGTTGAAGCAACCAACTTTGTCTAAGGCCTAACATAACTGACATACCATTTTCAAAGGCAAGCAACTTTTCAAAACTATCTTACCCTGTCTTGGCAGGATATGACAGTCCTGTTTTATCCATTGATGCACTCTCTGTATCTCTGTCAGTGGTTGAGGTATGGGCATTTCTTTGCCCAAAGGCCAGTTCTGCCAAAAAGAAAGGCTCCAGGTAGAGTGTCTTTGGTGCTCTGGGCGCCACTCTGTTGTAATAAGAGCGGAGGGCTATGTTCCTGGCACCGGCCGCCCACACGGCTAGCTTATGCCCCGAAATAATTACACAGAAACTGTATTCTTTTAAACACTGCTTGGCCCATTAGTTCCAGCCTCTTATTGGCTAGGTCTTACATATTGATCTAACCCATTTCTAATAATCTGTGTAGCCCACGAGGTGGCTTACTAGGAAAGATCTTAACCTGCATCTGTCTGGAGTGGGAGAATCACGGCGACTGACTGACTCAGCTTCTTTCTCCCAGCATTCTGTTCTGTCTACTCCGACTACTTAATTTTGTGTCCTATCAGGGCCAAGCAGTTTTCTTCATTAATTAACCAATGAAACAACAGATAGAAAGATGACCCACCTCCATCATTATGTACTTTTAATTCTCTCACAAAAATACCTTATATTTTATCCAACCCTCATTTAAAATATATTAAACTGCTCTCTACTATTGTGAGTCCTGCCATTAACCTTATATTTGCAAGCAGTTTTTTTTTTCTTTCTGCCTTTTTCCAAGTGAAAATTGGTGCGGGAGAATTGTCTGTATTCTGTCAATCATGTTATAAATATATGCTGATTGGTCAGGCAGGAAATATAGGCAGGAAACCAGACAGGAAGTAGAAATGATGTAATGAGAACAGGAGAATTCTGGGAAGGAGAAAGTTGATTCCTCCCACTCCTGCCCAGACCACCAAAGCAGCAGGATGTGATCTGCCCCACTGAAAAAAGGTACTGAGCCACATGGCTAACATAGATCAGAAAAATGGGCTAATCAAGATGTGAGGGTTAACCAGTGAGAGGCTAGACGTAATAGTCCAATCAGCTAATAAATTATAGAGATCTATGTGTGATTTTCTTTGGGGATAAACAGTTGTGGGGAACCGGGAAGGACAGAAACCCAAACTAGCATCAGGCCCCCTTTCATGTTACAGATTGACGCCCACATGGATAACTTCATCCACAAAAAGCCTGAGAAAGCTTGGGAAAGACTAGAGTACTAAACAGCTGGGAACTGTGTAGGACAAAAACCCCAACAATAAGCAGGCCTGGCCCATCCATGTTACAGAATGGCACTCAACATGGATAAATGCATCCACATAAAGCCTGAGAAAGCTTGGTAAAGACTATAGTAAACCATTTTGGTTTTCAGCCGTAGCAGAAAAAAAAAAAAACTGAGCTGTTTTAAAGTTCAGGCTTTCTGGGCCATCCTGCCAGGGAAAACTCCGACTCTTTCAAGCAGGCAGTCCAGACTATGGAGCTATGGACACAATGTTGCAGCTTGCTTCCTATCACTGACCTTGAAATGCCATAGGAGCTTTTCAGTGTTGTTTACACACTGTTGCAGCTTGTTTCCTGGCAAGGACCTTAAAACCCCACGGAGTTGTGGCCAAAAAACTTCTGCATATTCCTTTGCAAATTAAAGACCCATGTGGTCAAAAAAAGAGAGATATACAGTAAAGAGAGATTCAAAGAGTAAGAAAAACTCTAAATGGTTTAGTGTGTTAAAATTATATACAGGCTAAAGATTAATGTTCTCAAAAAAAGAAAGAAAAAGAAAAGAAAGAAAGAGAGTAGCCTGAAAGTCAGAGACAGACAGATCTCTGTGAGTTCAAAGATAGCCTGGTTTACAGAGGGAATTCCAGGACAAAGATATACAGAGAATCAATCTCAAAAAGGCCAAAAGTTAAAAGTTAAAATAAAAGAAATAGAAATTAAAATAAAGATGGAAAGTACACAGAGAATCTTGATACTGTATGCTATTATGTTCTCTTTGAATTGTTTGAATGTTGAGGAAGGAGCAACAGCTGCTAAAAGATATTTGCTTATAAATGCTGCAGATAGGTATTTTGAAAATACCTTGGCTTCAAAATTGAAATAAAAAAGTATGTTACTTTGGAGAAGAGATTTTGCTTTTGTTTCCACAGAAAATGAGAGGCTGTGGATTTATTTAGAGTTAAGAAAAATCAGTTTTGATCAAGGAAGACCACCTGAGAAATCTCTGACAGAAATAGATGGCCCAGATGTCTGAGTTCTTCATCCAGAACAAGTTCAAGACTGCTGCCTGAGATGATCAAGACTCACAGGATACTTCAGTCAGGACTTGATTATAACTCTAAATTTTCTTTAGGTCCCCATAAGATTATCAGCACCCCCAACCAGCTGGAAGTAGCCTGGAATACTACACCCACATTCCCAAAAATTGGACTATGGGTATTTTCCTTTATTTTTTTAAGAGGGGAAGTGGTGTGGGAGAATTGTCTGTATTCTCTCAATCATGTTATAAAGATATGCTGATTGGGCAGGCAGGAAATATAGGCAGAAAAATGAGACAGGAAGTAGAAATGATGTAATGAGAACAGGCGAATTCTGGGAAGGAAGAAGTTGATTCCTTCCAGTCCTGCCCAGTCCATCGAAGCAGCAGGATTTGATCTGTCACACTGAAAAAAGGTACTGAGCCACATGGCTAAAATAGATCAGAAAAATGGGTTAATCAAGATGTGAGGGTTAACCAGTGAGAGGCTAGAGCTAATGGGCCAATCAGCTTATAACTTATAGAGATCTATGTGTGATTTTCTTTGGGGATAAATAGTTGTGGGGAACTGGAAAGGACAGAAACCCACACTAGCAGCAGCCCCCCCCCCACTTCATGTTACAGTAAATCTTACCTGTTAAGAGCCAGTACAGTCAAGCTCAGATCCAACCTTCTAGATAGATTCTATACTGCAGTTATATCTTATAAACAGCCCTCAACTGCTCAGATATCTGGGGAATGTGATATTTAAATATTTAGTAATTCAATAACTATTCATAACAAAAACGAGATGGGTTGGCTCCTAACAGCAAAACTCTACTTCCTTCAAAGAAGACAGAAGACAAATGGGCACACAACACCCATCTGCACTGGGCATAATTGCCTTTCATCTAAGCTAAAGATCTGCTGACATGGACAGAATCTCTGGAATCAACAGCCTACTGCTCAGGTCAAGGTAGTCCTATCTTTCTATGGATTTCTTAGCCCACAGGATCTTCTGGAACCTGGCAGGCCCTGTGCTAAACAGCAAAAGGCAAATGCGACCTTCAGTGACCATGGAGGACCCTAAAGAGTAGCTCTGGGTGCCAACCAAGTAAGTTCTCTGTCTTTTTTAAATCAATAACTCAAGTAAAATTTTATCCTTCTCGAAGATCTCTGATACAGTTTGATAGATGAGATGTATTGTCAGTTTCAAAAAACAACCTCACCAAACAAATTTCAAATCAAATTTCTCTCTCATGCCTCCTTCAATAGTCTTAAAAATACTTTTCATTGTACAAAAATATGCCACAGTCGTTATTCAATGTATGTGTCTAAAACTTCTGTTTTCACAAACCCCAAATATTCCTGTGGGTTCTAGAGAGCCTAATTAAAGGATCTACCTTAAACAGGTCAGATATATCCCCCTCAATTCCATGGTCTTATTTTTTTCCCTTAATTTAACTTTGTCCTCTCTTCTGCCAATACCTTATTCAGATGTAAGAGACACTGGACATTTCCATGCCAAAAACACCAGACAGGACCAAAGAGACAAGCTACACTAGGATGTGGTCATCCCCCAGCTTTCTCAGGTTCTTCCCCCCAGAGATGACACCCACAAATAAGCTGGAAGCAGTTTTGAGAATCAGCCACCCCAATTTCTTCAACCTGTGGTACCTAATCCCCTACATTTTATTATAAAAAGGATCTGGGAGTGTAGTGATTGTTCTATCCTTCTAAGAGACAAGCAACACCCACTCCCTTCCTGCCTGCAACCTTAGCTGTTCCTCTTCCTGTCCCCTCTCTCAGAGAGGCAGCCTCTCTTCCCTTCTCCCTTCTCTCTCTCTCTCCTCCACTGAGGACCCACTGTAAATCCATAACACCTATACCTTGAGGCCTGTAGGACAGAGAAAAGTCTGGCTCGAGTTTGAGGGATAGTCTCAAAGCTACCAAGGATAAAACAACAAAATCCAGGTAGATGCCCCTCCAGCCAGAGGAAGGGCTTAGCTGTCTCCCATTGGCTGGAGGTACCCACACATCACATGATATCATTTAACCTACATAAGCTGAGACTCACAGTAATAAACTGAGTTCCTGTTTTGACTTGACTCCCTATTGTGTCTGATTGTCCTGTGTCATGGGCTGCATAACAGGCAGATAGCGCACTCACCTTTCCCTGGGGAATAAGGGTATGGATGCCCAGCAATTTATGATAACAAAGTACCATTTTGGTCAGTATTATGAGAAAACCAAGTGTAGTAATAGGGGTGGCGGGGCTGCGTTCCCAACACCCCAGCCGCCTGCTCGGTTAGCTTATGCCCCGAAATAACAACACACAAACTGTATTCATTTAAACAGTGCTTGGCCCATTCTTTTCTAGGCTAATTCTCACATATTAATTTAGCCCATTTCTAATCATCTGTGTATGGCACCCCAAGGTGCGCTTACCAGGAAGATTTGAGCCTATGTACATCCTGGGTCGTAGCTTCATCCCGGGAGCGGGGCATGGCGTCTCTCTCAGGCGTCTGCTCCCGAGAGGAGAGTGGTCCAGTCTGAGCTCACTTCCTCTTCCTCCCAGCGTTCTGTTCTGTTTACTCCTCCCACCTATCCTCTAACCAATAAAATGGGCCAGGGCAGTTCCTTTATTAGCCAATGACTTTCCTCCATCATTTCCCCTTTTTCGGTTTAAACCAAAAAAAAAAAAAGCTTTAACTTTAACATAGCAAAATTACATATAACAAAACAGTTATCAAGTAAAAGTTACAATAATATTTATCATAACTAAGGAAAACTATAACTATAACTAACTATTCTTAACTCCATCAAAGACACCAGAAAGATATAATATTACCTAAGTAAACAAGAACTAAGAAACTTCAAACTCTAGAAATGACAAAGACATCTTGCTGCCTGGACAGTCACCCAAAGTTCTTTTGTACCGTTGGGGCATCCATCTTCAGCCTTCAGGCCCATAGTATCCAGCAGACATTTTCATCAAGCAGGAAATTCCAAAGGCAGTCACTATCTGCTTGTCCTGAAGAATGTCTCGCAGACTCTCTCATGAATCAGGAACCCCGAAAGATCATCTCACCTTTAGGCAAGTTCAGTAGTCCTCTCTCTGAGGATTCTCTGTGTCCAGTTTATGCAATAGTCCAGGCAAGAGCAGTTTCTTGCTCAAATGGCTATCAAACTCCATAAGGTGCCTCTTCGATGCCCATCTTCCTCTTGACATACATTTGTGCTGCCAGGAGCAGAGTGTCTCATTGTCATGAAAAGTCCTCAGTTATTAAAACATTAAATGTCCTATTCTGTAATCTTTGAAAGACATATTAGTGAGTAATCTTAGTAAAGATGATTCCAGGAACTGGAGAGAATACTTAGTAAGAATACTGGTAGAATGTGGACCTGAGTTCAAATCCCCTTCACCTACATCAAAGTTGTGTAGTGCTACATGTGTCTGTGCCCCTAGTATTGGAAGACAGGCATATTCTAAAAGATCTCTAGCCTACTATGCCATCTGAAAAACCAAAGTTTGGGTTTAGTGAGAAACCATGTGCCAAAGAATAAGATGTAGAGATATAGAGAAGAATACCTAAGTTATTGTCTTGTGTGCATCCACATCGGTGCCCACAAATATGCACATTTAGATTATAAAGTTTCAGAGTGATTTCAGTCTCATAGGAGGGTTTTCTTGGGTGACTGAAACTGAAGAATTGTAGTTTAGTTACATAATGTCATATCCTGATAAAATATAGATCATGGAGCATAGAACAAATCCTTGTAAATGTCTATGTAATCTCTATCCTTGATGCTTGTAAAGCAATTATTTTTTTTAAAAAAATAACAATGTAATGCTTCTCCATTAAGAGATACCTTAGAGATACCTGCCAGCAGCTCTCCCAATGAAGATTATACACTGCAATTTCATCTAGTACAAGATCTACCACAGACCTGGGCACTGCTACTCCAGGATGCATTTTGGAAGGTTTTCCAGTTTCTTAATGTGAAATTCTAGTCCATCCACATTCCTTTCTAAAAGGAATCCTCAGCAGATAAACTGAACATTCCTCAGAAGAAAACACAAAAAAGGACAGTGGAAAGAAATTCAAAAGAAAGGGACCTACAGGGCAGCCAAGTCCCGTGGGCCATCACTAGTGCATCTTTTGCTGATGTAAAGGGCAAGGGGAATCATTAACCAGAGGTTAGGAAAGCTCAGCAAGAGCAGAGGCCTGTCAAGGAAGCAAAAACTGCTAAACAGACATCAAAGTAGATAGCAATGGCTGTTGTTAAGGCATCCACAGAGGCTCACACAAATAAAAAGTTTTGAAGCCTGTGAAGATCTAGCCTACCTGAGTTCTTGGACCATGCTCATTTTGTACATCTGAGTTTTAAATGCAGATCCATCTGTTACTTGGGGGAAGAGAGAGAGAGGCAGTGCAACAACAGATTGGGGGAGAGTGAGGGAAAGGAACAGAAGGAGAAGGGAGATGTTATACAAGTGATGGGCACATTGAATAAATCAATTAACTCTGTCACTGATCACCAAGACTAACCTTACTGACTAATTTATTAAAGAACATTTTAAATGCATATTTTACAATAACCTTAGACCAAGGGACTGAAGCTGATCTTTTTGTTTCATTAGTTCCATGAATATAAATTCCTTGTGATGCCCATTACTTAGAAATCAACTAAAACCAGAACAATATTCAACAGAATGTATAGACAATGTAACAGAGAAATGCAAATTGCCTGCAATGTTTCTTTACATCCTGTCATAAGTCATCAGAAAATATTCCAGCTGTTTTGAAATATTTTTACTGACAAATGAGGCAAAAATTTGATAATAGTCCAAAATGAAAAAGAGAATTGTTTAAACACTTTCATGGTTAAGTGTTATGGTGAAAAAAATAATATACAGGTCACCTGAAAATAGAGATCACTTAGTTTATTTTCATAGTTGTTGGCTATAAGCAAGTTATCTCCTGAGAATCTTTCAGAGAATGAAGAAAGGAATCACAAAATGCTATATGTTAAAAATCTACCTTACATTATTGAAACAGTACAATAGTTAATAAGAGCTGGAAACCAGATATTGTAATATCTGACTTTACTTCCTAGTTCAGCCTTTTGGCTAAGCATCTGTTTTTTTTTTTTTTGTTGTTGTTGTTATTTTAGAAATCTAGACTTTTAATGCACTGAAATTTTATTACTTTGGAAACATAAAAGGAAGGGGAAATGCTCCTGATTGCTGGTCATGATTTCATTAAATATTTAGTGTTACAAATAGATTTACTTATGTATTTAATGATTTATTACAGTGTCTTGCTATATAGGCAAAGATGGTCTCAAATTTATGACTCTGCTTTCTTAGTCTCTCAAGTTCTGCAATTTCAGATGTATGCCAGAATGTCTGACATTATGAACAGTTTTTAAAAACCATTCCACCATTACTAAAATTTATTAAGTTCAGTCAAGCAATTAGGTCAACATTCTTTGTTTAATTCTATTCGTCACAAGAATGACAATATGAAGATTAAGAACATGAAAATATTTCCAAAAATAAATACCACCACAACCAATTAAAAATTATTTCACAATAGATTTCATTTTTAAAAAACAGAAATACACTTGCTTCTACCGTGGAAGCAAAATAGGATCATTCCCTCATGTTAAAGCTCATTACATTAACAGTGTGACTGTGGTTAGGGGAACAAACTCTGGCTCCAGGAAACAAATAATTAAACAAGGACCTAGAAGAAAGTCCATTTATTATTATTGTTGCAGTCTTCTCAAGAGGTTTTTGTTAATCTCTTTAATGTTTTTAAAATACAGTCTTAAATCATATGAAGTCTTCATATCATGTGATAACCAGTTCCATAAAAACGCTGCACATATTATTGTCTATTAAAATGTCTTGCAAATTTCTCTTTCACAAGTTATCAGAATTTAAAACAGTACCGCATGAAAAATCTATTCAAGAAAAGTTTTGCCTATTGAATGAAAGATGAATCAATAAATCCTTTTTGTAAACTAATAAAATGTAATGTGTTATTTCAGTTGTTCAACTACATGAATTAATATTTGCCTTGACTTAGCCATTTAAGTTATAATTCTCTGAAATACACCTCATTGTTTAATATTTCAGTATAATATTAATCAACAGATAAACATGTCTTTAAAAACATAAAGAGGTATAGAGAATGTGGGGATGTTTAATCCATTTTATCATACTTTGTTTTAGTGCTTAGGATATTATTACAACTGAGAAAGAATGAACAGTATGTACATATATGTCTATAATGCCGGCATTGGACAGGCTGAGGCAAGAGAAACTTAAATTCAAGATCAAAACGATTACACAGTAAGACACTCTCCAAAATCCAAGGGTTGATAGAGTAGATGAATCGTAGAGAGCGTGACTAGCATAGGTAAGGCTATGGATTAGATCCATGTGGCAAAAACAACAACAAAAAAGAAAGAGAAAGAAAATCTATACACAGATTTTATAAACCTTGGGAATAAATGTGCTCTAATATGTATTTAAACTGCCTTCCAAATTTGCTTAATGAATTTGGAAATCAAGAAAAAATTACCTAAATACAATTAAAACACTGGAATACTTATTCTTTATTGATTTTCTACAAGAATACAATACATTTAGATTAGATCCACTCTCCACCTCCCCCCTCTAACTCCTCTCTGGTATATGGTGGGAGAAAAGTGAGGAGGGGGCTAGAATGATAGAACGAACACAGGAGAGGTAAAAGGGAAGTTAACTAACACTACACTAAGCATCTCTGAAAAAGCTACATTAAAACCTACTATTTTATAAGCTTCATTCTTTTTTTACTCCTTAGGGGGGCCTACCACCCTGTACCAAAATAAATTCCTTGAAGCTTTTTCATTTTATGAATGCTTGGCCTTAGCATGGCTAGTTTCTAGCCAGCATTTCTTAACTTAAATTGCCCTGTCTACCTTTTGTCTCTGGGTTTTATCTTTCTTTATAATATATTCTTTCCTTCCTTCCTCCTTCCTTCCTTTCTTCTTTCTTTCTTTCTTTCTTTCTTCCTTCCTTCCTCCGTCCCTCCTTCCCTCCCTCCCTCCCTCCCTCCCCTCTCTTTCTTCCTTTCTTACTATGGTGCTGGTTGTATAGCTGGATGGTTGGCCCTTGATATCCTCAGTCCTTCTTTTTTTGTTCCTCTATCTCCTCCTCCCAAATATCTCCTCCAATTTATTCTCCCTGCCAACCAGCCCTGCCTATCATTTCTCCTGCCTTTCTATTGGCCATTCAGCTCTTTATTTGACCAATCAGATATTTTTGACAGGTAAAGCAACACAGCTTCACAGAGTTAAACATAAAAGAATGTAACATATCTTCAACTAATATTCCACAACAATCCTGGGTGAGGTAACCCAGACCCTAAAAGACAAGCATGGTCTGTCCTCATTTATAAGTGATTATCAGATGTAAAGTAAAGGGATCATTGGACAATGTATTCTTTTAACTGCTTCCAGCTGACTTTGGGGCATCATTGTCAAGGATTAACAAAGCTGAAATGCTAGTCAAAAAGAGAAATTTTTAGAAACATTTGGTTCGTGGACTTTGTTGAAGAGCCAGGAGTATTTATATAGGCTAGACTGGTCCACGTCAGTTTTTGAGCAAGTCCACGGTCCACCTTCATTTGGAGCAGCTTGTAGTCATTAGTTAATGTTTGTGTCTGACAACCAAGGGGAAACCTGTTGAGAAATTTAAACTAGGAACAGAAGTTAATACATTTGAAACTTTTAGGCCCATAGTAAAATACCATATTATAGAAATAGCAAATAACTGATATTTATAAAACAGGAAAAATAGACTTATACCTTTGAGTTCTAGCAGAAACAGAAAATCCTGAACTTGTAACCCAAACAGTATGTAGTCATTGTTTTATTGTTTATTAGTACTACCTTAAATAATTTTTTAAAACCCTTAATGTTTATGAACTTTTAAATCCTCAGATCTTTACATATAATGAGCTAACAAGCTGGCTATAGCTTTGTGTAAGGATCTGGATATCCTTTTTGCTCTTAAACTGGTATTATAGCTGGCCTAGCAATAATACCATCAGAGATCTTAGAAGGATAAATAAACTATATTTAAATACAGACAAAATAGAAAAATGACAGACTAGCCCATATGCAGTCATAGCAATGTCTCCATAGCACTGGAGGCAGAAGTATCAGAACAGCAGGCTTTACCAGACCCATAAGGTGATTGGTTTCTGTGAAAAGGGACATGGAAAAGACTGACCTTATTTTGTCTAGGCAAAAGTGGTGCAATTAATTATCCAAAGGCCTACTCTTTGTCTACAGTCTGGGCTGGGTCCTGGCAGCAGGTAGTAGCATCGGGGCATTTTGCCCAGGGGTCAGCATCATTGTTATCCAGGTGGAGACATTGTGGTGTCTCATAGTCTTCTTTGGAGACCTTGGATCACTGTTAGGATCTCAGAGTCTCTGTCTAATATAAACTTTTTAAACATTATTTTAAATATCATTTTTTATAGATCTCTGAAGTATTTAGGGCTGTCCAGGTATCTCGGATTAGACAGAATTTACTATTAAAAATTATTTGTTTTAAGCTTTAAAGCATATACAGGGGACTAAATAAGGCTTATCCCTGTATTTATATCAGTACTTTGAGGATGACTGACTATTAATTTGTATTTTTAACAGTCCAGAACTATATACCATATTTTTGTCAGATTGAACCTTTAATGATTTTAGCAAAGACAATGAGGCTAAAATCTAAATATTAACAATATGAAACATTTTATAAGCATATATGTTATATAACCTACTTTATTATAGTTGACACTTTTGGTGACTATTACCTGGCATTGGTGGTTTTCTTTGTAGCTGTTTTTTTTCCCCTTTGGGAGTATAATCCCAGCTATTCCCGGTGGTAACTGACATTCTTGTATATCAGTAAAGAACAGCATAAAACAGTTTTAACATTATCTATTTCAAAAAGACATCCAAATTTTTGCAAACCTGAATCTAATGACCAGAGCTCAGAGAAAAATTAGATAGACATTTTATTATTATTATTTTCATCTTTTGTCTTTTTGGACAATATAAAAACCTCTATTAAAGCCTTTTTAGACAATATGTAAATTTTTATCAAAGTCTTTTTTGTGATTTTATTTAGCAGAACATTGCATAAAACAAAAGCAGAAATGTGTATCTTAATTAAAGGTGATAAGTATTTGTAACCCATATATTTTTTCCCTGTGGAAACAAAAGCATTTTTAAACATAATGTATCTTTTGACATTTACTTTAAAATCAACATTTTTTAAAAGTTACAGGTTGGTATAATTGAAAACTTCTTATAAGCAGTATCAGGAAAGGGTTAAGATGGGAAACTGCTGGCCAGCAGAAGAGACCTTGAGTGTTATCATACTGAAGAACTTGACTCAGAAAAGAAAAGAGGGGGCAGCAGCAGTGGGCACAGAGAGTGTCCTTGGCTGTCAATGCTTTTTTAAAAATGTTTTTGTTAACTTTTTTTCTTGACCATGATCTCAGATTTTTTGTTTTACATTTGCACAATTTTTTAATTGCAAGTGATCAGTTTCCTGCCACCCTCGTGTAGGTACCTCTCTCCTGCCTAAGGCAAAGACCCTCAAGATACTGAGAGAACAAGGGAGAGGGGGCTGCCCTGTTTTGCTGTAGCTGGCCTCTCTCACTCACTATCTCCACAGCCCGCCTTTTGAAGAGGCATTTCTCTGCCCTCAGCCGGGTACATGATGATTTTGCCATCTGCTCCATCTCAGGTGTCCTTGCTCCCTGGCCTTGGAGCCCCACAGCCCCCACCCAGATCGTCTTCCATATTCCATTTTCCGCAGTCTCAAGGCTTAGCTCTCAGCACCCAGTGTATTCTCTGTAATCAGACCTGGCTCAGGGATAGCGATACAGACTCTAGATGGGCTGATGTCAAGACATCTGGATTTTACATTTAAGCTTTGCCTTTTTTTTTTTTTTGGCCTCGTCAGTCCAGTCTTAAACATAATAAACAAAGAGACAGCAGTTTTCTGGAACTCCAGGGGATCACCATGCACCAGATCTAATGCCGAAAGACATTCCAAGTCACAGGCATGTACTCCCTATCCTCTCTGCGCCCAGTTTCTTTTGGGCACTTTCCAAGATTTTGCCTCTCTCCTCTTTATCCCTAAGGGCTGGGGGGAGGGGGCTGGGGCTCCATAGGAGCCTTAAGACCCATAAGGATGGAAGTTGAGAAAGAAAGAAAGCAAAGCAACAATTACCATAACATAACATAAAATTCCTGGAACAAGACACATTTTCTCCCATGGTGGGAGAAACCCAAACAGCTTTCTCTGAGGTAGCTGCAAATGACCCAGGGCTGGTAGGTAGAAGCCTGGCCCCTGTCTAATGACCCAGGAGCAAAACTCCCTGTCTGAAAATGACCCGGAGCCAGAAAGGCCCGTCCCTGTCTGGAAATGACCCGGGCCCAGCCAGGCCCCTGTCTAGAAATGACCCCTGGGCCAGCAAGGCCCCTGTCTGGAAATGGAAGACAAGGCGTCTCTTGCTTCTCCAGGGTCTCTGTACAAGCGCGTCCACTTCAGAGAATTCCTGTCAATACCAAAATCCCAAATTGGTCGACCAGTACAAAACTAAAGCAGCCATAGTCAGACAGACAAGACAAAAAGACAGAGACAAAACAGCAAGAGGCAAAAGACAAAGAGCGCTCTCTCACCGGTAGATGCTAATAAACCTCCGGAACTCCATCATATTGGTGGGATCTCTGGGGTTCCCGGCCAACGCGCCATATGTTGTGCCCAGATTACAACCCCCAGAGAGAGACCACAAGAGAGGCCCATACTATAATAAGCAAGGTTTAATCAGCATAATACAAACATGATTGGAACTCATCTCCATCCCCATTACAACAAGGTAGAGAGGAGTTCTATCTTCTCTGTGGGGTAAGGTTTTAAAGCATAACTACGAAGAGAATCTTTGGAGATGCTTTGGCACAGGTACAAGGACTTTTGCTCTCTTCCATTCTGTTAAGTTCATTTTTTCCTTGTTCATAGAGCAAGGCCACTGTTCTTGAGTTAGGCCATCTTTATCAGCCTGTACCAGGTGGCTGGCTGGGCTGAGCTAAGTGACCTTGTGCTCAGAATCTCCTGGGTGGGAGAGGGGAAGGCTACTATCTTCCTGGGAAACCATTCTGCTAGGAAATTTCTTCTTGCCCCTTTGAGAATAAGGGGTGAGGGTCCCAAAGTTTCACCACAGCAATAGTAACCCTAAGATAACATGTATTTATGTATTGTATCATTTATATTATTTAAGTGATCATTGTTTTAGTTATAATAGCAAAATGGAAGTATACATCTATCTGCAATCTTTATATATGGCTAGGGAATTTATAAACACTAGAACTTGTAATGTTCTCTTTTCATTTGATTTTTCACATAATTATCTCCATCAAATAATTTTACACCCATGTTTTAAGTTCAGTGTCTATATTGGTTCATGTTCAAAGTCTTTCCTTGTAACATCCAGGACAAGTTAAGTATCCTTTTGGATACTTCTGAAACATTTGTACTTTTCTGATATAACAGTTGTCAAATGACGATTTTTCCATTGTTTTTTCTTTGACTCTCAAGCTTTGCTCTGTTACAACATGTAAGCCTTTCTTACTCACCATTGTCACCTCTATCAGTAGAAGAATGCCATCATAGCACATAATGGATTTCAATTCTTTTAATTCAAAGAGTACTAAAATTAATAGAAAACCTGAATTGCGGTAGTCTCAAGAAATACTCTGTCTTTAGAAGAAGTTTGATGTTATGTCATAAACATAATTTTACTTGTTAAATGAAACTAAAAGACTTGGTTTTTGCTCAATGTCCAGAAATCTTCATTAGTAAGTTATAAGCATTAATGAAAGCAGAAGAGACAATATGAAATTCAGTTTTATAGAAGTTTTATTATAGACTAGAGCATGATTTTAACCAATAACTAGAATGGGAACTATATACAGTGCTGAAAAATAGCATCCCACAAACATATTGCAAGTTCACACCTCTATTTTGGTTTCTAAAAAGATTTCTAGGGTGTATTTTTCTTAAGCAGCTTGCAGAATTGAATCCAGTGACATAAGTTATTTATATATTTGTCATTACTGTAGGATGTACTATGGATTGTGTTCAGCAATATATCTGGAGCTGCTGTCCAGATGTTAATTGCAATGGTGTGAAGCACAATTCATTGTTGTCAGAAGCTGACAGATTACGAATTTGTTACTTAGCATGATTAACTAAACATCTCCTAAATTTACTACATCCTAATTTTGCAAATTTATTTTAAGTGATACATTTAAATTTTCAAACGCTTTACTATCTTTTCAATCTCAGATTATGACATGTACCATTATATGATTTTGAATGTCAAGCAGTTTAGATTTATGTTTTAAAATGTTCTTATAGCTAGTAACTTAATAAGCATAAAAGCATCAGTAATTTTTCCAGGAATGATATTTTAGTGTGAAAATAGAACACCAATTTTAACATGATTTTAAGATTTTAATTAATGAACAAATAAGTTCTATACATTTATGGATAGATATTTGACAAGGTATACATTATTTGAATTATAGCACATAAATTATTTTTATTATTTGCAACTCCATAATTAGTGAAACAATTATAGTGTTTTGCCTTGGAATTTTAATTGTTTCACCAAATACATATTTATGAAGTACCTATCATGTTATAATAATTCCCTTGTACTTGTATTTGTGAATTTAAATTCACCTTTTCCTCTGAAATTTCAATTAATTTCATATGGTCTAGGACTTAAGTTAAATGAACACTTAATTATAATTTAAACTTATTTGTTTCTTATTTGAATGTTTGTCATTTCTGTGACATATTCCATTTGACATCACTTTCATATTCTTATAAAGTCACCATTTACAAAATTACATTGGTAAATAATATGTAAAATATTCAGCAATTTGGAAAATATGGTTAGTAGATATACTGAATTGTTTTATTCCATATATGTTTTCCTCAATTTTAGTTTGTTCTTATATAAATGAATACAGTAATCCCATTTTTTAAAAGATAATACAATACTTTCACCTATTAAGGTGCACAACATAAATAATGTGGAACTTCAAGATAACATACACTTTTGTGTTACTGGAATGAAACAGGTGCCCACATCAGTACACACACAAAAATAAACCCGAGTTGGGAAAGCTGCCTGGATGGTAGAAATGCTTGTGTAGTGTGCACAGAGCCATGGTATTTATTCTCAGCACCACATAAACCTGGTGTGGTGGAAAACAGCTATTATCCCTACTCAGGAGGTGAATGCAGGAAGATGAGAATTTCCAGGTAATCCAAGCCAGTCTGAATTACAAGAGATTTTGTCACTCACTCACTCACTCACTCACTCCTCAAATTCATTATTTAAATAACAGGTTGATTCAATTTGTAACTGATAAAATATTATTAGATAACTGGAAAACATAATTTAATATTGTTTTACTTCAAAAATTAGTTACAAAAAATGTTCTGAATTTTATGTATTACGTATTAGAAAAACTGTATGATTTAAAAAGAGCCATTTCTCTTGATTGTGGTGATTACAAGATAAAATCATTTTTCTAAGTCATTCAGTAATATCTATTTTAACAGCATATACTTTGATATAGCATTGCCATCAATACAGGGCTACTTTCTGAAATCTCACTGTTCTCTGCTTTCCACTGATAGAGATAATAATCAAAATCCTTGGCCACCATTTGGAACTTAAATTAAACATCTTACTACTGTAAGTCAGCCTGTATCAGTCACATTCCACTCCATACCTGCTGTCTTCATTAGATTAATGGCAATATTTCTACTTCTATGAATAGTTCCCTTGTTGAAGTTTCCGTGTGATCTTTATATTCATTGAGAGTGAGTGTTTATCATTCTAAGAGTTTCATTGCCATAACATGTAAGATTAGCTGCAGCAGATACTTGAAGAGATCACTATTTCTCATTGTTATCATTGGTTATCCTGACAGCTATCAATCTAGTCTTTTCACATCAAACCATTATTAGTTACATTTCTTCATGTAACTGTGAAAATCACATTGATGCTGATTATTACATTGTACTCTTTATATTTTCAAGACTCAAAAATAAGATAAAACAATACCATTAGATATTACATCAAGAACCTTGCTTTAAATTTCTTTGCCACTATGGGTTTTGTTTTAGCTTTTATATAAGAAAATAGCTAGCTGGGTGCTGGTGTCACACACCTTTGATTCAAGCACTCAAGAGGCAGAGACAGGCAGGTCTCTGTGAGTTCGAGGCCAGCCTAGTTTACAAAAGTTACTTCCAGTACAACCAGGGCTGTTACACAGAGAAACCCTGTCTCAAAATAAAAAAGAGCAAACACGCAAGAGAAAGAAAGAAAGAAAGAAAGAAAGAAGGAAGGAAGAAGAAAAGAAAGAAAAAACACAAAGCAAAATGTACTTAGAGGAGTTGCTTAAATTACATAAGTATGGTTGGATAAATTTGAGGAATGGAAAAAATAAATTGAAGTTTGTATTTCAATGTATTTTTGTTGTCTGGATATTACCAGAATGCATGTATACTCTTTAGAGCAATGACACAAATACCATCAACATCCAATTCCCAAAACAAAGCCAGATTCTGAAGAATAAGGGAAGACCATAAACAGAATTTCACATTATATTTGTACAATATGCTTAATGTGGAATAATGCTTTTGTGTGAGGTAAAGATTTGTCACTCATATTGATTTAATAAAATGTTTATTAGCCAGTAACCAGGCAAGAAGCATAGGGGGGCAACCAGACTAGAAGAATTCTGGGAAGAGGAAGATAGAAATGAAGTCACCAGCCAGACTAACTAAGAAAAAGCAAGATGCTTCATTGAGTGGGGTATCAAGCCACGTGGCTAAATATAGACAAGAATTATGGGTTATTTTTTAAGCACTAGTTAATAATAAGCCTGAGCTAGTAGACTGAACAATGTTATAATTAACATAGTTTTGTGTGATTATTCAGGTCTAGGTGGCCAGAAAAACAAAAGTACAGTCTCTGTTTACATATGCCCCTTATTTAACTTTCCTTGGGCTATTGGATATGGAGAGTAATTTTAAGCCTTGATGATATGGACTACACTGATAATAAGGCAATATTTTCATAAAAACAAAAATAAGCATATATTTGCTTTATGACTTGGGAGAGTAATAAGAAAGAATGTCCAGTGATTAAAGATAAAATGTATTGTCTTAATTATTTCAGTTTTTGGTTTGTATAACATGGACAGACATACACACATATCTGTGCTAGGGATTGAACCTCTGGCCTTGCATATGCTATGCAAATGATCTTCCAATGAGCTAAGCTATATATCAACTTCCACAGTATATTTTGAGACAGTATCTCACTAACTTAGCTTGACTTGAACTTTCAGGATAGCCCACCAATGATTTCAATTTGCAATCTAGGCTATTTCAAATTTCAGCAGCAATGAACATGGGTGAGCAAGTATCTCTATAATAATATGTAAAGTCTTCGTGGTGTTTTGGTATAGTCAATTCATTCTTTCTTCTAAGTATATGTGTTTAGGATTGATCACTTGGTATTAGATAACTAAGAGGAATCTCATCCCAGAAAAAAACTGATTCTTTTTCTCTCTCTTTTTTTTTTTTTTTTTTTTTTTTGCTTTATAGAGACAGGGTTTCTCTGTGGTTTCGGAGCCTGTCCTCTCAAAAGGTTTTAACTCTTCATCTAAGGATGAGGTCTTATGAAATTTCCTTCATCCTTTTTTCTATGTTTACTAGTGCAGTCATCACACAGACCATATTCAGATAATTATATTGATGAGATTCTATGCAGGAAGGGTTGTTTTCTTTTATTCATTCTAGAACACCAGCCCATGGTGTTATGTATAAATTTAGAGTGTATTAACTAATCTTCAATTAGCCTAAACTAGCAGCTCTCTAGCAGATACATGCTGCTTGTGATTCATGATGACTCTAAATCCCCTCAAGTTGGCCATAAAGATTGTTACAAATATTATCACATCAGATAACAAATATGTAACCACTGGACCCACCACAATTTTTGTAGCACTGAAGAGGAAATCAGGGACTATACACTAAGCAACTGATATACCTCTGAATTACACATCCCACCCTTTTATATCTTAAATAGCAATGTTAATAATATTTCTGTATTTATATCAGTAAAAGTTTTGTTAGAAGAATGTTAGGAAGAAAATAATAATTTATAGATGTTTAATACATTTATATTATAATTGAAGAGTTATAATAAGGATAAAAGTAGAAAATCAAAAGCAGTGGTTCTCAGCCTTCCTAATTCTCCTCATTTTTGGGGTGACCCCAACCATAAAATAATTTTGTTGCTACTTCATAACTGTAATTTTGCTACTGTAATGAATCATAATATAAATAGTGCACAATATGCTTTATATGTAACCCCTGAGGAGGTCACAGCCCACAGGTTTAGAACTGCTGATTGAGAAGATGTTTAAAGTGTAAGGTGTGCTTATATATTTCCAAATAGCACATTGAACATCATAGCATCAATATTTGAACTATTATTACATAGTTGCATCCTTAAAATAGCTTTGGAATACAGCAAGTTTACTATAATCTTGTAGAATATAGCCCAAATGAAAACACCTCCAGGCTTACTGTAGTGGTACACGCCTGTAATTATATCACTCCAGAAGCAATGTAGACAGATGTCTATTTGTTCAATGCCGCCCTAGTCTACATAGTAACCTCTCAGCCAGTAATTAACAGTGAGAATATGTCTCAAAAAAGGCAAAGAAAGACAGAAACAAGTAAAACCACCACCAGGAAAATATCATTGCAGGGTATTGCTATTGCTCGTGGTTTCCCACAAGAGTCAGAAGGTGTAGTGAAGACACCATGCACTTCAGTCACAGTGCCCAGAGGACCTTGACCTGGAACTAACGTGAATACCTCCTTCTCCTCCCTGAGATCTAGCTTTCACAGTGCAAGAATATGCCACTAAGTTTTGATGCCTAGGATCAACACATGCCGCATGTACCACATGTGATGCAAGAATGACCAGCAAGGTATGATAACCTTATAAATGTAGTAGTAGTATATATATAACTTCGATGTAACCAACAGTGCTTTAATTGAGTGTACAATTCACAGAACATAAGATAAGCCATTCCTGGTACTTAGCCAAATACTCAAAATTAGTGAGGTTATGGATTGTGAAGGAGAATGTAGAACAACCACTTACTGCCAGACATCTAAGAAGCTCCAGTATATATTCCTACAAGTATATATGCAGCACTGAGACTCAATAGATATTACCTTAAGTGAGGACATAAATTTGGATGGGTATACAATAGAGGGAGGATGTGGGAGGAGATAGAATTGGTGGAAAATGTTCAAAATACAATGTATGAAATTCTTAAAAAAATAAAAAAAAATTCTAAAACATTAAATTTAAATTATTTTGAACAATTTATTAATAGTTTGTGTTGTTGAAATAAAAGGAAAAATTTTGGTAAGTCAGATAAATGTATTGTGACATTAATATATATAAAATAAATCCTCATAATTTACATTTATGAGCAGTTTTATTATGTGGTAACAATTTATAGTAGCAATGTGAATTAATGTAATAAAACATAAACATCAACTGGATATTCCTATTTTCTTTATGATTTATTTTTATTCAGAAAGCAAATTATTTTGAATTTGTCACACATAATTATATTATGTCAAAAAGTATCACTTTGGGTTTGAACTGAAACACAGAGAAAATAATAATAGAATTAAAATCTCAGCATTTTTTTACTATTTGGTCGAAAATTATATGAAGGTATGTTATATACTAGGATGTGTTCTGAATCTGATTTAAATAACAATTGCAACTTTAGTCTTCAGTCAGTAATATTTTTAAAGCATTTTGTTCCTCACATACATAGACAAAAAAGTACCTGAGTATACTAAGGATGAAAAAATATAAAATATTTTAATCAACTGATGTTATACAGATTAATTTCAAGGGTACACAGAGCAATTATAAATTACTGTTTTGGAATATCCAATTTATTTCAACTATATCTTACTATTTACCATGTTAATAGGCACTGATAGAGTGCTAACATATGTCAAAAAAGGTACAATCTTTTCCCTTTAAGAAATGATTTCAAATGAACTGAAATAAATTAAAAACTTAAAATAAGCTAAATCCTTCAAATTTACATGCACATAGCAATGAAATATAATTCATAAATCCAATATTCTTAGATATCCAGTGTGCTTACAATTTATTTGTTTTTGTGTTTCACATATACCCCATCTTTCTTTCAAAGATAATTATACTAGTTAGTTATCACTAGAATAATTTTTCATGATGAACATCTCAATATTTCAGTGGCTTAGAGTTATTTGTTTTTTTTTTTATTTTTATTTTTTACAGATTTTGGATTGACTCAACTAGTAATCAACATTTGTTCAAATTGACCTGACTTCATGGAAATTAAACAAATTTAAGTTTATTTCACCTTTATCAGTCTGAAACCAAACAGAAAAGGCAGTGGATATACAGGACTTGTTTTCCTTGTGGAAAGTTCAAGAAATGTTAAGAAACTATGATGAAAGGATGTAAGCATTTTTATGGATCACCAGCTAATTTTTTTATTGTACAAATCAAACCACATGACCAGGTAAAATTCCCCCCCTATAAAAAAACAGTGAGAAAATACATTCCAACTACTCTGTACCTTGCTAATACAGTAAAAGAATATATCTATAGAAGGAAGATAAGAAATGGCATCAACAATTCAGTAACACCATACTATTCTTTCTTGTTGTAGACCTATCTGTGAATATTTTAAGATCATTATTTTTGCATATGCAATGCCATATATTTCATCACTGTATTTCTGAGATTATTTGTGTGCCCACAGTGGTTTGTTATTAGAAGCAATGTTACATTTGTCGTATGAAGTCAACAGTTGTTCATGTTTGATGTACATACCATCAGATCAATTAGGATCTATAGATACATAGAGATTGTATTCTGTCTAGCTAAGTAATCTTCAACCACTTCAAGGATCTTTGGAACATGGCATTGAAATAACTTAGGGTTCTGTTGATATGAGACATGATTGCTTCTGACAGCACCAATCTATTCCCAAGAGAATGTTGAGCACCAAAGACACTCCACTTGGAGCTTGTTTTCTTTTGGCAAAACTGGCCTTGGGCAACGAACTGACAATGCCTCAACCACTGACAAGGTACATGATATCTGGAAATGGATGAGCAGGACTGTCAAATCTTGCCAAGGCAGGGTAAGATGGTTTTGAAAAATTTCCTGCCTCTGAAAATGATCTGTCAGTTATGTTAGGCCTTAGCCAAAGTTTGTTGTTTTGAGGTTGAAAAATGAGGCTTTGGGTATTGCTCAGATAGCTGATTGTCTGTCTCCATCATAAAAATGTTGCGGGAGATCCTTCCGCTCCTCCAGCCAATAGCCACTGAGATACCAGCCCATTGGGGCATGGTCTCTCTCTTTAAAAAAGCGGCCACTTCCCTCCTCTCTCTCTCTTTGCTTCCTGCTCCGTTTCTGGCGACTAGACTCCTTTCTGATTGCACAGAGGGCTGTTGTCTGGGACGGTGATCTGTAAGTTTTTTCCCCTTTAAATAAATACCACCCTATTAATTATAATTCCAAACTGGTGTGGGATTGTTTGTGACTTACACCTTCATATAAAGTTGCTTTGGAAGCTACTTGATTGTACTTCCTGCCTCCTTATGTAATATTATCTCCCTTCTCAGTCCTTCAATGGGGTTGAAGATCATATAGTTGTAGTTACTGTATTCTTATAACCTAGCCAAGCCATTTTCTATATAAGACTTAGACTCCATATGATAGAATGTTTATTAAAACATTTAGCATATGTTCCTTGCTTAATATTGTTAATGCTGGTTGTAATTCTAATTATACTTGATATCTGTTCCTAGTGTATATAGTTTTGAATTGGGTTTGGACCCTTTTATTTAAACAAAAGGGGGAAGTTCTGTGGGAGCATAGTCTTTTCTTTCAGCCAATAGCCTTTAAGATACCTGCCCACTTGTGTGTGGTCTCTTGTACTGTAAAAAGCAGTGCTAAAGGTGTGCTTGCTCCCTTGCTTCTGGCTCCCACTTCCAGCTACTAGACTCTGTTCCTATTCACTCAGAGGACTGTTGTCTAGGACAGTGATCCTTAATTTTTCCCCTTAAATAAATAACCCTTTTGTTATCCATAATTTTGGACTGGTGTGGGATTGTTTTGTGATTTACGTTATTACACCACTGCCCAACTGCCAACCTCATTCCTAAGTTCCTGTAAGAATTTTTTCAATTAGGCATTGTTTGGGTTATTTGTCATACTCATTCTATACCATCTCTCAAAGATCAGGCAGTTAATATGAGTTATATTGATGAGATAACATTGTAAGAAATAGAGAAAACTACAGATGAATAGATATTTCCTTCAAATTAATCCAGAAAAAAAAAGTTTCAAGATGTTGGATGATATGGAATTAAGGTTAATAAATCATGGTGTGTTATTGTAAGCAGAGTAGTTGGCTTCCTGAGGCAGGAGTTACAGACCAGTCTATAGTACATGGGATAAGTATTAAGACTGTGTCTCAATAACATAAGAAGGGAGGAGAAGAAAGGAGAGGAGAAGAGAAGAGAGCAGAGGAGAGGAGAGGAGGGAGGGGAGGGGAGGACAGGACAGGGAAATGAACATCCACACAGTGTTGTAGGAGGCCACTTGTTTGTTCCCTGCTTCCCACACTCCAGTAACTCTATTAATTATATCACTGCTTGGCCTATTAGCTCTAGCTTCTTATTGGCTAGCCTTGACATCTTAATTTTTACCATTTTTATTAGTCTGTGTATCACCACATGGCTATGGCTTACTGGCAAGGGACCATCCAGGGTCTGTTTCTGGTGTGGTTACATGGCATCTCTTTGATTCTGCTTTCTTTTCCCAGCATTCAGTTTAGTTTTCCCTGCCTACCTCTATTCTGTTCTGTGTAGGCCCAAGACAGTTTCTTTTTTAACCAATGGCATTCACAGCATACAGAGAGGAATCCCACATTACACACAGTACACACAGTATAAGGTTTCATCTAATCTTAGTGTAATGAAATATTCTCATAGAAATGAGCAACTATATGTTGATGGTAGCAACTAACTTTAAATGATGCATATTGTGTCATGTGACTCCATTCTACATTTCTTTGACTTTGTTTCTTCTTGACCTACCTATGGTGAGTAGCTATACTCACCCTTACTTTAGCTTAGTCAGAAATCGTGCAACATTTTTCTTTAAATTTATTTCAGCTATTCCAGGCTCATGTTACATATTTTCATGGGAATTACTCAACTAATAGCATCATCCTAGAGCTCACTTTTCTGTCAGGCTAGGACTGACAATATATACTGCTCTTTTTCAGAAAGTTCACAAATGTGTCATCAAGAACACTGGGATAGATGATGAATATAAGCACTTACTGATATTATCACTCATTGAATAATTTGTCCTAAACGGACAGTTGCTCCCTAGAAAGAAATAGCCCTACTTAGTGTCTAGCTCTGACTGTGCTGGCCAGTTTCATGTCAACTTGACATAAGCTATAATATTCTGAGAGTAGGGTATCTCAATTGAGAAAACACCTGTGTTTCAACATAGCAATAATAACCCGAATAAAGGCTCATTACTACCAAAAATGTTCTTTATGTGGTCTAGGTCACAAATTTTCCCTTTTTCCCTTTGTACTCACAGTGAAAAGCAAAGTGAAAACTTAGCTATCAAATTCCATAAGTAGGTCATGAACAAACAAGGTCAAAGCAATATAGGATGAAATCACATGGCCCATTATGTATCATAAAAAGTTAGCTCAAGATATAGCTGCTTATTTGTATAAAACATATTTCATTAATATACCACAGATACTTATACATATCATTTTAATCCATATATTAAGTATTATATTCTTTGACCATGAAGTAATAGTTCAATTTATTTCAATCAACACATAAGCAGTGATTATAAGAGGTACTTCTAAATAAACATTAGATATGAATCATCATTTACCAGACAATGACTGGCTGTGATGGCTATTGTTTCATAGGTCCAGATCTTAGTGGAGTACTCTGCTCTAGACAGATATAAGAATAATTCACTCTTTTTATATTTGTTACAAAACTGATGTGCTTCATATCAAGACTCTTCAGGCATTTTAAACCATTTTTTTCACACAGAAACATGTTCTGAATTCTTAGAATTAGAATATGTTAAAAAGAAAGAACAAACATAAACCAGTCAATCTAGGGTAACCTGAAGCATTTTTAAGATGTCTAAATGAAATGAAAACTTAAGGGCTTCATTCTATTTATGGTGAGAAGAAAATTAAGGTGGGATTCAGAAAAGGTCTTGTGAAAAAGGGCATAAGAACTGCTTTGATTCTGTAGTTGGGGCTGGGGCAAAAGTATACAAATGGATTATATATTTTTCAAACAAATGTGAATGTCCTACTGACTAGTTACCCCATCTAAACTATGAGTGATAAGTTGGGAATTGGTGTCCAGGTAGGTGACGCTCATCTTCAACCCAAGGACTCAGGGTCCAGAAGCAAGAGGATCAGTTTGAGGCCAGCCTAATATATAAAAAGTTCTAGGCCATTCAGGGTAATAGAGGAAGACCTTGACTCAAAAGAATTAAAGAAATAGATATTTTAGAAAGAAAGTAATTATTAAGGAAATCAGTTTTGAGAAGGAAGTAAATTATGGCAATAAAAGTAATCCCTCATATACATGCTCTCAGACCAACCTGATAAATTAATATTAATTGAGACTTTTTTAGGTGATTCTTGAATATGTGAATGTTTTAGTTATGATTCTACAGCTGTAAAAAGACACATGACCAAGGAAACTTATTTTTAAAATCATTTAATTGGGGACAGTTCTGCAGTTTCAGAGAGCCATTCCATGATCATGATGGGCAGAAGCACCACAGACAGGCAAGCGTGGCACCTGAGCAGTAGATGAGAGCTTAAGTCTGGAACTGTAGGCAGGAGGTAGAAGAGAGTGAGACCAAGCCTTGTGTGGACTTTTTTATTTACTATTGGCAAACATGCTTAGAAAGAAATCACTTAGGAAATCAACAAGAAAAACTGGTTAAATTTCCAAGTTATATTTTCAGTGGTTTCTTTCAGATATAAAGGCTTTTATTTCAATTATTTGTTTCCTTGTTTATTAGTTTACATATGCATATAGTCATGAGTGGGGGTATACATGTGCCATAGTGCATATGTGGAAATTAGAGGGCAACTTGCATGAGTAAATTCTCTCCTTTCACTCTGTGATCCTGGGGATCTAGTTCATGTCATCTGGTTTGATAGTAGGCAGCCTTACCTGATAAGTCATCTCACTGGTCACAGTATAAACTTTGAAAAAGAATACTAAATTCAACTTTGTCAAACTACTCATGAATCCTGCTCCATTTTATTAATAAATTCTTATTTAATCTTTTAACTTTTTTTATTTCCTTCTAGTTATGGAAGCTTGAATAGGAATGGTTACCATGGGCTCATATTTGAAAACTTAGGAAGTGGCATTAGGAGATTTGGCCTTGTTGAAGTAGATGGGGACTTTTCGGAAGAAGTGGGTTTTGGGATTTCTAATGCCCAAGCGAGGTCTAGTGACTTTTTCTGCAGCTTCCTATCCAAATGTAGACTGCTCAGCTTCCTTTTCAGTACCATTCCTGCTTCCCTGCTGACATGCTTCCTGCCATGATGATAATGAACTAAACCTCTGAACTGTAAGACAGCCCCAATTAAATATTTCCCTTTATAAAAGTTGCCATGGTCTTGGTGTCTATTCACAGAAATATAACTTTAAAACACTATCCACTGACAAAAATTAATTATATATTATGTATATTTCAAATTTGCATTTTATTATAGTAGGAGGTAAAATTTCAGAAAACTCTTAAATAATTATAAAATTTATACTATTTGATAGTGTATTAATCAATTCTGTCCTATCAGTCTAAAAATAATAAGTCCAGATGTTGTGTCAAAATTATATCAGGGCCTGTACCTTGAGGCCTGTAAGACAGAGAAAAACCTGGCACGTGTTTGAGGGAACCAAGTAAGGATGAGACAGCAAAAACTAGATAGATGCCCTTTCAGCCAGAGAAAAGGCTTGGCTGTCTCTCATTGGCTGGAGATACTTCCATATCACACGATGTCACTTAACCTATATAAACTGACACTCACAGTAATAAACTGAGTTCCTGCTTTGAATTGACTCCTTATCTCATCTGATTGTCTTGCAGTGTAGAGCTGCAGAACAGGCAGATAACGCACTCACCTTTCCCTGGGGAATAAGGCTTAGGAGGCCTGGCATTCACAGACAGGTTTTTACCCCTTAATGAATTGTTTCTATTGGCATAAAACAAGTGTCAAGATTTCAATTTGAAATACATAAAAATGTGGTTCATAAATACAGTGTTGGAAATTATACAAGAATAACTTCTCATATTTAAGGTGATTATATGAACACATAACAAATGTTTAACTGAGTAGCCAAGTAAAGTATCAGAGAAAAAGGCAGAGGATCCAAAGGAAAATCCAGATCATACTTCTTTTGTCAGTTTTTTTTCTTTTTTTTTTTATTGAGAAAAGGAGAAAAAAAAACAAGTTTCCACCTCCTCCCAGCCTCCCATTTCCCTCCCCCTCCTCCCCCCCTACGCCACCTCCTCCCACCCTTCTCCCCCTCCCCCCACTCCTTTCCCCCTCCCTCTCCAGTCCAAAGAGCAGTCAGGGTTTTCTGCCCTGTGGTAAGACCTAGGACCTCCCACCTCCGTCCATATCTAGGAAGGTGAACATCCAAACTGGCTGGGCTCAAACAAAGCCATCACATTACGTAGGGTCAAACCCCCGTGCCATTGTCCTTTGCATCTCATCACCCCTCATTGTTCGCCATGCTCAGAGAGTCCAGTTTTATCCCATGCTTTTTCAGTCACAGTCCAGCTGGTCTTGGTGAGCTCTCAATAGATCAGCTCCACTGTCTCAGTGGATGGGTGCATCCCTCGTGGTCCCGACTTCTTTGCTCATGTTCTCCCTCCTTCTGCTCCTCATTGGGACTTTGGGAGCTCAATCCAGTGCTCCAGTGTGGGTCTCTGTCTCTATCTCCATCCATTACCAGATGAAGGTTCTATGATGATATGCAAGATATTTGTCAGTATTGCTCAAGGATAGGGTCATTTCAGGTTCCCTATTCTCAACTGCCCAAGGAACTAACTGGGGACCTCAGCTTGGGCACCTGGGAGCCCCTCTAGGGTCAGGTTTCTTGCCAACCCTAAAGTGGTTCCCTTAACTAAGAATTGTGGATCCGTGCTCCCCTGTCCAACCTTCCTTTATCCCAATCCTCCTGCATTCCCAAGGCCCGACCTCCTTCACTTCTCAATTTTCTCTTCCCATCTCCCCTTACCCCCAACCCACCCCACCCCAAGATCCCAATTTTCTCCCCGGCAATTTTGTCTACTTCCCTTAGCCAAGAGGATAACTATATGTTTTTCCTTGGGTTCCCCTTCTTACTTAGCTTCTTTAGATTCACCTATTGTAGACTCTGTGACCCTTATTTATGGCTAGAAACCAATTATGAGTGAATACATCCCATGTTCATCTTTTTGGGTCTGGGATACCTCACTCAGGATAGTGTTTTCTATTTCCATCCATTTGCATGCAAAATTCGAGAAGTCATTGTTTTTTACCGCTGAGTAGTACTCTAATGTGTAGATATTCCATACTTTCTTCATCCATTCTTCCATTGAAGGGCATCTAGGTTGTTTCCAGGTTCTGGCTATTACAAATAATACTGCTATGAACATAGTTGAACAAATGCTTTTGTCATATGATAGAGCATCTCTTGGGTATATTCCCAAGAGTGGTATTGCTGGGTCCAGGGGTAGGTTCATGCCGAATTTCCTAAGAAACCTAAACACTGACTTCCATAGTGGTTGCACAAGATGGCATTCCCACCAGCAATGGATGAGGGTACCCCTTCCTCCACAACCTCTCCAGCAAAGGTTATCGTTGGTGTTTTTGACTTTAGCCATTCTCACAGGTGTAAGATGATATCTCAAAGTTGTTTTGATTTGCATTTCCCTGATTGCTAAGGAAGTTGAGCATGACCTTAAGTGTCTTTTGGCCATTTGAACTTCTTCTGTTGAGAATTCTCTGTTCAGATCAGTGACCCATTTTTTATTTGGGTTAATTAGCATTTTAAAGTCTAGTTTCTTGAGTTCTTTATATATTTTGGAGATCAGACCTTTGTCTGTTGCGGGGATGGTGAAGATCTTCTCCCAGTCAGTAGGTTGCCTTTGTGTTTTAGTGACAGTGTCCTTGCTTTGCAGAAGCTTCTCAGTTTTAGTAGGTCCCATTTATTCAATGTTGCCCTTAATGTCTGTGCTTCTGGAGTTATACATAGGAAGCGATCTCCTGTGCCCATCTGTTGTAGGGTACTTCCCACTTTCTCTTCTATCAGGTTCAGTGTGCTTGGACTGATATTGAGGTCTTTAATCCATTTGGACTTGAGTTTTGTGCACGGTGAAAGATGTGGCTCTATTTTCATTCTTCTAAAGGTTGACATCCAGTTGTGCCAGCACCATTTGTTGAAGATGCTTTCTTTCTTCCATTGTATACTTTTAGCTCCTTTATCAAAAATGAGGTGTTCATAGGTTTGTGGGTTAAAATCCGGGTCTTCTATACGATTCCATTGGTCGACTTCTCTGTTTTTATGCCAGTACCACACTGTTTTCATTACTGTAGCTCTGTAATAGAGTTTGAAGTCAGGGATGGTAATGCCTCCTGAAGATCCTTTATTGTACACGATTATTTTGGCTATCCTGGGTTTTTTGTTTTCCATATAAAGTTGATTATTGACCTCTCCAGATCTGTGAAGAATTTTGATGGGATCTTGATGGGGATTGCATTGAATCTATAAATTGCCTTAGGTAGAATTGCCATTTTTACTATGCTGGGTTTATACCTAGGAAGCAATCTCCTGTGCCCATCTGTTGTAGGGTACTTCCCGCTTTCTCTTCTATCAGGTTCAGTGTGTTCGGACCGATATTGAGGTCTTTAATCCATTTGGACTTGAGTTTTGTGCATGGTGATAGATATGGGTCTATTTTCATTCTTCTACTCCACCAAAGAACTTTTACAGCTGATAAACAGCTTTAGTAATGTGGCAGGATACAAGATCAACTCCAAAAAATCAGTCGCCCTCTTATACACAAAGGATATGGAAGCAGAGAGGGAAATCAGAGAAGCTTCACCATTCACAATAGCCAAAAACAGCATAAAATATCTTGGGGTACATCTAACCAAGGAAGTGAAAGATCTATTTGACAAGAACTTTAAGGCATTGAAGAAAGAAATTGAAGAGGATACCAAAAAATGGATGGACCTCCCTTGCTCTTGGATTGGGAGGATCAACATAGTAAAAATGGCAATTCTACCTAAGGCAATTTATAGATTCAATGCAATCCCCATCAAGATCCCATCAAAATTCTTCACAGATCTGGAGAAGACAATAATCAACTTTATTGGGAAAAACAAAAAACCCAGGATAGCCAAAACAATCCTATACAATAAAGGATCTTCTGGAGGCATTACCATCCCTGACTTCAAACTCTATTACAGAGCTACAGTAATGAAAACAGTGTGGTACTGGCATAAAAACAGAGAAGTCGACCAATGGAATCGTATAGAAGACCCGGATTTTAACCCACAAACCTATGAACACCTCATTTTTGATAAAGGAGCTAAAAGTATACATTGGAAGAAAGAAAGCATCTTCAACAAATGGTGCTGGCACAACTGGATGTCAACCTGTAGAAGAATGAAAATAGACCCACATCTTTTGTCAGTTTTTTATTTATTATTTTTATTTAACTACAATATAATTACATCATTTCTATGCTTTCCTCCATCTGACCCTTCCCATCCATCTTTTTATCAAATTCATATCTTCTTTGTCAGTTTTTTGAAGCCACACTGAAATACACTAAGTTAAGACAGAGCTATTGAATATCTTACTTGAAAAACTAACTTCTAGGGTGCTTGCAATAGTTTAGCAGTGGTTCTCAACCTGTGAGTTGTGATCCCCAGAGAGCATTGGAAAATATATTTAAATTATGATTCATAATAGTGGCAAAATTATAGTTATAAAGTAGAAATGAAAATAATTTCATGGTTGGTGGTCACTTCAACATGAGAGACTATATTAAAGTGTCACGACGAATACAGCAATCAGTGATAAATATGCTATGTTCAAGTACAAAATATATTATTAGCATTATGGTCAATAAGTAGAAGGCTAAAATACAGAATTTCTAACTGCAAAGTAATTGTATAAACACTTTTCAGTGGATAAGTAAAAACCATCATATAATTTTCAATAATAAAAAAATCTAAATGTTAATTGTTTGTCCACTTACATTTTATAGGACATAAAAATGATGCCATTCATGATGGTTTCCAGAAGACTTACAGGAAGATCTTAACAGACCTACGTAATGGTTTATCTTTATGCAGTATGTCCCTTATGTTTAAATTTCTTCATCATTGTGATCCTATACATCTTCCTGAAATATCTCAAAGTGTATAATATGCATTTTCACTGTTTTCCAGAACTAGAATAAACACACACTGAAGATAGAACAAATCAAGAAAAGTCTTGGACAAACCGCTGAATTCTATGATCAATACTTCGAAAGCGGAAACATTCAATTGATCCTGTGTTGTGAAAATGTGATGCAAGAAATAATTTAATAGGAACCAAGGCTAGAATATGTTAAGTCTTTTTATTCATTCTCCTCATTACAGGCTACCTTGTCTATTATCTTTCTCAGTGAAATTTTATGTTAGGGATAAATTAACTTTTAATAAAATGCATATGATGCATATTCTTATTCGCATTCTTCCTGATTAATTTCAAAGTTTTATTTCTGGTGTCTGCGTTCCATGCTGCTGCTGTGGGACATTTTAGAACCCATGGTCATACTGCAGTTGGGGCTGAGTTGATGTCTGTGGCTTGTCTTACTACCAAAAACCATACAGATGTCTGTAGTCTGTGTTGCTACCTGAAATAATGTCTGTGGCATGTGCTGCTGAAGCCAGAGGCCAAGTGTATATCTGTGGACTGTGCTGCAAGACATGTGGGGGCCATGTTCCTGCTGATGGCAAAGGACAAGGAAGCTTCTTGTGTTGTGGCACTGATGACTATGGATTCATAGATGAAAAAGAGAGATGTAAAAGGATTCTGAAACAACATCCCCCTAAAATTAACAACCTAGACAAGAAGTCATTGAAGGGAGCTTTTAATAATTGTGATAAAGATGTTGAAATGTAGCTCTCCAAAATCAATGGCTACTGGTAGGGTATGGATAGGGAAGGACGTATTTTCTCTAAGGGATTGACCACTGGAAGTTTGTCCATGCTCCAGTAAGCATATATATCGGCAACACAAATTGGACTCATGTTTTAATTTTTCTTACCTATTTGTGGGGGAGAAGCCACAAGCGTGAGGAATGCAGACCGGAGAGGACCATGAAGTAAAAGTGATCATGGTACATTATGTGAAATTCTCAAATAATCAACAAAAATATTATATTAAAATGAAGTATTTATACCAGGTAGTGGTGGAGTACATCGATTACCAGGACTAGTGAGGTTGAGGCAGGCAGATCTTTTTGAGTTTGAGACTAGTCTGGTCTACAAAGTGAGTTCCAGGACAACCATGGCTGTTACATAGAGAAACAATGTCTCAAAATTATTGCAAAAAAACTTCAATGTTTTAAATACATTTTCTGTTTTCTGTAATGGAATGTGTAGCCCACAGGTTGGAGATGTCTGAAAGATAATATACCCATCTCTTTTGTATAATGAATTGTTAAATACATTGAACTCCAGAGATTAACTACTGAAGAGTTCTATTAATCTAGCCTAATTCTGTTCAAGTGTGAAATCTGTGTAAAAAGAAAAAAAAAGCAAAATTCTCTCCTCCAATTCCTGTTCTCTCACTGTTTCTTCTTCCCATCCCTTTTCTCTCCTCTGTTTAGTTTCTGAAAATTCGGTGGGGGCATATTTAGAGTCCAGACATGTTGGCCTAACAAATTCTGGATTGTGAAGTTGTTTGCAATAAATTGTTCTCTAAAGGGCTGAATGTAAGGACTACTGAGAAATTCGTCCACACTGAGGACTAGCTTTTATGTTCCTTTATTATCTTTACACATGACTCCATCTCTCTTGGACCAACTTCTTGTTAATATCCCTTTCTGTTATTTTCCTACTATTACTATTGATCCTGTATCAACACAATTGTGGAAAACATACTCAAACACCCTCTTGTTCAGTAGGCTGAGATGCAGTTTGCTCTAATTAGGACAATGTTTCTCTATGGATAATTTCCTACCATTAAAAAAAAAGACCATAGATAATAATTAAACATCAGGACACTGTATCTCCAAAACTCCAGAGAACACATTTTAAAATCTCCAGTTCCTTTCCTTAAATAAAATCCCTCTCACTAAGCCAGCAATAAAAAGAACCATGCCTCTCTACTCCTACTCTCAGAGGTAAGTATAATTGTGAGATCAGAGTAAGTACCAGGATCCTGCTGCCCACATCTCAAAAAGAAAATAGCTTTATATAACTTCAATTTTAACCCTGCTTACAGTCTCAGGTGTGGGCTGTGTCATGTAATCTCTTCTTCTTCGTATAACTTCTTTATGTGACCTACATTAACAGACAACCACTTCCAAATTTGGGACCTAAGTAGAAATCCAGATAAAAGACTCATTATTAGTACTTTTATGGATATGTATTTTATACTACACTACAATATGGAACTATAGCCATTTAATTTTGGACACTTAAGTTGCCCTCAGAGTTTGTGAAACAAACATTGATATAATGATATAAATATATAGCTAACCCTTTCTGAATTTTTTAATTTTAATAATGGGGAAAAATCTCAAGAAGATAATGTACAAATAAGAAGGTACATTTTATTTCTTTGTATCCTGTTTTAGTTTCTTTTCCCATTGTCTAGATAAAAGAAAATCGGGCGGGGATAAGGCAGGCATGATATTGCATGCTTTTAATCCTAGTACTCAGGAGGCATAGGCAGGTGGCTGTCTGTGAGTCTGAGGCCAGCCTTATCTACAATACACAGGTCCAGGTCAAACAGGTTTATATTGAATGAGAGCCTATGTTAAAAAGATACCTGTCATAAGCAACTTAAGTGAGAAATACTTCATTCTGGGTCACAATTCATACAGTTTACTTTGGTGTGGAAGTCAAATAGCACAAGCCTGATGTAGTTGAAACCACCACATTCACAATTAGGAAGCAGAAGATGATGAAAGCGTGTTGTTCCATAGCTTTATTTCTCTATTGATACAGTCCATGATCAAAGACAGGAAATGGTTCCATTCACAGTGGGTGGATTATTTTACCTCAATTAACCCAATAATAAAAAGTCTTCTTTGGCTTGCCCAGAAGCCTTTCTCCCAGGTAATTCCAGACTCTAACAACACACTTAAACATAGATTAATTGCAGTGTAATAGAAGAAAAGGACAGTACTTCCCTTTTACCACCATTAAGGTTTTATAACATTGTTGATAAATACAGACTACACATAATTGTTTTAAATGATATTTTAATTAATCCAGTATCTTAGTATTATTGCTAATATAAAATTTTTCATAAGTTGGAATACTAATACACCAGCATTTTTTTCTTGGATATTTCTAGAATGCAATGATCCAAATTTAATATTATGAGTGGAAATCAATATGTCGGTAAGGTTATCTACTCCCTGGACAGTACTAAGGGAAGAATCTGCTTTTTGTCTTTTCTAACTTTTGGTAGTTTCAGACGTCAGTCTTTAATGTTAATATTTTGAATTTCCCTATGTGCCATATTCACATTACATACATTATAACTACATAGTGTGTTATCTCAAACTTCCAGTGTCTTCCTCCATTATATTTATGTATGTGGTTTGATTTAAGGTCTACCCTCTAAACTTGGATATTCATCCCATTTAAAACTCAGAACAAACCTGCAAAGGAATTTTCATTTCACACACTATCCATAGATTTCAGGAACTAAGAGGTAATACCTTTGAGAGGAATAACTCTTTCAACCTGTTACTGAAAGAAGTTATTTTAAATCATAGCTTAATGTGCAATTTCAGGTATTAATAGGAGTTGTAACTCTGTATAACTAAATATAATAATTTATTTGAGGAATAATGAAGCTTCACTTATGTTTATATAATCCATTCTTATACTGCAATATTAAAGAAGTATACAATGTTCATCAATAAGTTTGTCAAATATTTAAAATACTATAGTCTTAATTATAACAGTATAATTCAATTTCTTATGTGAACACATATGTTGGTCCTCTTGTATGTCTGTTGTGTATGTGTAGCACCCTTAGAGGCTAAAAGAAGGCAATAGATCCTCTTAAACTGAAGTTGTAGTTATCAATTATGTTTCTACAAAAACAACAAACAAAAAAACAAACAAACAAAAAACCCAGAGCCTCTACAAGATCAACAAATCCTCTTAACTGCTGAAATATTTCACTAAGCCTCAGATTTCTGTAATTTTATAAATTAGTACTTAAACATTCACAGTTGCAATGAATTATCTGAACTCAAAAAAGAAGAATATATTTTGATCCTGACTAAAATCCAGTTATTTTAAATGAATATTCCATAAACTTTCTACAAATGTTTAAAATACAAATGAAGATTTATAAGATCAACCAGCACGGAGGCCTGATCTTTCAGCGCCAGGAGACCCAGCATTGGGGTGAGTTTCTGGCCCACGGCGCCAGCCTGGGACTGGGAGCTCGGGGGTTTCTTGGACCCCTGTCCTGCTTGGGCTCTCTGCAGGGCCTCTACTCCCCGGGTGCTGCCTCTTTCTTCCTGGCCAACCCAGCTTCCGTCCAGAGCCCTCCCCACTTCGCCCCCACTGCCCTCTTTTGGCGCGTGGCATCGCCCAGCCCAGACTATCTGGGCGCTGGGTCCGAGTACTCGGGGCTCACGGGGGGGCAGCAGTTCCTTTGTTTCTGTGGCCTGCCTGCACCAAGCGGGGTAGGCGCTTTGTCTGCGAACTGCCCAACCAGCACGGAGGCCTGATCTTTCGGCGCCAGGAGACCCAGCATTGGGGTGAGTTTCTGGCCCACGGCGCCAGCCTGGGACGGGGAGCTCGGGGGTTTCTTGGCCCCCTGTCCTGCTTGGGCTCTCTGCTGCCTCTTTCTTCCTGGCCCACCCAGCTTCCGTCCAGAGCCCTCCCCACTTCGCCCCCACTGCCCTCTTTTGGCGCGTGGCATCGCCCAGCCCAGACTATCTGGGCGCTGGGTCAGAGTACTCGGGGCTCCCGGGGGGGCAGCAGTTCCTTTGTTTCTGTGGCGTTCCTGCACCAAGCGGGGTAGGCGCTTTGTCTGCGAGCTGCCCAACCAGCACGGAGGCCTGATCTTTCGGCGCCAGGAGACCCAGCATTGGGGTGAGTTTCTGGCCCATGGCGCCAGCCTGGGACGGGGAGCTCGGGGGTTTCTTGGCCCCCTGTCCTGCTTGGGCTCTCTGCAGGGCCTCTACTCCCCGGGTGCTGCCTCTTTCTTCCTGGCCCACCCAGCTTCCGTCCAGAGCCCTCCCCACTTCGCCCCCACTGCCCTCTTTTGGCGCGTGGCATCGCCCAGCCCAGACTATCTGGGCGCTGGGTCCGAGTACTCGGGGCTCCCGGGGGGGCAGCAGTTCCTTTGTTTCTGTGGCCTGCCTGCACCAAGCGGGGTAGGCGCTTTGTCTGCGAGCTGCCCAACCAGCACGGAGGCCTGATTTTTCGGCGCCAGGAGACCCAGCATTGGGGTGAGTTTCTGGCCCACGGCGCCAGCCTGGGACGGGGAGCTCGGGGGTTTCTTGGCCCCATGTCCTGCTTGGGCTCTCTGCTGCCTCTTTCTTCCTGGCCCACCCAGCTTCCGTCCAGAGCCCTCCCCACTTCGCCCCCACTGCCCTCTTTTGGCGCGTGGCATCGCCCAGCCCAGACTATCTGGGCGCTGGGTCCGAGTACTCGGGGCTCACGGGGGGGCAGCAGTTCCTTTGTTTCTGTGGCCTGCCTGCACCAAGCGGGGTAGGCGCTTTGTCTGCGAGCTGCCCAACCAGCACGGAGGCCTGATCTTTCGGCGCCAGGAGACCCAGCATTGGGGTGAGTTTCTGGCCCAAGGCGCCAGCCTGGGACGGGGAGCTCGGGGGTTTCTTGGCCCCCTGTCCTGCTTGGGCTCTCTGCAGGGCCTCTACTCCCCGGGTGCTGCCTCTTTCTTCCTGGCCCACCCAGCTTCCGTCCAGAGCCCTCCCCACTTCGCCCCCACTGCCCTCTTTTGGCGCGTGGCATCGCCCAGCGCAGCCTATCTGGGCGCTGGGTCCGAGTACCCGGGGCTCTCGGGCGGGGAGCAATTCCTTTGTTTCTGTGGCCTGCCTGCACCAAGCGGGGTAGGTGCTTTGTCTGCGAGCTGCCCAACCAGCACGGAGGCCTGATCTTTCGGCGCCAGGAGACCCAGCATTGGGGTGAGTTTCTGGCCCACGGCGCCAGCCTGGGACGGGGAGCTCGGGGGTTTCTTGGCCCCCTGTCCTGCTTGGGCTCTCTGCTGCCTCTTTCTTCCTGGCCCACCCAGCTTCCGTCCAGAGCCCTCCCCACTTCGCCCCCACTGCCCTCTTTTGGCGCGTGGCATCGCCCAGCGCAGCCTATCTGGGCGCTGGGTCCGAGTACTCGGGGCTCCCGGGGGGGCAGCAGTTCCTTTGTTTCTGTGGCGTGCCTGCACCAAGCGGGGTAGGCGCTTTGTCTGCGAGCTGCCCAACCAGCACGGAGGCCTGATCTTTCGGCGCCAGGAGACCCAGCATTGGGGTGAGTTTCTGGCCCACGGCGCCAGCCTGGGACGGGGAGCTCGGGGGTTTCTTGGCCCCCTGCCTGCTTGGGCTCTCTGCAGGGCCTCTACTCCCCGGGTGCTGCCTCTTTCTTCCTGGCCCACCCAGCTTCCGTCCAGAGCCCTCCCCACTTCGCCCCCACTGCACTCTTTTGGCGTGTGGCATCGCCCAGCCCAGACTATCTGGGCACTGGGTCCGAGTACTCGGGGCTCCCGGGGGGGCAGCAGTTCCTTTGTTTCTGTGGCCTGCCTGCAACAAGCGGGGTAGGCGCTTTGTCTGCGAGCTGCCCAACCAGCTCGGAGGCCTGATCTTTCGGCGCCAGGAGACCCAGCATTGGGGTGAGTTTCTGGCCCACGGCGCCAGCCTGGGACGGGGAGCTCAGGGGTTTCTTGGCCCCCTGTCCTGCTTGGGCTCTCTGCAGGGCCTCTACTCCCCGGGTGCTGCCTCTTTCTTCCTGGCCCACCCAGCTTCCGTCCAGAGCCCTCCCCACTTCGCCCCCACTGCCCTCTTTTGGCGCGTGGCATCGCCCAGCCCAGACTATCTGGGCGCTGGGTCCGAGTACTCGGGGCTCCCGGGGGGGCAGCAGTTCCTTTGTTTCTGTGGCGTGCCTGCACCAAGCGGGGTAGGCGCTTTGTCTGCGAGCTGCCCAACCAGCTCGGAGCCCTGATCTTTCGGCGGCAGGAGACCCAGCATTGGGGTGTGTTTCTGGCCCATGGCGCCAGCCTGGGACGGGGAGCTCGGGGGTTTCTTGGCCCCCTGTCCTGCTTGGGCTCTCTGCAGGGCCTCTACTCCCCGGGTGCTGCCTCTTTCTTCCTGGCCCACCCAGCTTCCGTCCAGAGCCCTCCCCACTTCGCCCCCACTGCCCTCTTTTGGCGCGTGGCATCGCCCAGCCCAGACTATCTGGGCGCTGGTTCCGAGTACTCGGGGCTCCCGGGGGGGCAGCAGTTCCTTTGTTTCTGTGGCCTGCCTGCACCAAGCGGGGTAGGCGCTTTGTCTGCGAGCTGCCCAACCAGCATGGAGGCCTGATCTTTCGGCGCCAGGAGACCCAGCATTGGGGTGAGTTTCTGGCCCACGGCACCAGCCTGGGACGGGGAGCTCGGGGGTTTCTTGGCCCCCTGTCCTGCTTGGGCTCTCTGCTGCCTCTTTCTTCCTGGCCCACCCAGCTTCCGTCCAGAGCCCTCCCCACTTCGCCCCCACTGCCCTCTTTTGGCGCGTGGCATCGCCCAGCCCAGACTATCTGGGCTCTGGGTCCGAGTACTCGGGGCTCCAGGGGGGGCAGCAGTTCCTTTGTTTCTGTGGCCTGCCTGCACCAAGCGGGGTAGGCGCTTTGTCTGCGAGCTGCCCAACCAGCACGGAGGCCTGATCTTTCGGCGCCAGGAGACCCAGCATTGGGGTGAGTTTCTGGCCCAAGGCGCCAGCCTGGGACGGGGAGCTCGGGGGTTTCTTGGCCCCCTGTCCTGCTTGGGCTCTCTGCAGGGCCTCTACTCCCCGGGTGCTGCCTCTTTCTTCCTGGCCCACCCAGCTTCCGTCCAGAGCCCTCCCCACTTTGCCCCCACTGCCCTCTTTTGGCGCGTGGCATCACCCAGCGCAGCCTATCTGGGCGCTGGGTCCGAGTACCCGGGGCTCTCGGGCGGGGAGCAATTCCTTTGTTTCTGTGGCCTGCCTGCACCAAGCGGGGTAGGCGCTTTGTCTGCGAGCTGCCCAACCAGCACGGAGGCCTGATTTTTCGGCGCCAGGAGACCCAGCATTGGGGTGAGTTTCTGGCCCACGGCGCCAGCCTGGGACGGGGAGCTCGGGGGTTTCTTGGCCCCATGTCCTGCTTGGGCTCTCTGCTGCCTCTTTCTTCCTGGCCCACCCAGCTTCCGTCCAGAGCCCTCCCCACTTCGCCCCCACTGCCCTCTTTTGGCGCGTGGCATCGCCCAGCCCAGACTATCTGGGCGCTGGGTCCGAGTACTCGGGGCTCACGGGGGGGCAGCAGTTCCTTTGTTTCTGTGGCCTGCCTGCACCAAGCGGGGTAGGCGCTTTGTCTGCGAGCTGCCCAACCAGCACGGAGGCCTGATCTTTCGGCGCCAGGAGACCCAGCATTGGGGTGAGTTTCTGGCCCAAGGCGCCAGCCTGGGACGGGGAGCTCGGGGGTTTCTTGGCCCCCTGTCCTGCTTGGGCTCTCTGCAGGGCCTCTACTCCCCGGGTGCTGCCTCTTTCTTCCTGGCCCACCCAGCTTCCGTCCAGAGCCCTCCCCACTTCGCCCCCACTGCCCTCTTTTGGCGCGTGGCATCGCCCAGCGCAGCCTATCTGGGCGCTGGGTCCGAGTACCCGGGGCTCTCGGGCGGGGAGCAATTCCTTTGTTTCTGTGGCCTGCCTGCACCAAGCGGGGTAGGTGCTTTGTCTGCGAGCTGCCCAACCAGCACGGAGGCCTGATCTTTCGGCGCCAGGAGACCCAGCATTGGGGTGAGTTTCTGGCCCACGGCGCCAGCCTGGGACGGGGAGCTCGGGGGTTTCTTGGCCCCCTGTCCTGCTTGGGCTCTCTGCTGCCTCTTTCTTCCTGGCCCACCCAGCTTCCGTCCAGAGCCCTCCCCACTTCGCCCCCACTGCCCTCTTTTGGCGCGTGGCATCGCCCAGCGCAGCCTATCTGGGCGCTGGGTCCGAGTACTCGGGGCTCCCGGGGGGGCAGCAGTTCCTTTGTTTCTGTGGCGTGCCTGCACCAAGCGGGGTAGGCGCTTTGTCTGCGAGCTGCCCAACCAGCACGGAGGCCTGATCTTTCGGCGCCAGGAGACCCAGCATTGGGGTGAGTTTCTGGCCCACGGCGCCAGCCTGGGACGGGGAGCTCGGGGGTTTCTTGGCCCCCTGCCTGCTTGGGCTCTCTGCAGGGCCTCTACTCCCCGGGTGCTGCCTCTTTCTTCCTGGCCCACCCAGCTTCCGTCCAGAGCCCTCCCCACTTCGCCCCCACTGCACTCTTTTGGCGTGTGGCATCGCCCAGCCCAGACTATCTGGGCACTGGGTCCGAGTACTCGGGGCTCCCGGGGGGGCAGCAGTTCCTTTGTTTCTGTGGCCTGCCTGCAACAAGCGGGGTAGGCGCTTTGTCTGCGAGCTGCCCAACCAGCTCGGAGGCCTGATCTTTCGGCGCCAGGAGACCCAGCATTGGGGTGAGTTTCTGGCCCACGGCGCCAGCCTGGGACGGGGAGCTCAGGGGTTTCTTGGCCCCCTGTCCTGCTTGGGCTCTCTGCAGGGCCTCTACTCCCCGGGTGCTGCCTCTTTCTTCCTGGCCCACCCAGCTTCCGTCCAGAGCCCTCCCCACTTCGCCCCCACTGCCCTCTTTTGGCGCGTGGCATCGCCCAGCCCAGACTATCTGGGCGCTGGGTCCGAGTACTCGGGGCTCCCGGGGGGGCAGCAGTTCCTTTGTTTCTGTGGCGTGCCTGCACCAAGCGGGGTAGGCGCTTTGTCTGCGAGCTGCCCAACCAGCTCGGAGCCCTGATCTTTCGGCGGCAGGAGACCCAGCATTGGGGTGTGTTTCTGGCCCATGGCGCCAGCCTGGGACGGGGAGCTCGGGGGTTTCTTGGCCCCCTGTCCTGCTTGGGCTCTCTGCAGGGCCTCTACTCCCCGGGTGCTGCCTCTTTCTTCCTGGCCCACCCAGCTTCCGTCCAGAGCCCTCCCCACTTCGCCCCCACTGCCCTCTTTTGGCGCGTGGCATCGCCCAGCCCAGACTATCTGGGCGCTGGTTCCGAGTACTCGGGGCTCCCGGGGGGGCAGCAGTTCCTTTGTTTCTGTGGCCTGCCTGCACCAAGCGGGGTAGGCGCTTTGTCTGCGAGCTGCCCAACCAGCATGGAGGCCTGATCTTTCGGCGCCAGGAGACCCAGCATTGGGGTGAGTTTCTGGCCCACGGCACCAGCCTGGGACGGGGAGCTCGGGGGTTTCTTGGCCCCCTGTCCTGCTTGGGCTCTCTGCTGCCTCTTTCTTCCTGGCCCACCCAGCTTCCGTCCAGAGCCCTCCCCACTTCGCCCCCACTGCCCTCTTTTGGCGCGTGGCATCGCCCAGCCCAGACTATCTGGGCTCTGGGTCCGAGTACTCGGGGCTCCAGGGGGGGCAGCAGTTCCTTTGTTTCTGTGGCCTGCCTGCACCAAGCGGGGTAGGCGCTTTGTCTGCGAGCTGCCCAACCAGCACGGAGGCCTGATCTTTCGGCGCCAGGAGACCCAGCATTGGGGTGAGTTTCTGGCCCAAGGCGCCAGCCTGGGACGGGGAGCTCGGGGGTTTCTTGGCCCCCTGTCCTGCTTGGGCTCTCTGCAGGGCCTCTACTCCCCGGGTGCTGCCTCTTTCTTCCTGGCCCACCCAGCTTCCGTCCAGAGCCCTCCCCACTTTGCCCCCACTGCCCTCTTTTGGCGCGTGGCATCACCCAGCGCAGCCTATCTGGGCGCTGGGTCCGAGTACCCGGGGCTCTCGGGCGGGGAGCAATTCCTTTGTTTCTGTGGCCTGCCTGCACCAAGCGGGGTAGGTGCTTTGTCTGCGAGCTGCCCAACCAGCATGGAGGCCTGATCTTTCGGCGCCAGGAGACCCAGCATTGGGGTGAGTTTCTGGCCCACGGCGCCAGCCTGGGACGGGGAGCTCGGGGGTTTCTTGGCCCCCTGTCCTGCTTGGGCTCTCTGCTGCCTCTTTCTTCCTGGCCCACCCAGCTTCCGTCCAGAGCCCTCCCCACTTCGTCCCCACTGCCCTCTTTTGGCGCGTGGCATCGCCCAGCGCAGCCTATCTGGGCGCTGGGTCCGAGTACTCGGGGCTCCCGGGGGGGCAGCAGTTCCTTTGTTTCTGTGGCGTGCCTGCACCAAGCGGGGTAGGCGCTTTGTCTGCGAGCTGCCCAACCAGCACGGAGGCCTGATCTTTCGGCGCCAGGAGACCCAGCATTGGGGTGAGTTTCTGGCCCACGGCGCCAGCCTGGGACGGGGAGCTCGGGGGTTTCTTGGCCCCCTGCCTGCTTGGGCTCTCTGCAGGGCCTCTACTCCCCGGGTGCTGCCTCCTTCTTCCTGGCCCACCCAGCTTCCGTCCAGAGCCCTCCCCACTTCGCCCCCACTGCACTCTTTTGGCGTGTGGCATCGCCCAGCCCAGACTATCTGGGCACTGGGTCCGAGTACTCGGGGCTCCCGGGGGGGCAGCAGTTCCTTTGTTTCTGTGGCCTGCCTGCAACAAGCGGGGTAGGCGCTTTGTCTGCGAGCTGCCCAACCAGCTCGGAGGCCTGATCTTTCGGCGCCAGGAGACCCAGCATTGGGGTGAGTTTCTGGCCCACGGCGCCAGCCTGGGACGGGGAGCTCAGGGGTTTCTTGGCCCCCTGTCCTGCTTGGGCTCTCTGCAGGGCCTCTACTCCCCGGGTGCTGCCTCTTTCTTCCTGGCCCACCCAGCTTCCGTCCAGAGCCCTCCCAAACTTCGCCCCCACTGCCCTCTTTTGGCGCGTGGCATCGCCCAGCCCAGACTATCTGGGCGCTGGGTCCGAGTACTCGGGGCTCCCGGGGGGGCAGCAGTTCCTTTGTTTCTGTGGCCTGCCTGCACCAAGCGGGGTAGGCGCTTTGTCTGCGAGCTGCCCAACCAGCTCGGAGCCCTGATCTTTCGGCGCCAGGAGACCCAGCATTGGGGTGTGTTTCTGGCCCATGGCGCCAGCCTGGGACGGGGAGCTCGGGGGTTTCTTGGCCCCCTGTCCTGCTTGGGCTCTCTGCAGGGCCTCTACTCCCCGGGTGCTGCCTCTTTCTTCCTGGCCCACCCAGCTTCCGTCCAGAGCCCTCCCCACTTCGCCCCCACTGCCCTCTTTTGGCGCGTGGCATCGCCCAGCCCAGACTATCTGGGCGCTGGGTCCGAGTACTCGGGGCTCCCGGGGGGGCAGCAGTTCCTTTGTTTCTGTGGCCTGCCTGCACCAAGCGGGGTAGGCGCTTTGTCTGCGAGCTGCCCAACCAGCATGGAGGCCTGATCTTTCGGCGCCAGGAGACCCAGCATTGGGGTGAGTTTCTGGCCCACGGCACCAGCCTGGGACGGGGAGCTCGGGGGTTTCTTGGCCCCCTGTCCTGCTTGGGCTCTCTGCTGCCTCTTTCTTCCTGGCCCACCCAGCTTCCGTCCAGAGCCCTCCCCACTTCGCCCCCACTGCCCTCTTTTGGCGCGTGGCATCGCCCAGCCCAGACTATCTGGGCGCTGGGTCCGAGTACTCGGGGCTCCCGGGGGGGCAGCAGTTCCTTTGTTTCTGTGGCCTGCCTGCACCAAGCGGGGTAGGCGCTTTGTCTGCGAGCTGCCCAACCAGCACGGAGGCCTGATCTTTCGGCGCCAGGAGACCCAGCATTGGGGTGAGTTTCTGGCCAAAGGCGCCAGCCTGGGACGGGGAGCTCGGGGGTTTCTTGGCCCCCTGTCCTGCTTGGGCTCTCTGCATGGCCTCTACTCCCCGGGTGCTGCCTCTTTCTTCCTGGCCCACCCAGCTTCCGTCCAGAGCCCTCCCCACTTCGCCCCCACTGCCCTCTTTTGGCGCGTGGCATCGCCCAGCGCAGCCTATCTGGGCGCTGGGTCCGAGTACCCGGGGCTCTCGGGCGGGGAGCAGTTCCTTTGTTTCTGTGGCCTGCCTGCACCAAGCGGGGTAGGCGCTTTGTCTGCGAGCTGCCCAACCAGCACGGAGGCCTGATCTTTCGGCGCCAGGAGACCCAGCATTGGGGTGAGTTTCTGGCCCACGGCGCCAGCCTGGGACGGGGAGCTCGGGGGTTTCTTGGCCCCCTGTCCTGCTTGGGCTCTCTGCTGCCTCTTTCTTCCTGGCCCACCCAGCTTCCCTCCAGAGCCCTCCCCACTTCGCCCCCACTGCCCTCTTTTGTCGCGTGGCATCGCCCAGCCCAGACTATCTGGGCGCTGGATCCGAGTACTTGGGGCTCCCGGGGGGGCAGCAGTTCCTTTGTTTCTGTGGCCTGCCTGCACCAAGCGGGGTAGGCGCTTTGTCTGCGAGCTGCCCAACCAGCACGGAGGCCTGATCTTTCGGCGCCAGGAGACCCAGCATTGGGGTGAGTTTCTGGCCCACGGCGCCAGCCTGGGACGGGGAGCTCGGGGGTTTCTTGGCCCCCTGTCCTGCTTGGGCTCTCTGCAGGGCCTCTACTCCCCGGGTGCTGCCTCTTTCTTCCTGGCCCACCCAGCTTCCGTCCAGAGCCCTCCCCACTTCGCCCCCACTGCCCTCTTTTGGCGCGTGGCATCGCCCAGCCCAGACTATCTGGGCGCTGGGTCCGAGTACTCGGGGCTCCCGGGGGGGGCAGCAGTTCCTTTGTTTCTGTGGCCTGCCTGCACCAAGCGGGGTAGGCGCTTTGTCTGCGAGCTGCCCAACCAGCATGGAGGCCTGATCTTTCGGCGCCAGGAGACCCAGCATTGGGGTGAGTTTCTGGCCCACGGCGCCAGCCTGGGACGGGGAGCTCGGGGGTTTCTTGGCCCCCTGTCCTGCTTGGGCTCTCTGCTGCCTCTTTCTTCCTGGCCCACCCAGCTTCCGTCCAGAGCCCTCCCCACTTCGCCCCCACTGCCCTCTTTTGGCGCGTGGCATCGCCCAGCCCAGACTATCTGGGCGCTGGGTCCGAGTACTCGGGGCTCACGGGGGGGCAGCAGTTCCTTTGTTTCTGTGGCCTGCCTGCACCAAGCGGGGTAGGCGCTTTGTCTGCGAGCTGCCCAACCAGCACGGAGGCCTGATCTTTCGGCGCCAGGAGACCCAGCATTGGGGTGAGTTTCTGGCCCACGGCGCCAGCCTGGGACGGGGAGCTCGGGGGTTTCTTGGCCCCCTGTCCTGCTTGGGCTCTCTGCAGGGCCTCTACTCCCCGGGTGCTGCCTCTTTCTTCCTGGCCCACCCAGCTTCCGTCCAGAGCCCTCCCCACTTCGCCCCCACTGCCCTCTTTTGGCGCGTGGCATCGCCCAGCGCAGCCTATCTGGGCGCTGGGTCCGAGTACCCGGGGCTCCCGGGCGGGGAGCAGTTCCTTTGTTTCTGTGGCCTGCCTGCACCAAGCGGGGTAGGTGCTTAGTCTGCGAGCTGCCCAACCAGCACGGAGGCCTGATCTTTCGGCGCCAGGAGACCCAGAATTGGGGTGAGTTTCTGGCCCACGGCGCCAGCCTGGGACGGGGAGCTCGGGGGTTTCTTGGCCCCCTGTCCTGCTTGGGCTCTCTGCAGGGCCTCTACTCCCCGGGTGCTGCCTCTTTCTTCCTGGCCCACCCAGCTTTCGTCCAGAGCCCTCCCCACTCCGCCCCCACTGCCCTCTTTTGGCGCGTGGCATGGCCCAGCCCAGACTATCTGGGCGCTGGGTCCGAGTACTCGGGGCTCCCTGGGGGGCAGCAGTTCCTTTGTTTCTGTGGCCTGCCTGCACCAAGCGGGGTAGGCGCTTTGTCTGCGAGCTGCCCAACCAGCACGGAGGCCTGATCTTTCGGCGCCAGGAGACCCAGCATTGGGGTGAGTTTCTGGCCCACGGCGCCAGCCTGGGACGGGGAGCTCGGGGGTTTCTTGGCCCCCTGTCCTGCTTGGGCTCTCTGCTGCCTCTTTCTTCCTGGCCCACCCAGCTTCCGTCCAGAGCCCTCCCCACTTCGCCCCCACTGCCCTCTTTTGTCGCGTGGCATCGCCCAGCCCAGACTATCTGGGCGCTGGGTCCGAGTACTCGGGGCTCCCGGGGGGGCAGCAGTTCCTTTGTTTCTGTTGCCTGCCTGCACCAAGCGGGGTAGGCGCTTTGTCTGCGAGCTGCCCAACCAGCATGGAGGCCTGATCTTTCGGCGCCAGGAGACCCAGCATTGGGGTGAGTTTCTGGCCCACGGCGCCAGCCTGGGACGGGGAGCTCGGGGGTTTCTTGGCCCCCTGTCCTGCTTGGGCTCTCTGCTGCCTCTTTCTTCCTGGCCCACCCAGCTTCTGTCCAGAGCCCTCCCCACTTCGCCCCCACTGCCCTCTTTTGGCGCGTGGCATCGCCCAGCGCAGCCTATCTGGGCGCTGGGTCCGAGTACCCGGGGCTCCCGGGCGGGCAGCAGTTCCATTGTTTCTGTGGCCTGCCTGCACCAAGCGGGGTAGGCGCTTTGTCTGCGAGCTGCCCAACCAGCATGGAGGCCTGATCTTTCGGCGCCAGGAGACCCAGCATTGGGAGAGCCAACATTGGGGAGAGACAGCGTTTGGTAGGCAAGGAGACCTAATCCGGTAAAAGAAGATCCATAGGGAGCATTTTGAAGAAGAGATGGGCCGACGTCAAGGCAAGAATTCGCCCAACAAGCTGAAAAGCAACATGAAGCTACCAGAAACAAGCGACCTCACAACGGGAGGACAAGAACCCCTTAATCAAGAGGAAGGAGAAAAGATTGACTTCATGAAAGTGATTGACACCCTTAAACAGCATGTAAAAAACGCCCTTATAGAAATGGATGAGAAATATAACAGAAAGTTTGAAGAATTGAATAAATCAGTGAATGATACCCTAGAAAACCAAGGAAAAACAATCAAACAGATAATGGAAACAGTTCAAGACCTGAAAACTGAAATGGAGGCAAAGAAGAAAACACAAACAGAGGGCCGTCTGGACATGGAAAATCTAGGTAAACGAATAGAGACTACAGAAACAAGCATAACCAGCAGAATACAAGAGATAGAAGAAAGACTCTCGGATTCTGAAGATACCATAGAGAAAATAAACACACTGATCAAAGAAAACAGCAAGTCCAACAAACTCTCATCACAAAACATTCAGGAAATATGGGACACAATAAAAAGACCAAACCTAAGAATAATAGGAGTAGAAGAAGGAGAAGAAGGGCAGCTCAATGGTCCAGAAAATCTATTTAATAAAATTATAGAAGAAAACATTCCCAACCTAAGGAAAGATTTTCCTATGAAGGTGCAAGAAGCATACAGAACACCGAATAGGCTGGATCAAAAAAAAACATCCCCTCGCCATATAATTATCAAAACACAAAGCATACAGAATAAGGAAAGAATATTAAGTGCTGCAAAGGAAAAAGGCCAAATTACTTATAAAGGTAAACCTATCAGACTTACACCTGACTTCTCCATGGAAACCATGAAGGCCAGAAGGTCCTGGATAGATGTACTGCAGAAACTGAGAGACCATGGTTGCAAGCCCAGATTACTATACCCAGCCAAGCTTTCATTCACTATAAATGGAGAAAATAAAATTTCCAGGATAAAAACAAATTTAAACAATACGCAGCCACAAATCCAGCCTTAAAGAAAGTAATTGAAGGAAAATCACTAACCAAGGAGTCCAACAATGACCACAATAACTCAGACATCTAGAGACCCTTCACCAACACAAAACAAAGAAGGGAAACACACAAACTCTACGACTAAAAAAAAATGACCGGAGTTAACAACCACTGGTCATTAATATCACTTAATGTCAATGGACTCAACTCACCTATAAAAAGGCACAGGCTAAGAGATTGGATAAGAAAACAGGATCCAACATTCTGCTGTTTACAAGAAACACACCTCAACCACAAAGACAGGCACCTACTCAGAGTAAAGGGCTGGGGAAAGGCCTATCAAGCAAATGGACCTAAGAAACAGGCAGGTGTGGCCATACTAATCTCTAACAAAGTTGACTTTAAACTTAAATCAATCAGAAGAGATGGAGAGGGGCATTTTATACTCATAACAGGAACAGTTCATCAGGATGAAGTCTCAATCCTGAACATCTATGCCCCTAATATAAAAGCACCCACGTACATAAAAGAAACATTGCTAAAATTCAAGGCAGCCATCAAACCGCACACACTAATAGTAGGAGACTTCAACACTCCTCTCACACCAATGGACAGGTCAATCAGACAGGAACCTAACAGAGAAATAAGAGAATTAGTGGAGGTAATGAATCAAATTGTCTTAACAGACATCTATAGAACATTCCATCCAAATAGGAAAGAATATACCTTCTTCTCTGCAGCTCATGTAACCTTATCGAAAATCGACCACATAGTCGGTATCAAAGCAAACATCCACAGTTACAAAAAAATATTAGTAACCACCTGTGTCTTATCAGATCACCATGGATTAAAGTTAGAATTCAACAATAATGATACCCCCAGAAAGCATACAAAGTCATGGAAACTAAACAGTCAACTATTGAACCATAGCTGGATTAAGGAAGAAATAAAGAAAGAAATTAAAGTCTTCCTGGAATTCAATAAAAATAAAGAAACAACATACTCAAACTTATGGGACACTATGAAAGCAGTCCTAAGAGGAAAGTTCATAGCACTAAGTGCCCACTTAAAGAAAACAGAGAAAGCTCACATTGGAGACTTAACAGCCCACCTGAAAGCTCTAGAAAAAAAAGAAGCAGACTCACCTAGGAGGAGTAGAAGACTGGAAATAATCAAAATGAGGGCTGAAATCAACAAAATAGAAATACGGAAAACAATACAAAAAATCAATGAAACAAAAAGCTGGTTCCTGGAGAAAATCAACAAGATTGACAAACCACTATCCAAGCTAATCAAACGGCAGAGAGAGAATTTGCAAATTAATAAGATCAGAAATGAAAAGGGGGACATAACCACAGACACAGAGGAAATTCAGAGAATCATTAGATCTTACTACAAAAGCCTATATGCCACAAAATTGGAAAATGTAAAGGAAATGGATACTTTTTTAGATAAATATCATATACCAAAGTTAAATCAGGACCTGGTGAACAATCTAAATAGACCTGTTAGTCACGAAGAATTAGAAGAGGTTATCAAAAACCTCCCTACCAAAAAAAGCCCAGGACCAGATGGTTTCAATGCGGAATTCTACCAGATCTTCCAAGAAGATCTAATACCTATACTCCTTAATGTATTCCACAAGATAGAAACAGAAGGGTCATTACCAAACTCCTTTTATGAAGCCACAATTACTCTGATACCAAAACCACTCAAAGACTCAACCAGGAAAGAGAACTACAGGCCAATCTCATTCATGAATATCGACGCAAAAATCCTCAACAAAATACTGGCAAATCGAATCCAAGAACACATCCGAAAAATTATCCATTATGATCAAGTAGGCTTCATTCCTGAGATGCAGGGCTGGTTCAACATACGAAAATCTATCAATGTAATCCAGCATATAAATAAACTGAAAGAAAAAAACCATATGATCATTTCATTAGATGCTGAAAAAGCATTTGACAAAATTCAACATCCATTTATGTTAAAAGTCTTGGAGAGATTAGGGATACAAGGGTCATACCTAAATATAATAAAAGCTATATACAGCTAGCCGACAGCGAACATCAAATTAAACGGAGAGAAACTCAAAGCCATCCCACTTAACTCAGGAACACGGCAAGGCTGTCCACTCTCCCCATACCTCTTCAATATAGTGCTTGAAGTTCTAGCAATAGCAATAAGACAACATAATGGAATCAAGGGGATTCGAATTGGAAAGGAAGAAGTTAAACTTTCGTTATTTGCAGATGATATGATAGTGTACATTAGCGACCCCAAAAACTCCACCAAAGAACTCCTACAGCTGATAAACAGCTTTAGTAATGTGGCAGGATACAAGATCAACTCCAAAAAATCAGTCGCCCTCTTATACACAAAGGATATGGAAGCAGAGAGGGAAATCAGAGAAGCTTCACCATTCACAATAGCCAAAAACAGCATAAAATATCTTGGGGTACATCTAACCAAGGAAGTGAAAGATCTATTTGACAAGAACTTTAAGGCATTGAAGAAAGAAATTGAAGAGGATACCAAAAAATGGATGGACCTCCCTTGCTCTTGGATTGGGAGGATCAACATAGTAAAAATGGCAATTCTACCAAAGGCTATTTATAGATTCAATGCAATCCCCATCAAGATCCCATCAAAATTCTTCACAGATCTGGAGAGGACAATAATCAACTTTATATGGAAAAACAAAAAACCCAGGATAGCCAAAACAATCCTATACAATAAAGGATCTTCTGGAGGCATTACCATCCCTGACTTCAAACTCTATTACAGAGCTACAGTAATGAAAACAGTGTGGTACTGGCATAAAAACAGAGAAGTCGACCAATGGAATCGTATAGAAGACCCGGATTTTATCCCACAAACCTATGAACACCTGATTTTCGATAAAGGAGCTAAAAGTATACAATGGAAGAAAGAAAGCATCTTCAACAAATGGTGCTGGCACAACTGGATGTCATCTTGTAGAAGAATGAAAATAGACCCTTATCTATCACCGTGCACAAAACTCAAGTCCAAATGGATTAAAGACCTCAATATCAGCCCGAACACACTGAACCTGATAGAAGAGAAAGTGGGAAGTACCCTACAGGACCTGGGCACAGGAGATCGCTTCCTATGTATAACCCCAGAAGCACAGACATTAAGGGCAACATTGAATAAATGGGACCTACTTAAACTGAGAAGCTTCTGTAAAGCAAAGGACATAGTCAATAAGACACAAAGGCAACCTACTGATTGGGAGAAGATCTTCACCAACCCCACAACAGACAAAGGTCTGATCTCCAAAATATATAAAGAACTCAAGAAACTAGACTTTAAAATGCTAATTAACCCAATTAAAAAATGGGGCACTGAACTGAACAGAGAATTCTCAGCAGAGGAAGTTCAAATGGCCAAAAGACACTTAAAGTCGTGCTCAACTTCCTTAGCAATCAGGGAAATGCAAATCAAAACAACTTTGAGATATCATCTTACACCTGTCAGAATGGCTAAAGTCAAAAACACCAACGATAACCTTTGCTGGAGAGGCTGTGGAGGAACGGGTACCCTCATCGATTGCTGGTGGGAATGCCATCTTGTGCAACCACTGTGGAAGTCAGTGTTTCGGTTTCTCAGGAAATTCGGGATCAACTTACCCCTGGACCCAGCAATACCACTCCTGGGAATATACCCAAGAGATGCTCTATCATATGACAAAAGCATTTGTTCAACTATGTTCATAGCAGTATTATTTGTAATAGCCAGAACCTGGAAACAACCTAGATGCCCTTCAATGGAAGAATGGATGAAGAAAGTATGGAATATATACACGCTAGAGTACTACGCTGCGGTAAAAAACAATGACTTCTCGAATTTTGCATGCAAATGGATGGAAATAGAAAACACTATCCTGAGTGAGGTGTCCCAGACCCAAAAAGATGAACATGGGATGTACTCGCTCATAATTGGTTTCTAGCCATAAATTAGGGCCACGGAGTCTACAATAGATGAACCTAAAGAAGCTAAGTAAGAAGGTGAACCCAAGGAAAAACATATAGTTATCCTCTTGGCTAAGGGAAGTAGACCCAATTGCAGGGGAGAAAATTAGGATCTTGGGGGTGGGGTGGGATGGGGGTAAGGGGAGATGGGGAGAGAAAAGTTAGAAGGGAAGGAGGGGGGATTTGGGGAATCAGGAGAATTGGGATTAAGGACAGGTGGATAGGGGAGCAGGGAACCACAATTCTTAGTTAAGGGAACCACTTTAGGGTGAGCAAGAGATGTGACCCTAGAGGGGCTCCCAAGTGCCCAACATGAGGTTCCCAGTTAGTTCCTTGGGTAGCTGAGGATTGGGAACCTGAAATGACCCTATCCGAGAGCAATACTGACGAATATCTTGCATATCATCATAGAACCTTCATCTGGTGATGGATGGAGACAGAGACAGAGACCCACACTGGAGCACTGGACTGAGTTCCCAAGGTCCCAATGAGGAGCAGAAGGAGGGAGAACATGAGCAAAGAAGTCGGGACCACGAGGCGTGCACCCACCCACTGAGACAGTGGAGCTGATCTACTGGGAGCTCACCAAGGCCAGCTGGACTGTGACCGAAAAAGCATGGGATAAAACCGGACTCTCTGAACATGGCGAACAATGAGGGCTGATGAGACGCCAAGGACAATGGCACGGGGTTTTGATCCTACTTAATGTGCTGGCTTTGTGGAAGCCTAGCCAGTTTGGATGTTCACCTTCCTAGATATGGACGGAGGGGGGAGGACCTAGGACTTACCACAGGGCAGGGAACCTGGACTGCTCTGTGGACTGGAGAGGGAGGGGGAGAGGAGTGGGGGGAGGGGTAGAAGGGTGGGAGGAGGGGGAGAAGGATGGGAGGAGGGGGAGGGAAATGGGAGGCTGGGAGGAGGTAGAAACTTGTTTTTTGTATATGTTTTTTTTCTTCTTTTCTTAATAAAAAATTATTAAAAAAAAATAAAAAAAGATTTATAAGATCATAAAACACAATTCAAAACATAATGCAAATAGTAAAGAGTATTTCTTAAAACTAATTTGTATATTTCTACACATTTCACAGTATGATTTTACATAATATTATGTATCACATATTTAAGGCCATTTCTGTTTTATCATTTAACATCACTGAAAGCATTCAGGTAATTTGCAATCTTCAATTCTAATAAAAAATTGGGTTAGATTTCTTCCCAGAATTTTATTTTAGTCACCTAATGAAGCCACTTTTTTTTTACATTTCATAATATTTACATATATAACAAAATGCTCTAAATTTTCCACTGCCAAATGCAGTAGATTAAATCATGCATTACAATTTTGTTTGCTAGAGACATCTTTTTTTTAATTTTGTTTATTTTTTATTCTCATCATCATTTAATAAACAAAGCATCTACTTTACCAGGCACAGTATACAATTGTGTTAATTCAAAATGAATAATTGCAGAACAAATATTTTCATTTCTTTTTTTAATTTTAATTTAAATTTAATTAAATTAATTTAATTTTAATTTTTTTAATTTCAATTAACATTCCTTCCACAGTTCTCCCCACATCTCTCATCCTGCCATTGGTCTACTCTCGCCAGCCCACCCCTCATCCACTCCTTCCCACGGGTAGAGACATCTTAATATTATTGGGTATCTTCCCAGTCTCCAACCATTCATGAATTTTTCATTTCCAGAGGTTTGCTTTAATTACTATACAAAAGAAGTAGTTTTACTCTAAGTAGTTTCCATATAAATATTCAATATCATTTTGGTAAAGGAGAAAATAGTATAATTTTAAATTTGTTTGTTTCTAGTTCCAACAGTTTAGAGATCAACAATCTTTGAGTTAAAGAGGTTAACATGCCAGGCATATTAAAATAGCCATCACATGTAATATTCTAGAAAAGAAAAATATTTATTAGCCTTTATTAGTCAAGGGAAGAACATACTGATTAAATTTAGTTTGTGTAAGATGGAATGTCATAACCTAACCACAATTCAAAAGTAGACTACAGTAGATAGAATAAGTTACAAGAAAAAAAGGAAACAAACATGAAACAATCTAAAAGAAGGATAGAAATGAAGATTATCTGATACACAGCTAGTGATCCACCTCAGAAGTATAAAATATCTAACTTCAAGATTTGTTAAGTTCGATATAAATTTAGATTTCAAGAGACCATTCTTTTGTGAGATGCATTCTACACAAGTATATTGATTTTTCTCCTTCCGTAGTTTTGTTTCAGTGGTGTTACAACAAGGCAGAATACATCCATTTACACTTTACCAAGAGAACTGAATTCAATAAATTCTAACTTATTTCTTCATGTCAATTTGATACACAATGTGTAATTAGTAATTTGAGAGGAATCTCAGTGGTATGAGTGATTATAACTAGCTTTACCACTTATACTCTTAGATATAATTATACTGTTCCTATTGCTGCTCCTAGGGAATTTTAAAAAAGGTCTTTCTTGAGTGCTAAATATGTTCTTGGCAATTTAAATGCAGCTTAAAATTTTAAATCAAGATGAAGTTGTGACTAGCGGAAAAATAAGTGAAGTTGTATAAAAATATTATGGAAATATTCACAGAAGCAGCAAATATCAGACCTCACATTATCATCTATGGCTTTCTCCATGATTACGAACCTTTGGCTTTCTCTGTTATACTGTTCTCCATTTAGAAAGTCATCAACGTATTTAAATTACTGGAAATCTATTTGTTCAGAGCCAAATCATGGATGAGGCCAGAATATTTCTCTAAAAAACATCTAGTTTGCTCTTTTGGTGAACATGGAGCCATCTATAACTGTTCTTTTCACATCATAAATAACGTGTTTAAATTACTGTTTAAAGACAGAAATAATTATATAGTTGTAATTTTGGTATTTTAATAAATAAATCTTACACCTACCAAGGTTGGGTGACTGCAAAACTAAGCAAACTCAGCTTCTTTCTCCTCTCATTTTATAGTCTCTCTAGTGCTGGGATTAGTGGCATGACTCCCTAGTACTGAGATTTAATGTGTAGGCCACCACAACCTGGATTTGTTTCTGCATTAATCTTGTATAGCCCAGGGTAACCTTGAACTCACAGAGAGTCATCTGACTCTGTCACCCGAATCTGGGGACTAAAGGTGTGTGTCACCATTACCTGAACTCTAGAGGCTTTAGCTTTGCCTCTGGTCTTCATGCAAGATTGATTTATTAAAATACAGACAATATATCACTATATAATTGTAATAATTTTCCATTATTTAAATATTTTTCAATATTTTTTTAATTTTTTGAGATTTAATATAATTACATCATTTCAATCATTGTCCTTTCCTCACTACAGTCTCCCATATGATTCTTCTTGCACTTTCAAATAAATGGAATCTTTTCATTCATTGTTTTACACACTCACACACACACACACACACACACACCAAATCTCATAAAGGTTGTAGAGATCAAAAGATTGCCCATCTTTTTTATTGTTTTATAAATAGTACTATTCAAAATTTCCACTTCCTCCCATCCTCCCATTTCTCTCTCGCTCCCCCACTCACCCTCCTCCTGCCCCCTCCAGTCCTAAGAGAGGGCAAGGTACCCTGCCCTGTGAGGAATCCAAGGCCCTTGCCCCTCCATCTAGGCCTAAGAAGGTGTGCATCCAAACAGACTAGGATCCCCAAAAGCCAGTAATGCAGTAGAAACAAATCCCAGTGCCATTATCAATGGCTTCTCAGTCAGCCCCTATTGTCAGCCAAATTCAGAGAATCTGCTTTGATCCCATGCTCATTCAGACACAGTCCAGCTGGCTTTGGTGTGCTCCCATTTGATCAGGCACACTGTCTCAGTGGGTGAACAAACCCCTTGCAGTCTTGACTTCCTTGCTCATTTTCTCCCCCCTTCTGTTCTTCAACTGGACCATGGGAACTCAGTCCAGTGCTCCAGTGTGGGTCTCTGTCTCTATCTCTATCCATCGCCAGATGAAGGTTCTATGATGATATTTGAGATATTCATCAGTGTGACTATGGGATAAGGCCTGTTCAGGCACCCTCTCCTCTGGTGCCCAAGGACCTAGCAGGGGACATCTCCTTGGACACCTGGGAACCCCTTTAGAGTCAAGTCTTTTGCCAACCCTAAAATGGCTCTCTTAATTAAGATATTTTCTTCCCTGCTTCTATATCCACCCTAACTCCATCTCAACCATCCCAATCCCCCAAGTTCTCCCCAATCCTTCCCTTCTCCCTTCTCTCTCCCCCTCTCCCCTTCTGCCCACCCAACCCCCACTCCCACCCACATGCTCCCAACTTATGCCCAGTGATCTTTTCTGCTTCCAATTTCCTTGAGTATCTACATGTTTTTTTGGGAGTTCACCTCATAATTTGGCTTCTCTGGGATCATGAACTAGCGGCTCAATGTCCTACGTTTATGGCTAGAGTCCACTAATGAGTTGACTACATACCATATTCATCTTTTTGGGTCTGGATTATCTCACTCAGGATAGTGTTTTCTATTTCCATCCTTTTGCATGCAAAATTCAAGATATCATTTTTTTCCCGCTGAGTAGTACTCTTGTGTGTATGTGTTCCATACTTTCTTTATACATTCTTCCATTGAGGGGCATCTAGGTTGTTTCCAGGTTATGGCTATTACAAATAATGTTGCTGTGAACATAGCTGAGCAAATGTTTTTGTAGTATGATTGGGAATCTCTTGGGTATATTCCTAAGAGTGAAATTGCTGGATCCTGAGTTAGGTTGACTCCCAATTTCCTGACGAAATGCCACACTGATTTCCAAAGTGGTTGAATAAGTTTGCATTCCCATCAGCAATGGATAAGTATTCCCCTTACTCCACATCCTCTCCAGCATAGGTTATCATTGGTGATTTAATTTTAGCCATTCTGACTGGTTTAAGATGGTATCTCAACATTGTTTTGATTTGCATTTCCTTGATAGCTGAGGAAGCTGAAAATGTCCTTAAGTATCTTTTGGCCATTTGAATTTCTTCTGTTGAGAATTCCTGTTCAGTTCACCACCCCATTTTTAAATTGGGTTATTTAGAATTTTGATGTCTAGTTTCTTGAGTTTTTTAAATATTTTGGGTGTCATACCTTTGTCTGATGCAAGGTTGGTGAAGATCTTCTCCCATTCAGTAGGTTGCTTTTTTGTCTTAATGACAGTGTCCTTTACTTTACAGAAGCTTCTCAGTGTCAGGAGATCCCATTTATTCAGTGTTGCTCTTATTGTCTGTGCTCCTGGGGTTAAATGTAGGAAGTGGCCTCCTGTGCCCATATGTTGCAGTCTACTTCCCACGTTCTCTTATATCAGGTTCAGTGTGGTCAGATTTATATTGTGATTGTTAATCCATTTGGACTTGAGTTTTGTGCATGGTGATAGATATGGACCTATTTTCATTTTTCTATAGGTTAACATCTAGTTATGCCAGCACCATTTTTTAAAGATGCTTTCTTCCATTGTTAATTAATTTTAGTTCCTTCGTCAAAAATCAGATGTTCATAGGTTTGTGGATTAATATCTGGGTCTTTGATTCAATTCTATTGGTCAATGTCTCTGTCTTTATGCCAATACCAAGCTGTTTTCATTACTGTAGCTCTGTAATAGAGTTTGAAGTCAGGGATGGTAATGCCTCTGGAAGTACCGTTATTATGTAGGATTGTTTTGGCTATCCTGGGTTTTCTGTTTTTTTTTTTTTTCATATAAAGTTGATTATTGTTCTCTCAAGGTCTGTGAAGAATTTTGTTGGGGTTTTGATGGGGATTGCATTGAATCTATAGATTGCTTTTGGTAGAATTGCCACTTTTACTAGTTTGATCCTACCAATCCAAGAACATGGGATATCCTTCCATTTTCTGGTGCCCTCTTCAATTTCTTTCTTTAAAGCCTTAAAGTTCTTGTCAAATAGATCTTTCACTTCTTTGGTTAGTGTTACCCCAAGATACTTTATGCTATTTGTAGCTATCATGAAAGGTGAAGTTTCTCTGATTTCCCTCTCTGCTTCTTTATTCTTTGTGTATAGGAGGGCTACTGATTTTTTTGAGTTGATCTTGTATCCTGCCACATCACTGAAGGTATTTATTAGCTGTAGGAGTTCACTAATAGAGTTTTTGGGGTCACTTATGTACATTATCATATCATCTGCAAATAATGAAAGTTTGACTTCTTCCTTTCCAATTCAAATCCCACTTCATCTCCTTATGTTGTCTTTTTGCTATTGCTAGAACTTCAAGCACTATGTTGAAGAGACATGGAGAGAGTGAACAGCCTTGTCTTGTTCCTGATTTTAGTGGAATGGCTTTGAGTTTCTCTCCATTTAATCTGATGTTAGCTGTCAGCTTGCTGTATATTGCTTTTATTACATTTAGGTATGATCCTTCAGACCTGTAGAATACACATTGGGAATAGAATTGTGTTGATACTGATACTTGATATTTTTTGTCTAAAAAAAAGTACTTTCACAACAGCTCATTTAGGATCAAACTTAATGTTTTATTCATGAACACATGCACTTAATTGTGCTGAATGTTGTTTTCTTCTTATTCTCATAATGGTGAAGTTCTGCCAAAGTTTCATAGAAATATAAAATCTCCTTTATTTTTAATATTGACTCTTTATTTTGTACATTAAAATATTTCTTTCAAAAACTTCAGTTTATGGACAGAATGATGTTACTAAACACTTTTTAAAAGTAGGCTTTGCATTCTATAGATTCAATGTGATCCCCATCAAAATCACAGCACAATTCTTCATAGACCTTGAAAGAACAACAATTTGTAAGATCAGACAGACGATTCTCTTGAAATTTGAATGGTGTAAGTAATATGCCACAAATATATTTACCCATTCTGAAGGTCTGGTATATTTTTTGCCTAGGTTTGGAGTGAGATATTGACATAAATTCCTTGAATTTTGCATTTTCATTCAAGAATTCCTTGTGCCAATATGGCTGATCCAAACCAGGGTCATACTCAAGGCATACTACTACATTCATGGTACATTCAACAAAAACATGATCTTTAACAAACGTACATTGTTAAGAAAGAAGAGTCGTTTAATAATGATATATAAAAAATATCAGCCTTCCATGTTCTGTTGGTCTATAGAAGTGTAGAACAGATGTATCAAATTTTTAATGTATACTTCATTTTACGAGAGCAGAGGCATCTCTTCCTTGTGACTTAACAATACATCCACAACATTAAATAAATCTGCAATGTTTTTTGAGTATATCCTGTTCACAGGTTGACTTCTCAAACAGGTTCTCAATCTGAGGCAGTTCTTAAAAACTGTCTAAATTATCTGTAAGTTCATGTGTTATACATACACTTGGATCTTTACCTTGAACTTGGCATATATCTTCCCAGATATTTTGACAACACTCTGGGTCTGGGAGACATAACGTCATAGTAAGGTCAAAATAGTTAAATGCTGTGTTGTTTCTTATAGGGTACACCTGTATGCACTCTAATAGTAGTGAGCCATATGATTGTAAGTCAACAAGTAAGGACATGCCCTGAAGATGTTCAGTGCATTTGGTAGAAATTTATTCTAAGCCTATTTGTTTCCATTGCTCGTCTGATTTCGTGTGATAGACTTTTACACTATGAAGTCTCTTATCCATGTAGATATGTGATCTTGTCTCACTAGGCCACATCTTTGTACAAACCTTAGCTTTGAGTACCCTGGACAAGGTAGTTACCTTGACTGAGAATGTTGCTGAGGGTGCAATTTTGAAAAATCATAAGATAGTAAATTAGTGGGGTTTAGCTTAGGCACTTAAGCAAAAGCAATTTAATTAGCAGTGTTTTGGCCAAGTCTGCACTTCCTACTGTATGTCAATTAAATGCTGGGCCTAATAAGAAGCAAGAATGCATCATTTACAGTCAAAATGCCTTCCCCAGAAGTATAAAAGTAAGCTTGAGTTTCTCTACAAGATGTGCTATTAAGCCTATCATCTTTCTAAATAGTAAAGGGAGATTTTGTTCTAAAAATGAATATGTCAGCTGTATAGCTCCAATCTGTTCAGCCTGAAGTTTCACCTTGAAGTACAGTAAATAAAACATTACCTCCAATATTTTCCTCTGCCTAATTATGAACATTGTTGCTTTCAGGCTGAAAAAGTTAGTGAATATTTGCCAAAATTGAGAATTGATCTTTAGTAAATTGTTTCTTTTACTTTTCTTTTAAAATTTGTGGATCTATTGGGCCTTGAATATGTTTCCATCAATTTTGTGGGTCTTAGATTTGTTCTGAAATTACCCTAAATCTGAACTATATTACTAGCCAATAGCTATGGTGAAGAAGATAATAAAAATATTCTCACAACTTATAAAATTTCAGTGCGTACTTGTTATGAAGAAAGGTATTAAATTAATAGATCAACTAGCACACTTGAAAATTTACTACATTTAAAAGAGTATGGCGAGGACTTTACCTTTTTTGCCTAATTTTTATAATAGACTTGAAATATATGTAAAAGTATAAGAATCCCTTTAGAGTCAAGAAATAAACAAAAATTCAAATGAATTGTCAGAGTTCACATATTTAATAAATAGAAGAGTTCTAATTTGTACATGCCTTTCTAACTCCACAATTGGTTAACTGTGGAATAGAACTGCTATTGCCTTCTTTTCTTGGCTTTCATTACACTCTACTTCACATTCCTCCCATCTATATAATTTGTAATCAACATAAAATAATCAAGACAAGATGAAAGCAACACATTTCCTCCTTTAGATCCACATCTGTGTATAGACAACAGAAAAATAGAAGGTTGGATATGGCAACTCTGTTAAATATAATTTTAATAGTGTCTAAGTTGATTTTTGATGTGACAGCAAATTCTGCAGTTTTCTTTTTCAAGAAGTATTTCTCCCAAATATTAACCCTCTTACTTCAAGAGAGAAACTAACAATTGACCGCATTAGGCCTATTTGAACTTGTAAAGTCTTATTTGTAATAACAACTTCATTTTCCACATACTTATATATCTGAAATATAATACATTTAACCTATATATAATATGTACACATGTACTATGTGTATAATATTCATGTATATATAAATACAGCCTTCTGAGTCCATATAGTGTTGCTTGCATATATATAGGTTTAGGGCTGAGCTAACTACTTGGAATTGGAAAAAGAGATTTCCTAGAAGACTGATGCTTCCTCTCTAATTCATTACTGTAACTCTTCATCTAGGGCAAGAACCTTATGAGATTGCACCCCTCTACACTGACATGTCCACTGGTGATCTCATTCTTCAAATCTTGTTAAAGGAAACATTTTTAAATACTTCATGGGTGTAGTTTCCAAACTATAAACAGAAAATACTATCTCACAGTATATATCCTGGCCCTATGGATTTTACATTCTTTCTGCCTGCTCTTTTGAAATATCCTATGGACCTTAGGTATAGGGGTTGTATTGCAGATGGGCATTCCATGGTCACTTGTTTTTTACATTTTGACCAATTTCATGGAGGATTTCGTGACCTCACCAGCTATGGGTGCAGTATTAGGCATGAATTCTCTCCTATTAAGTGAACCTTAATTTCAGTCAGACTGCTGATGTTTATCCCCAATACGTAAGTGCTACTACGGTACTCTGAAATACAGATTTCATGTTGGTCTCTGTTATTATTCATAGGATTTAAAGTGAAGTAGGACTATTAATTGCTTGTGTCCCTTTTGTGCTACAATTCTGCTTCTGCTGCCCTCTTAACCTACCTCCTCAAAGGTAAAGAAGGATACTTTCCAGCATTATTCTCCTCTATATGTATTTACTCAAGGGCAATAGACATTCCTGAGGTGATAAGAATGTGTATGAATTGATCTGCAAAATTACTACTTATTATTTTGGAAATGTCACTGTATATAAAAAAACAAAATCCCCTTCATTTTAATAAAATATGCTAGGTTAGTATCTGGTTTTGTTATATCAGTAGTGTTTTTTCAAGTTCTCTAAAAAAATTTTTTATGAGAATAAAATGAGGATAGCAAAACCTATAATAATTTATATTGCAAGTCAATATTCTCCCCTTAGATTTCAACCTTGATAGTTGAATAATTTGTACATGGTACTATTCTCTTTATTCTCATTTTGTATGAGTCCTAAATCCAAATTATATATGTACATTATATTTCTCCACATACCTTTTTGTATTCCTCATCTCATCTTTCTCTACATAAAGAAAAATGTAGGACAATTAGATCACAAGTGAATCTAGGTATTAATTTCTATGGTAAAGAGTTTATCCTCCAAATAGAAACAGTCTTAGAAATTTTTATCATTTTTTACAAATACAAGTAAATTAATTTGTAACTATTTCATCTTTGACCATGATTGATATGGGAGGTGATGTATGCTGTGAATGTTGTATTGCCATTGGTTAATAAGAAGCTGCTTTCTGTCTAAAGCTTAACAGAGTAAAGTCAGGCTGAAAGAGATATATGGAGAAAGAAGGCAGAGTCAGGAGAGAAGCCATGTGGCTGCCATAGGAGAAAGATGCAAGCACCTAGATGGAACCTTGCCAGTAGGCCGTGAACCTCATGGTAAAATATAAAATAATAGAAATGGGTTAATTTAAGATGCAACATCTTGTTAGAAATATACTGGAGTCATTGAGCAAGCAGTGTTTTAATAATCATAGTTTTTGAGTTTTCACATTTTCATAGTTTTCATGTCTTGGTGGCCAGGAAAGAACAAACATCCTCTAACAATACATGATACTAAATTACAGCAGAAACACTAGTTGTATTGGTAGAGAATCATTGAACTTAAAATCAGTATGTCTTGCTCCTTTTACTTTTTATGAAGTTTTCTTTCTACATGTGTTTTTCTTTCTCTATTTACTTGTTTGACTCAGAAATTGCTTTTGTAGACAAGGGCAATGTACCTATTTCACTCTTTTATCAAGTAAGGACATTCTCTGAAATAATACCATATATGAGCCTGACACTCATTTGAATCTCCTAAGTTAATGTAGAGGGAGAACCCCTTTACATTTTTATTCAGATGAGTTCATCAAAATTATTTCTGTCCATAGCTAGAACTGAATTTTATGAATAAGTATTACTATTCTAAGCAGGTATTATTTTTGCTTTAATTTTAAAGACCACAAGGTAGAGAAATGTAACAATGTCCAAGAAGAATAATTTCTAATATCATTTAACATGCATCAATGGGAACTTTTAGTGCTTTTTCTTTTGAGTATCCCTCCCTTTTTAACTTCTTTCTATTTCTTTCCAGTGTCCAAGAAAGAGAATAAGATTTCACATAGACTTAAGTTGACTCCTTTCATACAAATGTAAGGGCCAATCTTCTCATGCCAAACACATCTGACTTTACTATTACAATTATTACTTCTCCTGTAACCAATTACTAATCTGACTTTTGTGACTGTATCTTATCATTAATGCTCTGTATCTTTTCTCAAAGAAAAGTATAATTCTAATATACACAGGGATCTTCCATTATTTTAAATTTACATATACATAATTATGCAATTTTTCTTATAGGTATTTATGTTGCCCTTGGCAATTTCAGCTTCTATTTTCACTTTCATTTAGCAATAAAAAATATGAGGCTAAGAATATACCTCTTTTTTGCAATATTTTTGAAATTGCTCTGGGCACATACTTATGGAATCCCTTGCCATTTATTAAGAATAAGCATAAAAGGAAAGCAAAGAAAACTGATAAGATGTATCAATCCCCTAGGGCTCTAATGTTCAACCTCAATTGAAGTCCCAAATGTATTTTAACACCTTAGGTTTCTGACTATGAATCTGTCTCTTGGGTCTTTTCAGTTATTTCAGGGAAGAGTTGGTTGCTCATTGTACAAGAAGCAATTATCCTCATGAAGAAAATAATTCAAGAAGAGACAGGAAGAAATCTAGTTAGTGATGCAAGGTACTGAAAGTTTACAAAAATTGAAATAAAAGAGCACATATAAAAATTGATATAGCATATAATCACTCTTCATTTATAAAATAGATGTAGTGGCATATATATTCATTTATAACAACATTTGCATACATATTTATATTCAGTTATATATACATACATTTCTAGTTTCAAATTTCTGTTTTTATCTGAATGTGTGACTAAAAGGAAGGATATTTGGTGGTAATGGGTTCAAACATGAAAAATAGATATGTCAAGTTGAAATCCAAGTTTTACCGGTATTATTAGTAACACAGCATGGTCAAAATACTTAGTATATTTGGATCTCATTAGCAAGATCTTTTAAGTAAAACTGTTTTATTCTTCATTCCCTTGTTATAAGCTTAAAACATGCACAGTGGACCTAGTGAAATCATTTAAAACCATTGGTTTGTTTTAAAATCTTATCTTAAACATAATTCATACCATTTAAAGGATAATGCACAAGAAAAAGAATATTAAATTTCTTTTGTCTTTGTTGTTCCAAGTGGCTAGATGTTATATGCATACTGATCAAAGCTTTATGTGCATTTTTGGTGTGAGAAGTCCTTCTGTCTATGTGTTGCTATTATTGGTTAATGAATAAAGAAACTGCCTTGGCCTGTTGATAGCGCAGGATTTAGGCAGGCAGGGAAATCTGGGATGAATGCTGGGAGAAGGAAGATGAAGAGGGAGATGCAGTGGACTTGCTGGAGATAGACCTGCCAAAACTTTGCTGGTAGGCCATTACCTCATGGTGATACACAGATTAATGGAGATTGGTTAAACTAAGATGTAAGAGTTAGCCAATAAGAAGCTAGAGCTAATGGGCCAAGCAGTCATTTAATTAGTATGGTTTCTATGTGATTGTTTCAGGACTAAATGCATGAGAGAAACAAGAGACCCTTGCCTCCTTGCAACAATTGGCACACCAACGTAGTGGACTAAATTCATGTAAAAATTAATTCAAGACACAAAAGAACAGAGTTAAGCATGGTTTGCTAGCGGCATTTTCTTGGATGGGCTTTGTTTGCTAGAAGCAAGCAGAGGCATGCCTCCTTTACGAGAGGTTTGCCTGATTCAGCCTTAGCAGGGAAAAAAAAAGCCATGCTGTTTTAAAATGCAGCGTCCTGGTCTGTGTCGCCAGTGCAAACTCCAGCTATGGAGCATAGAGCATTTCAATGGCATTTGTGGGCCTAGGTGTTTGTGTGCCCACTCAGGGTCAGGAGGAAAGTAGCTAAGAACAGCTCAGTGCCCCCTGCCTGGGCAGGTGGCAGGATCAGTACTGCTAGGCATGCACAATCAGGAGAGCTTAGCAGATTCCTGCCACCATACACAAAGATATTTACTGCAGCACCTATTACTGAGATATAAAGGTTATATGTGCTGCATACTCATTCTCAGAGTTAAAGTGCTGAGTGCAGATCCGACCTGGTGGCCGCAGATCTGGCAGTAATGGTACCTCCTCAATTTTGAAAGTGGAGAGAAGCAGAACCAGCATCCAGAGCAGCTGTAATTAATCTGCTTATCATTTTAAAAGCTCTTCAAAACAGTAAAGAATGGCAGATAACACAATAAGGATCTATTTAGATATAAAAGAACTCTAAATGGATCACAGTTTTGGATAAATGTACATATATAGGCTTGAGAGAGAGAAGAAAAAGAGTACAGAGTGTTGGCAAAGAAGTAAATGTCTTTTTAAAAAGGGTAAAGTCTTTAAGGAGACAGAGTACAGATAGTCATAGATTAAAGGACTAAAGATAATAAAATAAATATTAAAAAGTAATAGAGTAAACACAAGCCATGAAAAGATGAAAAATTCACAGAGAGTCTGGATTATGTATATTATTGTGTTTTCCTTGAATTTTTTGACTGTGAAGAATCTAAGTACAGAGAGAAATTCATTGTATGGGCTGCTAAGCTAAACCAGCATGTATATTACAAAGGTATCATGACTTCCAAATTTGGGTCTAAGGTTGCTTTGGAAAATAGGTTCTTTTCTTGTTTTTACAGAAGATGAGAACCTGTAGATTGCTTCCAGACCAATATGGTTTCATGAAACAAGAGCCCCCGAAAGATTGCTGTGAACACCCCCACAAAGAAAATACTTTGCCCAACTGCTGACTGAGATGAACCTAGCACACAGGATTCACCATGAAAGACCTAATTAACAGTGCCTCCCCCCAAATAGCAGGAAACAGTATGGACAGAACTATGCCCATATTCCTAAATAATGTTTATCATTGTTTGTTTACATTTAAAGGGGGATATGCTATAGAGATGGATAATTTGCATTGGAATGTATCTTGGTTTATTGATACAAATTTAAGGTCAATCTTGATATATGTATATTTCTGTTCTTGATTAAGGTGTTGTGATTGTGTAGTTCATTTAGAAAACTTAATGTATAATTAAGAAATATACGTTAATAGATAATCATCTATAATAATCAAGTTTGTAGTCATGTTAGTTAGATTTTCTAAATATATAGAGATATATTTCTGTTATACAGGTATTCTTCAAATCTTTCAAAGACGTTCAGAATATGGCATTCAAAATGTTTTAATAACTTAGTACTTTTCATGACAATGAGACCCATCTGTTCTTGCCAGCACAAGCTACTACAATAGGATGATGGGCATTGAAGAGGCTTCTTATGGAGTTGGTTAGCCATTTGGACAAGAAGCTGCTCTTGGCTAGATGCCTGGACTGCTTACCTGGACATGCAGGACCAACAGAGAATTGACTGCTGAACTTGCCTAAAGTTAAGATGGTCTTTTGGGGTTTCTGCTTCATAAAAGACTAAATTCTGCAGGACACAGAAGAAAGTGACTAACAAACTTCCAATATAGATGGAACTGCCCTTAAAATTTTCTGCTTCATGAAAAGTATGCTGGAAACTATTGGCCTTTAGGCTGAAGATGGATGCCTCGATGGTACAGAAAAACTTTGGGTGACTGTCCAGGCAGCGAGCTGTCTCATTCAATTCTAGAGTTTTGGAAATTGCTTATAATGTACTTCCTATTTATTTAGGTAATACTATATCCTTATGGAGTCTTTGATGGAGTTCAAGAATTGATATAGTTTTCCTGATATGATAAAAGATAAAATAGATACAAATATTGTAACTGCAATTCTTGCTTGATAACTGTTTTGTTATATGTAATTTTACTATGTAAAAGTTAAAGCCTTCCTTTTTATTTAAACAGAAAAAAGAAATAGTTTTGGAGGTCCTTCTGTCTATGTGTTGCTTTTATTGGTTAATTAATAAAGAAACTGCCTTGGCCTGTTAATAGGGCAGAACTTTGGTAGAAGGAAAAAACTGGGCTGAATACTGTAAGAAGGAAGGCAGAGAGGGAGACATCATGGAGCCTCAGGAGATAGACCTACCAAAATTCTACTGGTAGGCCAGAACCTCGTGGTGATATACAGATTAATAGAGATAGGTTAAACTAAGATATAAGAGTTAGCCAATAAGAACCTAGAGCTAATGGGCAAAGCAATGCTTTAATTAATATGGTTTCTGTATGATTATTTTGGGTCAAGTGGCTGGGATGAACAAGTGGCCCCTACCTCCTGCAACACATTTTTAGAATATTTTTAAATTTTAATTTTTTAAAATTTCAGCTTACATTCCATCCACCACCTCTTCTCCTGCTCTTCCCCCCATTTCCTCCCCAGCCCACTCCTTATCCACTCCTCATAAATGCATAAGGCCTCCTACGGGAATTCAAGAAATATGGCAATTAAGTGTGGGCAGGACCAAGCTCTTCCCTATTTCATTAATGCTAAGAATGTCATCCCACATTAAGGAATGGGCTCCAATAAGCCAACTCATGTGCCAGGTGGGGAACCTAGTCCTATTGCCAGGTGCCTCACTAATAGTCCAAGCATCACTACAGTCTCCCACATATGGAGCGCCTACTTTGGTCCCATGGAGGCTCCACAGATGTCATTTTTGAGTTTCTGAGTTTACATGAGCTTAATTCAGCTGTCTCTGTAGATTTCTCTATCATGATCTTGATCTTCCTTGCTCATATATTCCACCCTCCCTCTCCATCATAAGCTATTGGTACTAAATTTAAAGTGTGAACTTTAAAGACAAAGAAGATGTGTGACATCTAATAATTGGTGTTAAATAAGATAATGCATAATTCAAAGACAACAAAGTCTAAAAAGTATTCCACATTTTAAACATCAAGATTTCTAATTCAGCAATTTTTAGGACTAAAATTTCTATAATATGCTTTATTCAGTCACCCAATACTGTATATAAACTGCTGGCGGACAATGAGGGCTGATGAGAAGCCAAGGACAATGGCACTAGTTTTCGATCCTACTGCATGAACTGACTTTGTGGGAGCCTAGTATGTTTGGATGCTCTCCTTCCTGGTCCTGGATGGAGGGGGGAGGACCTTGGACTTCCCACAGGGCAGGGAATCAGGACTGCTCTTCAGACTCCAGAGGGAGGGGGAATGGAGTTGGGGGAGAGTGAAAGGAGTGGGGAGATGGGGAGAGGAGTGGGGAGAGGGGGAGGGAAATGGGAGGTGGGGAGGAGGCGGAAATCTTTTCAAAAATAAATAAATAAATAAATAAATAAACTGCTAGCATTGACTCACCTATTTACTTTAATTCCAAGTGGCTAAAATAATTGTCAACTTGTACTTATTCCATCTTATGTTTGCTTAGACACTTCTTGGCCCTCTACTCTCCACAGCCATGCCAGACTTCACAACAGATTTCATATTTGAATGACCTTGATGATCTTACAGATTTATTAACCAAAATAACATTTAAAATAACTGAAGAAAATATATGTCAAAAATAGTTGTCACTTAGTTTCTGAAATAGCTATGTTCTGTCAGCAAGTGTTACATGGTTACTCTGAGCCTCATCGAATATTGATGTAATTGTAAGTTTTGCCTTTATAAACACTGCTCCCTTAAGCTTTAGTACCAAGAGATTCTGGCATTAGTACACTCTTGGCCACCAGGCAAAATTATAGGATTCTTATAGTTTGAATTGACTTAATCAGTGTAGTGGTCTGTATCTTTTTTAACCTCAGTTAGTTCAAATACAGTCCCATTTATATTTTTTATTAAATGTATACTTTCATGCATTTTTGCATTGTCATTCTCTTACTTTGGAGATGGTCATTTTTAGACCTGATACAGAAGAAGTCACTTTCTCTTCATTATTCTGAGAGCCTTTGACATTGTAAATTCTATATCTCCAAGGTAGAGCAAAATTTATATAATAAATTATCTATTTCCACCCATTTGTTAGGCAGTAACATCATTAATTATGTGTAAAGTAAGAAAATAAGGATCATTTTGAAAATTTAACTTCTTATCCTTGTTTTTAAATGTATACACAGGGTATGAAGTAGTTTTATGAATTAGCATCTTAATGGCTTGATTGCTGAGAAGAAAAATGTCAGTCATTACTAGAAATATTTTGTTCTTTAAGGCTAAAGTGGTATCTGCAGGCATATTTTGCTAGGTTTAAGAGGAATAAATTTAGGGCTCATCACCTAGAGAATTTAGATTTGATTTTCTTTCCTTGTCTAAAAAAATACATAATTCATAAGATAATGAACTGTAAACAGCTCCTTAAAAGTAAATAACATATCGCTACTCCCAGGAGGAAGATTAACAAACTATATACTGAAATAACTTATTCATATTTATTTTATTTTAAAATGTTAAACACAATTCTCTATTTTAAAATGTGTCATTGTATGAATGCAAGAAAATAGACAAACTAGGAGTTACTAGAGCAAAAATAGAGAGAAATTCTAGATTGTTTTCTTAGCTTTTGTCTTTCCAGAAAAGGGAAATACAATGTTTAAAAATTATGACTAAACACAACAGGTATTTACTAGATAAAATTTAACTACCCCTAGACAATTAGAAGTTTTCTAAAACTTTACTATTTTCGCACGCTCTTCTTTGATTTGAATCCATTTCTCATATGTGTAAGGCAAGCATTCAATGACTGATCCATATTTCCAACCCACTTATAAATTTTTGCTGTTGTTTAATACTTGTCATAACATTCTTCTGTAATTATTCCAATAATTCTTCTTCTGCTTTATCCTTTATTTATGTATGTGCTAAATCCAGTGCTTAAATTATATAACATGGGGTCTGGTGATGACTCAGTAGTTAAATGCACTTGCTGCTCTTCCAGAGGTCCTGAGTTCAATTCCAAGCAACCATATGGTGGCTCACAATCATTTATAATGGGATCTGATGCCCTCTTCTGAAATAAAGGTGTACATGCAAATAGAGCATTCATATACATAAATAAGTAATTTTTTTTAAAAGAATATATTATAGAAAAAATGAGTGAACTTTATCTCCTTCCTTTTCTCTCCACTTCTCTATTTCTCTTCATCTCTCTTTGCTCCTATCTTTCTCTTCTTTCCTCCATTTCTTTCTCCTTCTTTACCCTCCTTCATACCTTCTCTCCCTCCTTCTTCTGACTTTTTTTTCTTTTCCTGACTTCTCTACGGAATCAAGATACCACAGAGAAGACCAAAGAACTGTTATTAGTATCTGTCCAAAACATAGCAAGAAAGTGAGAAGCTAAATTGGAGAGATCCCTCAACAACTTGCATATTGACAACAATATTCTTGACAACAACTGTGCAGTAGACTTGAAACAGATCCAAGGTAAAGCTTTCATATGTAATAACAATGCTGACTGACAATGTGATTAGAGTCTAGTGATACTTAAACCAGAGCTCATATGTAAATTATAACCAAATTCCTGTCATATAGGTAGTGTGCACTATCAACTGTATGTAACTGACACTAAATTTTGTAGTAATTTGCTGGTAGAAATAAGTACCTAATAGAATTTCAAATAAAATTTTACTACAATATACATTTTATGTACTTATTTTCCTTACTTGTAAAAGTTTTCCAAAACTCAGTGATGGATGTTATGGTATATAAATTTATCATTTATAATTGCGAAACTTATGTATCGCCCTGGGAGCCATTGTAAATTGCATTGTATTCATATGAATTTTTTTAATCCACAAAGAAGTTGTGAGAATTACATTCAGGTTAATGGACAAGCATTTTTCCTCAACACTATAATATGAAGCTGAGATTTCAGAATTTGCAGTAAGCATTTCAAGTAGTATACTTTTTTCACTCAGGAACTTTTTACTATCTAATCCCTTTCAATGAAATTAAAAAAAAAGTGGTTCTCAGACATTATAAAACCCAAAACATACCAAATAGCTCATCAACCTTGGACAGTGATATAGTTGCCTGATTAGAAGTATAAGAAATTATTGCTTGGCTTCAGCACATATATTAGCCAAAAGATCTATGTAGAATATTGTGTATTTAAGGAATTTTTTATGCATACTTTCCTGAAAAAAAGGGTTTCATGTGTTCTGTATATTTTAAATAGGTTCATATTCTCCAATGTGTTGAGTTTCTAGAAAATAAACCAGATTTTCTTTGTTATACTGTTTAAAGAATTGTTTAAACATGATAACTTTTTGTTGTTGTTGTTTTTTCAAGATAGGATTTCTCTGTGTAGCTTTGGTGCTTGTCCTGAAACTTGCTCTCTAGGCCAGGCTGACCTCAAACATAATGGAGATCCATCCACCTCTGTCTCCCAAGTTCTGTGATTAAAAGCATATACCACTACTGGCCAACTTTAAATATGATAACAATTAATTTGTTGTTTAACATACGTCAATTTTTCAGCTATTTTGATGGTATAATATTTCCGCTGAGTTGGACCCCAAAAGTGTAGTATTTAAATGCTTAGTCACCAGTGTTCAGATTAGTTTTCCCCACCTAAGTTCTGCCTTGCTATAGGCCAAGGAAGTTTCTTTATTTATTAGCCAATAAAAGATACATAAATACAGAAGGACCTCTCACACGAAATTACTCTCCCCTTCTTTTCCCCCCTCTCTCTCTGCAGATCAAGATGTAGCTCACAACTACTGTTCCAGTAGCATGCATGATTGCTGCCATGCTCCTTCCCATGATGAAAATGGACTATACCTCTGAAAATGTAAGTAAGCCCCAAATTAAATGCTTTCCTTTATAAGAGATACTTGATCATAGTGTCTTTTCATAACAACAGAACAGTGAGTAACTAAGATACTCCCTATCATTTCACTTTTTTAAAAAAAAATTCATTGCCTCTTTTTCTGTAATTGCTGTTGCTGGTGTATATGCATGTATACATTTGTGTATGTACGGGCATGTATTCCTAAATATATAAACACAGCCTATTCTGCCAATAAAATGTTACTTACATGCATATATTTTCAGGGCAACTCATTTGTTATTAGACAACTACTTCTTATGCTTTTCTATTTATATTTTCTATAAAAAACTATTTCTTGTATTATCTGCATTCCTTACTTTTCTGTAGTTCTTTGTAAGAGCCAGAGGAATAGGAAGTATGCTATGAATTGTTTCTATTATAAGTTTCAGAGAAACTACACCCATATCTTACTATTTTTATATTTGGTTATGTATGTGTCTGTGTGCATACATTTGCCACACTGCACATGTAGAGGTCAGAAGATAACTTTCAGGAGCTGATTACTCCCATCCTTCCATGATGGGAGTGTTTGCAATAAAACTCTGGTTGTCAAGCTTGGTGGTAAGTACCTTTATCTGCTGAGATACCTTGCCAATCCAAATTAAGTTATGCTACATTATATTCATTCAACAAATTTATTGAGGGCTATGAGAGGCATAAATAGTACAGTATTAAATACATATGTGGTTACAACGAATGTAGACTTTAGTAAAAAGACATCTCCAAGAGCTCTGAGATTAGAGAATGTTTGGGAATATACTGTGAGGTCCCTGAGCATTATGTTTTAGGAGGAATATGGAAGAATGTAACTTTGTACTAGAAAAACAGTTTAATTCTGTAAGCAAAGTTTAATGGGGCTTCTATTAGGAGCTTGAAAACAGAAATGCTGAGTGTAAAGAAGACTGTGGAAATCTGGCTCAAGAGGTTTCAGAGGGAAGCAAAATTAACAACTTGGCTAGAGGACATTCATGTGATATATTGACAAATGATATGTCTACCTTTCAGCCCTGATCTTGTGAATTTAAATGACACTACATTTAAAAAGTAGTGAGATAATTTGTTTGGCTGAGGAAATTTCAGAACTGCATAATTTTGAATCTGTGATATAATTATTATTGTTTACCTTTATGCAGGCACACATGAAGGAGAGCAAGTGTACAGTTTGGAGACAAAAATGGCACTAGAAAACTTAGTGTTAAATCAAGGCTTTTTTGGAAGAGAGGCATAAATGTTCAGGAAATTAGTGCTATTAAGGACAGACTTGTTCTGCACTTGACAAAGGGTAGGGCCAACTTATGGCACTACCCTGCCCAGCTAAGCTTCCATCTTTTGAAAGACTACATGAGGCGTTTTCTGTTCCTAGAAAGTGACTGAATAAAAAAAAAAAAACTGCTGCTAATGTGATTTAGGAGGCCAACATTTATACCAAGCAGATATACTTACTTGGAAGTGTTGTCCATGTGGTGCTGGCATTAGAGGTATGTAGAATGGAAGGGCAACGAGGCTATGTATTCCTTCTCTACAGTTTCAGAGTCATTGAGATCAGGAAGCCTGTGACAGGAAACTGCCTGTGGGAAGTTGTTAAGTGGACAAGAGGCTGTGAGACCACGGGAAAGAAACTATGAAAGTGAAGCCTGGGTTTCAGTGGAGACTCCAAGATGATGGAGGCGTCAGGGGCATATAATTATCTGTCAAGGAAACTGGTCAACGTGAAGAGAATAAGATACTGCAATACTCAGCTCTAAGTAAAGTAATTATATTATACCTCTTCTATGATGTCTCAGATATCATTTTGGAAGAGTGAACATAAAGATTGTAAGAGCCAGAGATAGTGAATGTCTGCAATGTTTGTCAAACACAGCAGAGCCATTGGGCATATAAACTCACAGAGGCTGGGATTGCATGCACAAAATCTGTACAAGATCAAGGCAGTCCAAATGCCAGCATAGACAGATAGGAGACTCATTAATCTTTACTTTGATCTGAGGAGCTCTTGGCAATTGCTGGCTACCAGGGATGGGATGATAGGTTTTCTTCATGGATGAAGCCCTTCAGAAGCTACCAATGCTCCGGTGCTCCATGCCCATACTGGCAGTAGTAAATAGATTTAGTGGATTTTAAGAAATGAACACAAGAACTTATAAAGAGTTGATCTTGTATCCTGCCACATTACTAAAGGTGTTTATCAGCTGTAGGAGTTCTTTGGTAGAGTTTTTGGGGTTGATTATGTATACTCTCATATCATCTGCAAATAACAAAAGCTTAACTTCTTCCTTTCCAATACGAATCCCCTTGATTCCATTATGTTGTCTTATTTCTACTGCTAGAACTTCAAGCACTATATTGAAGAGGTATGGAGAGAGTGGACATCCTTGTCGTGTTCCTGATTTTAGTGGGATGGCTTTGAGTTTTTCTCCGTTTAATTTAAAGTTAGCTGTCTGCTTGCTGTAAATAGCTTTTATTATATTTAGGTATGACCTTTGTATCCCTAATCTCTCCAAGACCTTTATCATAAAGGGGTGTTGAATTTTGTCGAATGCTTTTTCAGCATCTAATGAAATGATCAACTCAATTATAAAATGGGGCATTGAGCTGAACAGAGAATTCTCAACAGAAGAAGTTCAAATGGCCAAAAGACACTTAAGGTCATGCTCAACTTCCTTAGCGATCAGGGAAATGCAAATCAAGACAACTTTAAGATACCATCTTACACCTGTCAGAATGACTAAAATAAAAAACACCAATGATAGCATTTGCTGGAGAGGGTGTGGAGAAATGGGTACACTCATCCATTGCTGGTGGGAATGCAAACTTGTGCAACCACTATGGAAAGCAGTGTGGCGGTTTCTCAGGAAATTCGGGATCAACCTACCCCTGGACCCAGCAATACCATTCTTGGGAATATACCCAAGAGAAGCCCTATCATACAACAAAAGTATATGCTCAACTATGTTCATAGCAGCATTGCTTGTAATAGCCAGAACCTGAAAACAACCTAGATGCCCTTCAATGGAAGAATGGATGAAGAAAGTATGGAATATATACATATTAGAGTACTACTCAGCAGTAAAAAACAATGACTTCTTGAATTTTGCATACAAATGGATGGAAATAGAAAACACTATCCTGAGTGAAGTAAGCCAGACCCAAAAAGAGGAACATGGGATGTACTCACTCATATTTGGTTTCCAGCCATAAATAAAGGACATCGAGCCTATAATTTGCGATCCTAGAGAAACTAAATAAGAAGGTGAACCCAAAGAAAAACATATAGGCACCCTCCTGAATATTAACCTTCATCAGGCGATGAAAGGAGACAGAGACAGAGACCCACATTGGAGCACTGGACAGAAATCTCAAGGTCCAAATCAGGAGCAGATGGAGACAGAGCATGAGCAAGGAACTCAGGACCGCGAGGGGGGGGCACCCACACACTGAGACAATGGGGATGTTCTATCGGGAACTCACCAAGGCCAGTTGGCCTGGGTCTGAAAAAGCATGGGATAAATCCGGACTAGTTGAACACAGCGGACAATGAGGAATACTGAGAACTCAAGAACAATGGCAATGGGTTTTTGATCCTACTGTATGTACTGGCTTTGGGGGAGCCTAGACAGTTTGGATGCTCACCTTACTAGACCTGGATGGAGGTGGGTGGTCCTTGGACTTCCCACAGGTCAGGGAACCCTGATTGCTCCTCGAGCTGATGAGGGAGGGGGACTTGGTTGGGGGAGGGGAGGGAAATGGGAGACGGTGGCGGGGAGGAGGCAGAAATCCTTAATAAATAAATAAAAAAAATAAAAATAAAAAAAAGAACTTATAAAGAAAAAGTGGAAAGGGAAACAGGAGGAATTGGAGGGCAAAAATTAGGGTATTGGTTTTATCAAAATATGCTATATGCATGTATAAAATTGTCAAGCAGAAACATATACATACATACATATATAAACAAATTTTAAGTGTTTTAAGTTTATAAATAATGTTGCCTTTTAATTTTATTTATTAATTGTAGATTTATCAAAGTTATTAGTTACATGTGTTTGAAATATCAACTAAGCTAAAATCAAAACAATCCCAGCAAAATGTATTCATTTGTCTCAAACATGTCCCAACTCACTTATCAATAGTTGTTTGAGTTTGGGAGGCGGTATTTCCTTTAATTTAAAAATATATTATGACTTAAACATTATTAACTTTATATATTTTGTAGTCCTTGCCGCACACCGAGCCCCCGTGTCTGCGCTCTGTGCCCTGGCACCCAGTTCATGAGCATTGGGCAAGGGAGCTGGAGGTTAAAATACACAAACACACACTGACAGAGAGACAGCGAAACGGGTCATCCTTGAATACCCTAAGAATGCCCCCTTTATTGTGTTCAGGGGCAGATTATATAAGGATAGCCACGCCCCAGCCAAAACCCACCAGAAACCACTCTCCTGCCATCAGGAACTCCGGAAGGTCTTGTGCTCAGAGCAGCTATAGGCACTCAGATCAGGAAAAAACAATCTGTTTCCAAGACATTCAGGATCTGGGGTCTAACTGCTTTCAACAAGTCCTTTTATATTATAGCATATGAAAATAAGCATGCACTTATATTACTCTTTTCTCATTTCCCTGGTATGGTTTTTTTATGATTTTATGTTAAATGAGTTACTCTGGCTCACAAGACGGCTCAGTACATAAAAACACTTGCCATCATAGTTGACTCCTTGAATTGCTTACTGGAACGTGCACCTTGGAAAGAAAGGAATGATTCCCATAAGATGTTCTGTGGCTTCCACACTTGTAATATGAACAAATTAATTATTTAATCAATCAATCAAGCTAAATAGAGATATGCATTCCAACACAGAAACATGAAAATTTGAAATAATAATCAATAAAACCTTTTTAGCTTTAATAATTTTATTGTCTTTTAGTTCAGTTTAATATGCTCAAATAATATAGTATAAACTAAATTAATTTGCAACAAGAAAAAATAAAGACACGCTTGAACCTAGTACCTGATGCTGACAGGGTCTGAACTTGTATATGTATCAGCTGCTAAATTTTCTTATATTTAAGTTTCTCTTTTACAAATGTAATACAATTTCTAACTCATAAAGTCAGAAATAATGTACACTGTACTTTGTTTGCATGTATATGTGCATATAGTTTGCACATGGCTGAATATGTGTGTAGCCTCAAAGTTGACATTTTATCTTCTTTGATATCTCTTCCCCTTATACATTGTGACAGTATCTGTAGGTGAACTCAGAGATTACAATTTAGGTTAGTCTATATAGGCAGCTTCATCCTACAGATTTCTTCTCAACTTCTAGCATCAAACTGAGATTATAGAGGGAACACGATAGTCATTTAATTTTATAGTTTCAGTTCATAGGCAGAAATTCATTTGTAGCTAATGGAATTTGATTGACCACGTAAGGCTTCTGTGTCTACCTAATATTAGTTTTATTATCAGCAGTGATAGTCACTTTCTTCCATTCTAAATAACTTTCTCCCTATTCTTTCTCCCAATGCTTTTTACTGTAAATCTAGTAATGATTCTAAAATAGTGTGAACCATAAAATACAAAACAGCTCAGATGTATGCACTTTAAACATCTTCTATTTAAGATCAGACTTTATCTATTAAGATCAGTCTGTACAGCCATTAGTGCAGTCATACTGTAAATAAGAAAAGAGAACTTTGATATTTTAAACAAATTGTTTAGAATCATAAAACTAGTATTCTAGTAACTTGTTCAGGAATTTATCCTTATATAGTTGATAGCTTTAAGACTTTTTAAAAATTAATTTGTTTATGCTACATTCTGATCACAATTTCCCCTCCCTTCTCAACTTGCTGCCCCTTCCTCTACTTTCCCTCTGCCCCCTCATCTTTTCCTCCTCCATTTCACTGCAGAAAAGGACAGGCCTCCCAGGAATATCAATTCATGCAAGTAGCTTTGCCTTGCCTTTCCTTGCCTTTCTTTCTTTCCCTCCTCTGTTTCTGTCTTTGTCTCTGTCTCTCTTTTAACTTGAGACAAGTTTTCTCCTTGTAGCCCTGGCTTTCCAGGGACTCACTGTAGATCAGGCTGATTGCAAATTCAGATTTGCTTTTCTCTGCCTCCCATTTGCTGGGATGAAAGGCATGTGTCACCTCTGTTGGAAAATTTTACTCTTATCAATATATATTACATAAAGCAATTGGCTAAATGTTTGGCTTTCACATGTTAATATGCAGAAGTCTAGCTTGGAATTCTCATTCACTGTTATTTTCTTTCTTTTTTCAATTTGTGGAATTTATTATATTTGAAAATATAATACCATTAAATCTTGCTTGGCTCAGTTCATTAAGAAATATTCTGTGATGTTATCTTTATTTTAATGGATTTTATTTTGTTTTGAGAAAATATCTCACTGACTGTCCTCAAACTCCGTATGCACCTGCCTTTACATCTTAAGTACTGGGATGTTTGTCTCCAGTTTTGTATTAGTTTTATTTATTATTTCTACAAGTACATACACTATCATTTAATGTTATTGGGAAGATTCATCATTTGAACCTAGAATAATAGAGTAGGCATTTTCTGTCTTAGTTCTTTTGGACTATGCATAGTTTGTATGTTCCAGTTTTTGTAAATGAAGGCTTCTCTTAATGTCTGTCTTTCATTTAATGAGAAGAATATAAAAAGTAGGGGATGTCAGTTGTACAATTTAATCAGAAGAGCTGTGTCATTAATCTTATTAAAACTTCAAACTCTTTTTTTTGGTACTATTGCTGTGATATCAATTAGTGATAAAATAACCTTACATGTGAGATGTTCCAGTCAACAATTCTCAAAGAACTAAAGCTTCAAACTCAGATTCCATGAGAAACAGAATCCTGATAGCAACAAAATGAAGTTAGGAAGAATATTATTCCTACCTGAGCCTGTGGCATGTTACAAACTGGAGAGATCTCATAGTCAAAGGATTGAACTTGGATTCCTAATGCACAGCAATTGTAAGACATGTGTTGTTGGTTTAAGACATTCACTTTCAGGACATTTTTGTACAACAATATGTAACTTATATATTTATTTATGCTTATAAACTGCTGTATTCTAGTAGTATTCTCTGGACATGTCCCTGTACTACAGTGTAATGTGTATTTAAAGCATGTATCAAATAACCTAGACAAAGGGTTCAAACAACCTTGGCAATCCAGAAAAAAACAGCAGTTGGCTCGATCTTTCTTCACTCAGTCAAACAATAGCTGAGTAGAGCACTGAAAAAAATAATTTATTGCTTAGGACAAAGAAAAACCATGTTATCACAGATTTATAAACTAGTGAAAAATTTACATTCTCACTTCAAATCTTTTTCAAGAATGAGAACATGTCCATGTTAAGATATTTACAGAGTGAAAATTGAGAGTTTCACACAACTCTCAACTCATAATCAACTTTGTATACTCTGTGGCCCGTGAGAAGATATTTGTGGAGATTTTCTTTCTTCTGCAATGAACAGTTTGAAAATCCTGTACTAGTTTCCTAGTGTTGATGTAAGAAAGTATTATAAACTTTATGGATTAGAATAAGAATAGATAATCTTCTTATGATACCCAAAGATTGGAAGGTCAAAATCAAGATGATGGCAAGACCACATTCTTTTGGAGATCTCAGTAAATGATTCTTTCATTTCTTTAATTTTCTTACAGTGCAAAACCTTTTGATGTGGAGAAGCAGAAAATCAAACTTTATGTCTCTATTCACATGGATGTCTTTTAATTGCATTACTTGTTTTATTCTTATGATATGATATATAGATTTTTGATATTTACTGGTTTTTAAGTATAGAGTTTCCAAATGCTCTTACTCCCAAGATATTAGCTTGTTTTTAAGAATAGAGTTTCCAAATGCTCTTACTCCCAAGATATTAGCTTGTTTTTAAGAATAGAGTTTCCAAATATTCTTTCTATCAGACTGAATCTTTATTGTTCTCTTTACTCCAAAGAGAAGCCATTAAGCTCACTTTAATCCTTCCTATTTTCTTTTTGTTGACATTCTTTTAAAGATCATATCCAAAAATCCATTGCCTATATGAATATCATGGAACCCATCTCCTCGTCTTCTAGTATTTTTTCTAGTTTTAAGTATTATATTTATCGAAAATGAGGTGTTCATAGGTTTGTGGGTTAAAATCCAGGTCTTCTATACAATTCCATTGGTCGACTTCTCTGTTTTTATGCCAGTACCACACACTGTTTTCTGTAATAGAGTTTGAAGTCAGGGATAGTATTGCCTCCAGAAGTTCCTTTATTGTATAGGATTGTTTTGGCTATCCTGGGTTTTTTGTTTATCCATATAAAGTTGATTATTGTCCTCTCAAGATCTGTGAAGAATTTTGATGCGACCTTGATGGGGGCTGCATTGAAACTATGAATTGCCTTTGGTAGAATTGCCATTTTTACTATGTTGATCCTCCCAATCCCAGAGCAGGGGAGGTCCTTCCATTTTCTGGTATCCTCTTCAATTTCTTTCTTCAATGCCTTAACGTTCTTGTCAAAGAGATCTTTTACTTCCTTGGTTAGAGTTACCCAAGATATTTTATGCTGTTTGTGGCTATCATGAAAGGTGAAGCTTCTCTGATTTCCCTCTCTGCTTCCATATCCTTTGTGTATAAGAGGGCGACTGATTTTTTGGAGTTGACCTTATATCCTGCTACATTACTAAAGCTGTTTATCAGCTGTAAAAGTTCTTTGGTGGAGTAGAAGAATGAAAATAGACCCATATCTATCACCATGCACAAAACTCAAGTCCAAATGGATTAAAGACCTCAATATCGGTCCGAACACACTGAACCTGATAAAAGAGAAAGCAGGAAGTACCCTACAACAGATGGGCACAGGAGATCGCTTCCTAGGTATAAACCCAGCAGCACAGACATTAAGGGCAACATTGAATAAATGGGACCTACTAAAACAGAGAAGCTTCTGTAAAGCAAAGGACACTGTCACTAAGACAAAAAGGCAACCTACTGACTGGTAGAAGACCTTTACCAACCCCGCAACAGACAAAGGTCTGATCTCCAAAATATATAGAGAACTCAAGAAACTAGACTTTAAAATGCTAATTAACCCAATTAAAAAATGGGGCACTGAACTGAACAGAGAATTCTCAACAGAAGAAGTTCAAATGGCTAAAAGACACTTAAGGTCATGCTCAACCTCCTTAGCGATCAGGGAAATGCAAATCAAAACAACTTTGAGATATCATCTTATACCTGTCAAAATGGCTAAAATAAAAAACACCAATGATAGCCTTTGCTGGAGAGGCTGTGGAAGAAGGGGTACACTCATCCATTGCTGGTGGGAATGCAATCTTGTGCAACCACTTTGGAAATCAGTGTTTCGTTTTCTCAGGAAATTCGGGATCAACCTACCCCTGGATCCAGCCATACCACTCTTGGGAATATACCCAAGAGATGCCCGATCATATGACAAAAGCATTTGTTCAACTATGTTCATAGAAGTATTATTTGTAATAGCCAGATCTTGGAAACAACCTAGATGTCCTTCAATGGAATAATGGATGAAGAAATTGTGGAATATATACACAGTAGAGTACTATGCTGCGGTAAAAAACAATGACTTCTCGAATTTTGCATGCAAATGGATTGAAATAGAAAACACTATCCTGAGCGAAGGAAGCCACACCCAAAAAGATGAACATGGGAGGTACTCACTCATAATTGGTTTCTAGCCATAAATAAGGGTCACGGAATTTACAATTGGTGAACCTAAAGAATTTAAATAAGAACGTGAACCCAAGGAAAAACATATAGTTATCCTCTTGCCTATGGGAAGTAGACAAAATTGCTGGGGAGGAAATTAGGATCTTGGGGGTGGGGTGGGTTGGGGGTAAGGGGAGATGGGAAGAGAAAAGTGAGAAGGGGAGGATGGGGGAACTTGGGGAAACAGGATAATTGGGATAAAGGAAGGCTGGATAGGGGAGCACAGAAGCACAATTTTTAGTTAAGGGAGCCACCTTAGGGCTGGCAAGAGACTTGAACCTAGAGGGGCTCCCAGGAGCCCAAGGCGATGTCCCCAGTTAGTTCCTTGGGCAGATGAGGATAGGGAACCTGAAACGACCCTATCCTATAGCAATACTGACGAATATCTTGCATATCACCATAGAACATTCATCTGGTGATGGATGGAGATAGAGACAGAGACCCACACTGGAGCACTGGACTGAGCTCCCAAGGTCCCATTGAGGAGCAGAAGGAGGGAGAAGATGAACAAGGAAGTCAGGACCACGAGGGGTGCACCCACCCAATGAGACAGTGGGGCTGATCTATTGGGAGCTCACCAAGGCCAGCTGGACTATGACTGAAAAAGCATGGGATAAAACCGGACTCTCTGAACATGGTGAACAACGAGGGCTCATGAGAAGCCAAGGACAATGGCATAGGGTTTTGATCCTACTTCATGTTCTGGCTTTGTGGGAGCCTAGCCAGTTTGGATGTTCACCTTCCTAGACATGGACGGAGGGGCGAGGACCTTGGACTTTCCACAGGGCAGGGTACCCTGACTGGTCTTTGGACTTGAGAGGGAGGGGGAGAGGAGTGGGGGGAGGGGAAGAAGGGTGGAAGGAGGGGGAGGGAAATGGGAGGTGGGAGGAGGGGGAAACTTTTTATTTCCTTTTCTCAATAAAAAAAATCAGAAAAAGTATTATATTTAATTATATTTTGAATTTATTTTTCTATCTGCTAGTTAATAATGATATAATTTCATACGTCTGGATATGGAAAACTAATGATGTATCTCTATTAGTTGAAAACAATATCATTTTTATAGTTTGTATTCTCAAAACCATTAGTGAAACGTAGTTGATTGGACTGAAGAGATGATTCAGTGTTGTTAAAAGTACTTGTTATTCAAAGGACGCGGGATCCATTCATGGCATCCACGTGTCAACTCATAACAAAATACAACTCATCTTCCTGGGAATCTGACATTTTTACTGGCTTTAGGGACACATTCACATATGTTCATCACTAACAATCATACAGCAAAATACTCCTAGATATAAAGGAAATAAATCCTTAAGATGAGAAAATCAATACTAGTCTCACTTTCCTAGACGACCATAATTCCTTACTACATTCTAAATTTTACCTAACCCACAGAAAAGCATAGGTACCATCTCTCCTCAAAGAAGCAACTATGTAAAAAATTGAGATAATAATAAGCTAGAACCTGACACAATGCAGATATCAACAGATCAGAAGGAGCAAAACCCCAAAGGATACATCTCTATCACTGCTACTGAATCTGTTGCTCAGGAAACATCACAGAAGAGGGGTCAGAAAGATGATAAAACCCAGAATAACAGGGAGCTTTCTGTGTAGTAGACTATAATAATGGTAATATCAGTGGACATGTGAACATGAAAGGAGGGGAATTTTCCAGAGTTCCACCACAAAACAATGAACTAAAGGCAAATAGGCAACTATTGACATCTGGGAGAAAGTACACTTACATACATATAAACATTGTCTTAGGGTTTCTATTGTTGTGAAGAGCCTCTATCACCAAAAGGCAAATTGGGGAAGAAATGGTTTATTTGACTTACACTTCAGCATTGCTGTTTATCAATGGAGGAAGTTATAACAGGAACTCAAACAGGGAAGAATCTTTGAAGGTAAGATCCAAGCAGAGGTCTTGGAGGGGAATTTCTTACTAGCTTGGCTCAGCCTATGTTCTTATAGAACTCAGTACTCGCAGCTCAGGGATGACACCATGCACCATGGGATGGGCCCTCCCCTACTGATCACTGAATGAGAAAAAATGCCTTATTTGGATCTCATGGAGGCATTCCCTCAACTGGGGCTCCTTGCTCCTCTGATGATTCTAGTTTGTGTTAAGTTGACACACAAAACCAGCCAGTATACACACACACACACACACACACACACACACAAACTGAAATCAATTGGCTATAAACCTTGGTTCTATATTCTCTTTTACTATTGGACTATTGCTGCGGGACAATGGTTTTACCCTGTGGACATTTGCTTCTTGTACTTGTTTAATAAAATACTGATTGGTCAGTAGCCAGGCAGGAAGTAGAGGTGGGGCAATAAAAACAGGAGAATTCTGGAAAGAGGATTCTTCAGATCCAGACACAGAACAAGCAAGATATAATTGCCTTGACAAAAAAAGGTACCAAGCCACATGGCTAACATACACAAGGATAATGGGCTAATATAAATTATGAGTTAACAAGAAGTCTGAGCTACTAGGCTGATCAGTTTATAACTAATGCAGACCTCTGTGTGATTTCTTTGAGACTTAACGCCTACTGGAACCAGGGAGGACAGAACTTCAGACAACAACAGTCTGTGTCTGTTTTTATGTTGGCACTGTGCTGTTTGGTTACTACAAGCTTGGAGCAGAGTTTGAAATCAGAAATTGTGATGCCTCGAACTCTAATCTTATTTCTGAACATAACTTTACCTATTCAGCATCTAGTAGCGCCTTTGAAGTATCAAGATAATTTTCTATTTTTATAGAGAATGTCAATCACATTTTGATATTAATATTTTGATTAGAATTATATTAAAATGGTAGATCACCTCATCTTTTACAAAAATATTAATTTTTAACTACCCTTCTTTTCCTTAATTGGATGTTACAGAAATAAGTTTCAGCCCATAATTTGGTATCCATGATTAATTTTAGGGGGGTACAAATGTGGAATATCAAATAATCAGAAGGAACCTCCAGTTGCTTTCTTTCTCTCTTCCTTCCTCAGTCTAAAAAGGATCTGAGATCTTGTCTTCATTACCCAAGTAATGGGATTAAAAGCATGGGCCACCATTGTCCAGCTCCCATGGTTAAATACTGGCTAGCTCACTCTGCCCTCTGATCTTTATATGCAAATAAAGCTTTCCATGATTAATTTCTAAGAATTTAAATGAAGCTTCTGTTGGATTAAAAATAAGTCCTTCCACTCTTAATGTACAAATTATCATAAATCTGGGATATAAGAACTTTTCTCAACCAATTTGAAAAATCCTGTCACACTAATGGAGACTACAATCCTGTAGAAAATATTCACATGAAAGAACATTTTAAAACTCAAAAAAACAATTGGAGTTGTCTAGTATATTGCGATTTTCATCCATGCTGTTCCATGAAGAGTCAATGATTGTTCCATGCTCTTTGTGAACACAGATATAATCATATTACTAAAAGTAAGAATCAAGGAAATCACTATTAGCTCTACTCTTGGTTCTTTGGATCATAACCAAATGGGTTTATAAAAGAGGAAAACCATAAAGACTTGACTTTAATTATAGTTTTGAACATCAACAAAGAGAATTTATGCAACATAAGAGAGCTCAAAAAAGTTTTTATGTGTACCATGGTTGTATTGACTATTTATGGAATTGACAATAATATCTATAAAAAGATTTTCAGTTGGCATAGGCTGAGGAAATTACAGTTTAAAAATAAATAATAAAAGGTACTTGTTTTACTTTTTTTAACTTCCTAGGCAAATGCTGCTGGATTAAAGATATTTATTTATTATAATTTGATCAAAAAGTCCCAATTCTATATGTCCTACATCAAGCTACTATGGTGTTCTGTGTCATAAACCCCTTGGGTCTGAAGATTTTGACTTGTTAATGAAGTCATCAAAGGAGCACTCTAAGTCTTTAGTTAGAACTGTTTGTTCCAAGATGCTCCAGGCTTTTCCAAGACAACTCTTTCATTTTTTTGTTCCTAACTTGAAACTAAAGTCTTTTGTCATGCTTAATTAAAAATCTGAATCAAATTAATTATTTTGTATTCAGAGTGGAATGTGGGATGTAATTTCAAATTTAGCATTGAGTCTTCACTCAGGAGGCAGATTATTCTTTATAGGAAGTGATTATCTCTTGTATACTTTTAAAAATACAGTGTAGAGAAACCGAAACTGGGCATAAATATTACTCAGACTCATATTCAGAATAAAAGTAAGGAAGCATCTACCATGCTTAGAAAATCTTGGAGTTCGAGTCGGGAGGTGTTGGCACATGCCTTCAACCCCAGCACTCGGGAGGCAGAAGAAGGTAGATCTCTGAGTATGAGGTCAGCATGGTTTACAAGAGCTAGTTACAGGGACAGGCTCGAAAGCTACAGAGGAACCATGTCTCAAAAAAAAAAAAATCTTGGACTTCAAAGAACTGAGTGTGTATGTCTGTGTGTGTATGTAAATATGTAAATTCATATATATATATATATTAAAGTAGTAATACATATATTATCCATATTCCTTTTAAATCAAGTTGGTTTTTCTGCATTGTTTTGATTACACTGTGGGTTCTATGTAAACTTTAAGCATACTATTTATTGAATTCTTCCTATATATATCCTTACAGAATCAAGAATGACTACTATTGAAGAAAGTTGATGCTTGAAAAATGGCATCCATCTGCTCATTTTTTGTTGGTCTCCTGATAATTTACTTGGGGATCATGTTGGTTATGATAACACTTTTGTATTAGCAAATTCTGAAAACATGGTAACACATTTTAAATGTCCTTTATAGGAGAAACAATAGTCTAAAGTAATATGGACTCTGTTTGCAAGTTGATTTTCTAGGGTATCATCACAAACAGGACTTATGCATTATCAAAGGGAAGATATTCAGAATTTCAAATAATAAACTCATGATCTTAAATCAGAGAAGAAAAGTACATAGTGCAAGAGGTAGCTTTCAAAAGTCATGTAAGTTTTTCTATGTCTTGTTGAGTATTGGCTCACACAATTTTGAAATGTGAGTAATTGTAATTTTGTAGTAAAGACAATGTTTGCAAATGAAATTTTAATTCCTATCTTATTGACAGCTTGTTAAAGGAAAGGTATGTAATTTAACCACCTTACATAATTCCCAAGGCAGTTTTCTTTTTGTAAAAATAAAACAAAAAACAAAACAAAACCAAAATCCTGATTTAATATGCACAGTCTTAAATTCACCATAATTCTCTTTTATAGAAAGACTGAAATATTTCACATGTACATTTAAACTGCTGTTTATATTTTCATATATAAGTGCAGCAGAACAGTCTCTGGGTATATAGTCTTCATTGTAACAAATATTTTTTGCTAAAATAAGTAAAATAGGCAAATCGTATCCTCTAAAGAATTAGATGGAAGATGAGCTTCCAATTTACTAAAGGTAACATGTTGAACTAGGAATGGTAACACAGGCCTATGATCCCAGAGCTAGGAAGACCAAAGAAGAACTCTGAATTCAAGGCTAATGAATATCATGTTTTAAAATAAAACGAAACAAGCCAGTCATATTTCTCCATGGCTATAAGCACTTGGCCCAAACCTAATGACTTGAGTTTGATTCTGTAACACCCAGTGAGACTCACACATGTGCACGTACACAAATAAATGATGTTACAAAGATTAAAAATTAAATAGGAGGAGAAGATAAAATATCATATCAATAAAACAGTTATAAAGAGATACCATATTTCCATGATCCTTCTAAATGAGGTGAAAATTGAGGACTAAATCAGGCTATTGATTATTTGGTAAATTTTTAATAATCCATTTATAAATTTTGTTCCTTAACTTACTCATACAAATTCTAAAACTAGTGATTTGTTCTGTATAAATTGTCTAATAAAAGCTTATGCAGATAGAAAATTAGATAATTCATGTAAGAATAAGATTTTCCACTTGTGAAGATTTGCATATAAGTATAAGAGAAACACAACTCAGTAGATAGATTTTTATGACAGTGTCTTAATCATTCATTTTAATTGGAATATTAAAAAATTGAGCCAACATTTCAAATATAGAATGTATTAAAATAAATCTATTCATGAACTGGATAAAAGATACGGTTCAAATACTTAGATAAAATTCAGTTTTTAGAGTAATCAAGGATGAATATTTTTATATTTTACATGTTTTGTTATATATGCTTAGAAATTATACATATAATAATAAAGGCAATATTTAAACACAATATGTCAAGAAACCTCATCACATTGTTATTATTTATGAAAGATCTATTTAACATAGTCAATTTTTAAAAAATAAGAATTCTTAATTTTCTAAAAGAGACTTGAACTCTAGGCTTTATTTGTGGAACAGATGAAAGATGTGGAACATGAACACTAAATGCTGATATATAACAGTTAGTAGATTTCTACTTAGGTGTATGGGAAGATATTTTTAAAGGTTTTAGAGATTGCCCGTGTAATCAAGAATAATTACAGAATTAACAAGTTCCTGTCAAATTATAAGAAATCTGCCATATTTTCAAGTAGAATGAATACAAATATTACTAAACCAGAGAGGCCCATTTCTTTTTTTTTTTTACAGAAGTGTACCTGTTGCAAACAAATTCTTATCTTATAAATAATGAAGACAATGTTAAATGATGGGAAATTCTGTACCTACCAGGATATCAATCACTATATCTATTTACAATGAGAAATAAATTTTTAAACACGCATAAACTCTCCAGGAATCTTTGGGAAGAGTATGAACTTTTTAAAAATGAGATATCCTCAAAGTATGAAGAAAATAGAATTTCTGGCTAGTGCACATATTTCGAACAACATTTAAGTTTTATGGGGAAAATACAGAATTATAAGTCTCCTTGTATGAAAATAAATGTTTATCTTCACATAAATGCTTTCACAATGTACCCTAACAATTACCAACATCATTATAAATTTCTAGCAATCAAATTCAAGTGTGTCATTAAAATATGAAAACAATAATCATGATCTTAGTAATATTAAACTCTTTAATTCATACCTGTTTCCATCAATTTATTTTTAAATGATTAAATGTTAACAATATATATTTCCTTAATTTTTTGCATTGCTTTTTAACATTCTGTGATATTGAATCTGCATGTCCATATCATTCCCTTATTCACAATTGTTGAATGAATATGAAATCAGTATTCTTTCCAAAAATGTATTTTAAAATGTGTATGGATACACAGAGAAAGAAAAGAAAAAAACAAATAAAAAACCTCAAAAGTGATTGGTAAGAAATTGTTATATATACTTTCAATATTTTAAGACTTTTTAACAATTATTTATTCATTTTTGTGCATATGTAACATATGCAGCAGTCAAAGAGTAGCTTGTAAAAGTCACTTCTCTCCTTATAACCTGTGGATTGTAGGGATTAAAGTTATGTCTCCAGGCTTGGTGACAAATGCTTTTACTGCCTTAGGCCTCCTGGCAGCCCTATGCTTTACATTTCCACACTCGAGCAAAAAGAGCTTATTTTTCTGAACATCTTTAGAACCTTTAAACTTGTACAATCTCTGTTGTTTATAGTGATAACTAAGGTGGAACTTTAATTTCTATAAGATATTTCAATAAGTGATACAAACTGAACACTTAAAACGCTGTTCAGAGGCATTAGAATTAAAAGCACCTACTGAACTTTGTAGCAATTGGAGTTGAGCTTCAAGGATCCACATGCTGGTCTATGGTTAGGTAGCAAAATGGGCCCCCAAATACCAATGCTGGTGACAATGTCCTAAGATGATAGGTCTGGCCAACTCAAGGCTTATTCTTAGTGGGTAAATAGAAGAATTCTTTGAAAAAGAAACAGAAATCTAAATTCAGCATTTCCCTGAAACCTTTTAATGTGGGTTTCTTTTTGTTAGGAAAGCCCCCATTTCTTTTATCTGCACCTGTCAATCAACTGGAGGGAGCCAAGTGAATCTAGTTCTTGATTAACCCAAACAATATGCATCACTTCAAAGACTTCCATCCTCCTCAGTATTATGTACTATCTGCTTGGTTTCTCACCAAACTACTGTTCTCTATTCCTGTGAAACAGTCTGGCACGTTGTTTTTCAATTGTTTTTTTTTACCTACAACCTTGTTACTCACAACCTTGTTTCAGGTTCAGAGGTCAAGCCACCCTCTTCTGGCTGCTTTGGGCACTGCATGGATGTAGTGCAAGTCCAGCCATTCACTCAGGCAAAAACAAAATAATTTTTAAATTTGAAAAAAACGTGTGTGTGTGTGTATGTGTGTGTGTAATCCTGGAATAGAGTGTTTCATTGAGATTAAAGTTATTTTGTGCATAAATACATCATTAAAATATTGATCTCCAAATTCAAAATTATCTTGATATAATGCAAAATGAGAAGCTAATCTTATTTAAATACTTTTATTTTTAAAACAAACTATCATTTTAATTTTACATACCCATCCCAGTTCCCACTCCCTCCCCTCCTCCTGCTCCCTCCACCTTCCCTCTTACCCTACCACCGCATCCATTCCTCAGAGAGGGTAAAGTACATTCCTTTGAGGAAGGAACAAAGGCCTCCCTACTATATCTAGGCTGAGCAAGGTATTACTCCGAAGAGAATAGGTTCCCCAAAAGCCAGAACAAGCAGTAGGGATAAATCCTGGTGCCACTGCCAGTGGCCCTGCAGTATGCCCCAGCCATACAACTGTCACCCACATTCAGAGGACTAGTTTGGACCTATGCTGGTTCCTTTCCTGTCCAGCTGGAGTTGGTGAGCTCCCATTAGCTCAGGTAAACTGTTTCAGTGGTTGTCCCCATCTGGTTTCTCTTCAGATTGTATAGATCTTTTCGCTTTTTAATGTCTTGTTTTAACATACATCTAGATATAATTTTCTATGTTTCAAACAAAATCTAGCAATAAAACTTCAGTGTTAAGTACACCTGTTTTGAAGTTAAAATATATGAATAATTTTTGTAGGAAATGAAAAGCAGGAAACATTGATGTCAAACCCTGACAGTCAATATTGATATTGAAAATTATATTGACATATTGAAAAAACTAGATAAAATGTTAATGAAACTTTGTTAGAGGAAATGGAGTTACACTGCTAGTGCTACATGTGGAATGTTCAGATATGATACTTATGGGCCATATTGAAGCTCTGCCTTTAATTTTTTTTTTTTTTTTTTTTGGTTTTTCGAGACAGAGTTTCTCTGTGGCTTTGGAGCCTGTCCTGGAACTAGCTCTGTAGACCAGGCTGGTCTCGAACTCACAGAGATCCGCCTGCCTCTGCCTCCCAAATGCTGGGATTAAAGGCGTGCGCCACCATCGCCCGGCCTTCTGCCTTTAATTTTTTGAGGCATCTTCATGCCTTTTCCCCATAACAGCAATCTATTCCCTTCTAATAGTGCAAGAGTTTCATTTTCTTCATACTTGCCAATACTCAGCCCTTGTGTTCTTGGTAATTACTACCCTAAGAGCTATGAGATATCACATTGTGGTTTTGATTTATAATTTATTGATGATCAGTGAGATTGACATTGCATAGCTCTTAACCACCTGAATATATCTTCTGTAAAATGTCTATTTATGTATTTTGTTAATTTCTAAAATCTGGCTTTCTAATTTTCTCCTTTAGTTATATTTATGTTTCTCATGTATTTTGAATATTAACCTTATATCAGATACAATGTTTTAAAATATTTTCTCCCACTCTTGATGATGTCTTTTCACACTTTTGTTAACTATAGGAAAATATTTCTATTTGATGTAGTCCCATTTTTCAACCTTATACTTTTTCTAACTGTGACCAAAATCATCATCTTAAACATTCCTTACATTTTCTTCCAGAGGGGGATTATTCGGGTATTATTTCATTCTTCTCTGTGTTAATATTCAGTTCTTGCCACATAATTGGTCAAATTATCCACTCACCATTCCGAATCTGGGGAACATTTATTTCATCAATTCTTTGTCTATGTTCAGATTAATTTGTGGGTATTTATTTTATCTATCCCAATGACTTATAGGTCTTTCTTTCTACATCATATAATTGATCATTACAATTGCATACAAACTTTAAAATCATGTTAAGTGCAATCTCTGATTTTACCTTTCTTTGGTAATTTCGTTTTGGAAAACTCAGTTTCTTTATTGTTCTATATCACATTACAAACTCTTTTTCCAACACAATATTTTTATTACTTTGGAATTTTATACAATGCACCCCAATCACATTTGCTTCCCATTCCTACAGGGTCCACCCTCCCACCCTTGTTCCCTCCCTGCAATATAAATTAAAAAACACCCACTCACTTTCTGTTATCCATATACTGTTTGAAGCATAATTTTGTAACAAAGGCTAGCCTTCAACTAACTGCATATTCCAGACCAGCCTCGAATCTATGATCCTTTTGCCACAGTGAGGAATATAATTTTCTACTACCAAGCAGGTTCTCTCTGTCTTTGTAAATAGCATCAGTAGAAAAAAGAGATTGTGCCGAGTCCATGGATTGCTTTTGGGTCGTGTAAAAGTTACTTTTCTGCTGATGTGATGAAATACCATAACCAGAAGATACATATATTCATCATACACACACACATACATACATACACACATACACACACATATGGCAGTGTTTCCAGACTTAGAGTCCATAATGGACAGTAAACCATGGGAAGTAGACAACCAGAGCAGGAGGCTGAGATATTGCATCTTCAGCCCCAGACATGAAGTAGAGAGAAAATTGGAAATGGGACTTGGCTATAAAATCTCAAGGTCCTCGGTGAGCTCCCAGTAGATCAGCCCCACCTTCTCAGTGGGCGGAAACTTTTTTTCTTTTTTTTTCCTTTTCTAAATAAAAAAAAAATCTCAAGGTCCACCTCCCAGTGATTAGCTTCCTCTAGCAGGGCTGTACTTCTTAAAGGTTCTGTAACATCCCCCAAAGAGTGCCATCAAATTTGGTACCAAGTTTTCAAAACCCCAAATCTATGTGGTATACTTTTCATTCAAACCACAGCAAGTTGTGCAGATATTTTAACAATATTACATTTTAATTTTCATTGAAATTTTATTACATTTACGTGTGTGTGTGTGTGTGTGTGTGTGTGTGTGCCCCTCTGCATTTGTAGATGTCAGAGAACGCTGAAGGAGTTGGGTGTGTGCTTAAGTCTCTAAATCTCTTGGAATTTCCATATTTATTTTCATTAACTTCCTTTCTTTCTTTGTTTCTTTCTTGTGTTCTATTAAATATCTTATTTTTTGTTTTGATGACTCCTTTCCTTGCTTCACACTGCTTGTTTTTAGACTCATAGAGAAAATATTTTATTTATTCTCTTCAGCAACCAAATTTATTTTATTGTATTTTGCAAGTTGTATGAATTTTCTTTTTTATGTGTATTTCCTTAAGCTCTTTCAATATCCTTATGATGATTTCTTTAATCATTTGTTGAGTGACAATTGTGTTTCAGTTTCAGTAGGGTCAGGATTGCTCGTGTGTGTGTGTGTGTGTGTTTATGTGCGTGTTTCTTTTGACAGGGCAAATTCACTTTTTTTCTGTAATCCTAGCAACTTTGTATATTTAAGTTGGGAAAAGATGCCAACTCTCTCAGTACCAGTTGGCTTCATAAGAGAAAAACCATTACAATCAATCTATTTAAGTACTCCATGGTTACTTTTCAACATTCTTTGATGTGTAAATCATTCCTCAACATGTATATGATGATTGCTAATTTTTAGCATTTTGTTACCATTTTGTAGGCTTGCAACATTTTGCTCTTTCAGATGCCAGGCAACTGTACCACCATTTCTCAGAAGTATGATCATGCTACTCAGCTGTTTCTTCCTTTCCTTTCTTTTTGCTGCCTGTGAATCTAGGCATCTAGAGAATTCATACCTGCTTTGATGACCTGAATAGGGAAGATAGAATCTCATCCTTTGGGAAGACTCTTCTGATAAAGCCCAGAAGTTGGTATCCACCAGTTTCTTTTCTTCTGAGGAAAGAAACCTCTGACATAGAACCTTTGAGGTGTATTGAAACCTGATTTTTGTACTGTGTGCCTTTAAGAACAACAATATACTGGGATTGTTTATTTGTTCGTTGTTTATTTTTATTGTTAGTATGCCTCAAGCATTCAGGATATGCCAAGACTTATCTATAACCTGAAATAAAAATATACAATTTAGATCTTCAGTAGCCCCCTAAAAGTCGGAATATAGGGTATATGTTCCTCACTTGTCTTTATTTTTGACATAAAGTTTTCCAAGTTTTAACTGCTTTCTTTACTATACCACAGGTCTTTTGAAACGGTAGCAGAATTACCAGGTATTTTTGTTCTTAATTGTTCTTAGGTTTTGTTCTTAATTAGTCTTAGGTATGGAAAATCTGTTCTGGCTTCACCTATGTTCTAAGATAGACTATGTAGAATTCTCAGTCCCTCAAATAATACCCATAAAAATGAAAACACTGAATGCATTCTTAACCTTTTTCTCTCCAAAAAGAAGCTATGTCCTGAGTTCCTTCTTGTGCTGTGCTCAGGAGCAACACTATAATATGCTGTCTGTACACTATGACAGTCCAAGAGATATTCTACCAGTTTTGATGTAACTTCAGTAATTTAGGCTGAAGAACCTCTTGGTTTCTAGATTTCCCATAAAGGGGCATAGTCTGTTCTGTTGTCGTGCTTATGGCCCCATGGGAGAAAGGGGAAATTTGTCATCCACTATAACCATCTTCCTGGCAATTTTTCTTGTAATAAAATTTGAATGACATTAAAATTACTGACAGCATTTCATAAAACAAATTTATACATTTTACTAGATTTTATATAATTTACTTTTTAAGATACAGAACAATAATGAAATAGTTATAGACATGTTTATTCATTTCTTTTCCTTTTTTTCCAAGACAGGGTTTCTTTGTGTAGCCTTAGCTGTCCTAGAACTCGTAAACCTTGAACTCACAAAGTTCTAACTGCCCCTGCCTCCCAAGTGCTGGGATTAAAGGTGTGTGTCTTATGTTTTAATAATAGAGAAACTGATGTCAAACATGGTACCATTTTCATATTTTATAATTCTATGTTTGAATATATATGTAGATATATGTACAAACTGAAACTGTAGTTGTTTTTTTAGTTAGAACATATAATTGCATGTCGAGCTACATGCTTTAGTCTTGACCTGAAAAATATTACCTTTTAATTTTTATTGCAAAAATTTACATTTCCACACCACCCTCAAAATAATCTCCAATTCTAGACATCTCTCCCCATACTCTCTCCCTCTGTTATTGTCCCCCACCACCTGATCTCTCCCACTCCTATCCCTACCATTCTCCAGTTCACCTGCAAAATCTATTCTTTTTCCCCATCCTAGGGAGATCCCCCCATACACCTCCTCTTTATCTAACCTCTCTGGGTATATGAATTATAGTATGGTTATCATTTACTTAAAGGGCACTGTCAAATTATAAGTGATTACATACCATATTTGTCTTTCTGGGTCTGGGTTACCTCACTCAGGAAGACTTTTTAGTAGTTCCTTCCATTTGCTTGCCAATTTCATGATGTCACTTTTTTAATAGCTGAGCAATATTTCATTGTGTAAATGTACATTTGCTTTATCCATTCTTAAGTTGAGGGACATCTAGGTTGTTTCTGTTCTCAAGGAACAGAGCAAATAAAAGATTTCATTTAGTGAAGAGACTGTGATTGTTCCTTTTATGATTCAGAGATTAGAACAGCCAAATGGAGACTAGGAAAATGGCTGAGTGGTTGCGAGTCAGTGCTGGCTTCTAAAGCATGAGGACCTGAGTTTTGATCTCTAGCCCTTATGATAAAAAAACTGGGTGTGCCATTGCTTTCCTGTTACATCAAAACAGAATACATTAAGAGACATGAGGACTGCTAGGGGTTATTGGCTTCCAGTCTAGCAGAAACAACCCTTGTGCTACAGGCTCAGTGAGTAACCCCATCTCTGGGAATGAGGCAGAGATAGAGCAGCAGAGAATATCCTATGGTCTTCCTTGGTCTCTGCATACATGGGCAGGTGCACATCCCTGCACAAACTGGTGCATGCACATACATCTTACACATGCATACACCATACACACAGAAAAATAAATAAAATAAATAAAAAAGGAAACTAAATAATAGGAAGCTGGCTAGCTTTTGAGGAAATGGCATAAATAAAAGTAACCATTTAAGTTAGGAATTGTTTATTTTAGTTTATTTTACTTTGTTTTGGTTTTATTTTGTGTGTATGTGAATTTTACCTGCATATATGTATATATAGCTTATGTGTGCCATTGGGTCTCAGAAAGGAAATGGATTATCTGAAACTGGAGTTACAGTTAAGATACCATGTGTGGCCTGGAAACTGAATCCGAGGCTTCTGAGAGAGCAGTAAGTTCTTTACTGCTGAACCATCTCTCAAAATTCAGTTTAGATTTTTAGGTCCTCAGCTTGTTCCTTGGGCAGCAGAAGAGAGGGTGCCTGAACTGGCCTTATCCTATAGCCACACTGATGAATATCTTGCATACCACCATAGAACCTTCATCTGGTGATGGATGGAGGTAGAGACAGAGACCCACATTGGAGCACTGGACTGAGCTTCCAAGGTCCAAATGAGGAGCAGAAGGAGGGAGAACATGAGCAAGGAAGTCAGGACCAAGAGGGGTGCGTCCACCCACTGAGACAGTGGAGCTGATCTATTGGGAGCTCACCAAGGCCCGCTGGACTGTGACTGAAAAAGCATGGGATAAAACCGGACTCTCTGAATGTGGCTGACAATGAGGGCTGACTGAGAAGCCAAGGACAATGGCACCGGGTTTTGATTCTACTGCATGGACAGGCTTTGTGAGAGCCTAGTCTGTTTGGATGCTCACCTTCCTAGACCTGGATGGAGGGGGGAGGACCGTGGACTTCCCACAGGGCAGGGATCCCTGACTGCTCTTAGGACTGGAGAGGGGGGAAGGGGAGGGAAAGTGGGGGAGGGGGAGGGAAACGGGAGGAGAGGAGGTGGAAATTTTTAAGAATAATAATAAAAATGTAAAAAAAAATAAATAAAAAAGAAAAAAGAAGATTCTGGTCAGTCTGAATAAATGGAACTCATTCCTTGTCCGCAATTTTAATTATGATCTAAGAGAATAATAAAGGAGAGTTTGTTGTTTTTAATCTTAGTCATTGTAATTGGGTAAGAGGAAATCTCTAAGTGGTTTCAATTTACATTTTCTTAATTGCTAAGAATATTTAACAGATTTTGAGATTTCACAGTCAATTGTTTTTCTTCTGAAAAAAATCTCTGTTTGGATATGTATCTATTATTTATTTATTTACTTGTTTTTATTTGGTAGTTTCTTTTGATTTGTATTTTTTTTCTGAGGCTTTTGTATTCTGGATGTTAATCCTCTGTTATATGGATAACCAGCAAAGATTACATGGCATTCTGTAGGCTCCCTTTTCACAGGATTAATTATTTCCATTGCTTACAGAATCATTTTTTTTCTTTTCGTTGAAAATATTTTTTTCTCATATAATATATCCTGACTATATTTTCCCTTCCCTCTACTCCTGCCAACTTCTTCCTACCTCCCTTCCCATCCAAAACAGCCCCGGTTCTTTCTCTAATTAGAAAAAAAAAACAGACTTATATGAAATAATAAAATAAAACAAAAACTAATACATCATAATTGAACAAAACAAACAAAGAAAACAGTCAAAGAAAAGGCACAAGAAACAAAGAGCAATTTGTTCTTATACTCAGGAATTACACAAAGACACTAAACTGGAAGTGATAATATACATGCAGAGGACCTGTAGGGTAAAAGAAAGAAGAGAAATATATAAGTGAAATAAAATAAAAAATGATATGATAAAATCTTCTGCTTGGCATGCAATCTACCCTTAAGAGTAGTTTGTTGTCCCAGTGAGACTCCCTTGGGGGAAACTAATTTACCCTACAGTAGTATAATGCCAATAAAAACTATTATACATATATGTATATTGCATTACTGAAACAAATGTATGTCAAAGAAAGTTAATACTATATACTATTTCAGAGATCATATCTTTTTCATTCCATGTGTTTGGGAATAGTTCTTGGGCCTGAAGACCACAATAAGTTTAGAATTTATCATGAAATGCTTATTGTCATCTTTATAAACTAAACTCAGCAAGGAGAGAGGAAGGCGTTGTACATTGCTTATGTGTATACTTGACACTCACTATGTGGAAAAAGAATTCTAATTGTAATCTATCACACAATGGTAGATCACTAACCTGACATAAAATTAGAAATTTAATGATAGTTTTTAATATAGATTGATTCAATGATAGATACAGATACTGATACATCTGTACATATATTTCCTAATAATAACCAATAAGTTATGACACAAAGATTTCCCAGCAATGATCACATGATAAATCATATAGTGGTTTCTAAATGTTATACTTCACTGAAAGGAATAAGAATTACTTAGATGAATGGCTGATTTCGGGACCAGGAATAAAAAGGGTGTGATGCACTTAAAACATTATATTGTGACACTGAGTAGATAGAATAGAGAGTCACTATGAACATCTCAGCAAGGTAGAGAAATCAATCTTAAATTATTCACAGCAACCAAATATTGGATAATTTGAGAATCAAAGTAAATAATGAACCAATGAATTATATTCCTTAGTGGAGAATATACAACCATGTATCTTTAAAAATGAATGATTAAATAAATAAATTGACACAGAAAATGTATTTTTATAAATATAGGATGTGATGGAAACATAATGTCAGTATTTGAAAGCTATTGTAATGAGACAGGAGTTGGCTTCCTACATTAAGTAAGGGCAGGAATATGGTAGGTCCTGTGTTAATCACATAGAAAGTGATTCAATAGCAGATAGAGAGATGTCTCACCAGTTACGAGCACTTCATACTCTTCTAGAGCTTCTGCACTTCCCAACAGTCACATTTAGGTAGCTCACAACTGAGTATAACTCCAGCTCTAGGGATATAAGATGTCTTTTCCTGGCTACTGCACATACTGCACTCATATGCACATACCCACACACAGACATAGAGAAGCAATTGCAAATAAAAATGAATCTGTAAACAATAAAGACAATAGCTCAATAAATAAGTAGAATTACAAAATCAATAGAACTAATTGGAGAAGAGAGTGTTTGAAGGTGACTATGACATATGATAGTTCTTTTGATTGAATGAGTAACCATGATTGCTTTTTGGCTGGACTGAGTAATATAGGTCATTTATTAGGTACCTCAACCTACAATGTACTAAAAAAATGAACAAATCTAATAAAAATTATCTCAATGTCCCTCCAACTTTTGCCATAAGACTCATAGCAGGCTACTAAACTAGGCAGCACAGCAGTATTATTTTTTCCAATCCTCCCAGTTACTTTTTGTTTTTACTTGTTAAATTATTTGCATTCGCTAACTTCTTGTCCTCATTTTCTTATTGTCCTTGGGAGAGAGACAAAGAACTTTGAAGAAGCTTGGTATGTAAACAGAGATTGTGCTTTCTTTTCCTGGCCATACAGGCGCAAATAATCACACAAAATCTTATTAATTACAACACTGTTTGGCCAATGGCTCAGGCATATTCCTAATGAGCTCTTACATCTTAAATTAGCCCATTTCTATTAATCTGTGTATCACCATGAGGCTGTGACTTACTGATAATGTTCTGGTATCCTCCTTCAGCAGTTACATGGTATCTGCCTGTCTCTACCTTCTTACTCTCTGCATTCAGTTTAATTTTCCTGCCTAGCTATATTCTGCTTGCCAAAGCAGCTTCTTTATTAATCATTGGTAATAAAACATATTCACAGCATACCAAAAGGAACCCCACATAAATTCTTGGAGGGTTTGATAGTCACTGATTATCAGGCAGTCTAAAATATTAAGCTTGTCAAAACCTCTAAGAAAGGCTCTATGACTCTCAAGAAACCCATGACAACAGAAAAAGTTGCCTCAATCAAAGAATATTAGTGAATGTTAAAATTCCTTGTTATAATCTCCATGAGAAAATTTATTTACATGCCGTCTTTATTAAACTCCAGTGTGTGGAACTATTTGGGAAAGATTAGGAGATGTGAGTTTGTTTGAAGAGGTGTGTCACTAGGGGTTGGCTCTGAGGCTTCAAAAGCCTGAACAACTTGCAGTCTCTCTCTCTCTCTCTCTCTCTCTCTCTCTGTCTATCTCCATTTCTCTATCTCTCTCTCTCTCTCTCTCTCTCTCTCTCTCTCTCTCTTCCCACTGCCTGTGGATCAGCTGTAAGCTCCCTGCTACTGTGCCAAGTTTGCCAATGTGATCCTTATGATGGTGGTTATGGAGTTATCTTGTGAAACTGTAATACCCAATAAACTCTTCTAAAAGTTGCCTTTGCCATAGTGTTTCTTTACAACAGTAGAAAAGTAAACATTTTAATAAATAGTTACAGGTTGAGAATAACAAACAATGTTTTTAACAACAATGCCATGATGCAGAGGATTGAAACCAAGACCTCATTTATGCATGTTAGTTAAAAAAGTGTTCTCACCCTGAGCAACATTTTTGTCCAAGAATTTAAAATGTAGTACATCTGAGTAAAAGATTTGAGAAATGTTGCATATTCCTTTCTTCTGAACTTATATGACATAATTTCTTCTGAAATTATATGACATAAAATGTTCAGGTTTGAAATTTTCACATCTTTTTTTCCTGATCATTCTTTTATATTGGACATTGCTCAACAATTATTCTTTTGCAATCTTTTATTACATGAATGTTATAAAACTAAATTATATGACAATAGATATATGCAGGTGATTCTAGAGACATTGTTTTGTTTTCTTGTATCAGGTATCTTTTGTTTATATATTTCCTAACTAATTCCATCTAGTTAGTTTGATGGCTACATTAGCATTATAGGAATTCAAAAGTTCTAAATTTAAATTTATATTTCAAGGTAATGTTTTGCTTCTTTTCCTTAATATTTTTCCAATTTTTTATGGTTGTCTCTATTTCAATCTCACATTGGTAACTTATAATAAAATCATTTGAAAATATAATTATTTTTCTTTGGAAACCAATTGCTGCTTCTGAGTACCCATTTTTGTTTATTTTATCATATGCCTGTCAAAGACACTCTATCGTTTCTACCCAATTTTTTTTCTACCAAATTATATAGAGAGGCTATCTCAATATCCTTAGTGTCAATTGAAACTGATATATGTTCTCACAGTGCGTATTTCTTTTTCTTATGGTCATCACCAGTACTGGAGCAGTGTACAAGATATTTGCAGCTTAGTCATCTTATTAATATTATTTTACTTAAAAATTATTAATTGTGTACATAAAGCTCAGTATTGAGGAAGCTTGGTTTCCATTTGGAAGTACAAATAATTGTGTGTGTATGTGTCCTTTCCTTCAAGTAAGGAAAAAACATTTGTTTATACTACAAACTAGTATACAGAGTCATCATAGGAAACTTGAAAATTTTGGAGTATTATAAAGGAAATTACTTTTCCAAACCATTGTCATAATTATGGTACTTAAAACTCCAAGTGTTATGACTTCAATAACAATTTTGGAGTGAGCAGGAATAATATGAACATCTTGTTCTCAATCTTTACTATATGCTATTGTATGTGGTCACACACTAACCTATATGTTCAAATACACAGATAAATTCTGATTATTTAAATATGGCATATATTTTATTTTGAAAACAGGTATATGTAGTGTGTGTGTACATTTGAGGGTCCTGTTAGTGCAGATGAACATACGTTAAAGCATGTGTGTGAAGACCAGTGGACAACCTACAGGGTCAGTCTCACTTTAAGCCCTATTTGAGACAGGATCACTTCGTTATCCACTTCTGCGAGTCAGGCTATCTGGTCTGCATGCCTCTGTAATTCTATCTCCACTTTCCATCTTACAACAGATGAACTAATCACAAAGGCTTGCTACTACATCCAACTTTTCTGTAAGTGAGTTCTGGGGATCTAAGCGATAGTCCTCTTGTTTGAACAGTATATACTTTAACTAACACACCACCTCCCAAAATTTCTATGTTATTTTTCTGCCTAAATTTCTTCATAAGCAATTTGACAGCTTTGAGAAACTTCCAAATCCTTTGAAATAGTTTCACAATTATTTGCCACTTGGCCTCTGTTTATCCAGAAGTTGTCTTTCATTTCTGTCTTGCTTCTACTTTTCTTAGTAGCACCATAACATCTTGCCTATATTCTTTTATAGCAATGATGAGTAATTTTATGACACTAGATTACCGCCATATCTTATAATTAGCTGAGATGTTACTAGACCTGTGCTATGTGTTACTATCATTCAATTCAGCTGTTCATTTATCTCTGTATTTACTGAGATTTGAGGGAGAATTGTGTTAACCATTAAATTACGGATAGTCACCATAAAAATCATACTCTATATCACAGATATTTATTTCAATGACTAAATAAAATATTTGTTTTATCCTTTTAACTATAGAATAAGTAAAAAGTGTTTGAAATGTGAGAATTTTGTCATTATTAGGTATTAGTTGTAATACTTACATTCTGTACTCATTCACACACATATACACATACACATATAATTACTTATTTCCAAAATCATAATTTGTGTGTGTGTAAACATATGTGGGTGAATGAGCGCAATTGTGTAGAGGCTAGAGGGTACTTTGACTGTAATCTCATTGTTTTTCATTGACCTGGAGCTGACCATTTAGGTTTGACTGATGAGTTAGTAAGCCCCAAGGACCCTTCTGTCTCTGCTTTCACAAAAGTGGTATTACTAGATAGTGCTCCCAAAAGTAATATTTTGATATAACTTCTGGTAATTGAGCTCAGGTCCTTATGCTTTTCAAGTGAACATTTTATTGGTTGAGTTATATTTTCAGCCCCAATGGACTCATAATTTATTTATGAAAATAAATAAAAACTTATTTATTGAAAATCATCTTTATGAATGGCCTTATCATAGGAGAACATAGTTTCTATACTGTACTACGGTATCCCCCAAAAGATTACATTCTGCAAAAATGTACTTTTACTCAGCTTTCATTAATTAACATTAATTTGACATTCTATTTGTTTCTACAGAGAAATCAAATTAATTAAATAATTGATAAATTAATTAATTAATGGTGCTTTTAAACTCTCCACTTTCTCTTATATGCCAAGCTTGGCAATAGGCCAGGATTGTGTTTAAACTGATCTGTGTTTCTCATGTTTATTTTGTAGAAAGATTACTTACATTTTAAAGCAAGGGTTAAGTTTATCACAATGCTTTTTTATGGCTATAATGGATTTTGTATATATATTATTGAGAGTACCATAGGCCATGTTATTTTACTTTGTTATATTTTTTGGAAAATATCTTGGAGGACTCATCATGTTTTTCTTTCCATGTAAGAACTTGGAAATGAAAAGTAAACTGCTTTTAATTTTACTTTTATTTAATAAATGGATATTGAGATTACTTTTAGATGCTGTGCCACTTTTCTTTTAGAAACTGTTCAGCTGTGATACAATACCATGATAAAATGTGACTTTTGGAAGAAAGATTTTAATTTTGTTCATAGATTTTGAGGCATAAATTACCATCATGACAGGAAGGCACGACAGTATGTGGTAAGCAGAGTGGCAAGAACAGAAAGGCAAGAGATCACATCTTCAACTGTAAACATGAAGAGAGAGAAACAAGAGGGGGGGTCAGAGATACAGAGGGAGACAGAGAAAAAGACAGAGACAGACAGGGATAGATCACAAGAGAGAACTGAAAGTAGGGAAGAGCTATAAAAATTTCTAATCCCACCTATAATGACGTATTTCCTCCAGCAAAGATGCATCTCCCTTGAAACCCCACAAATGGCATCATCAACTGGGAACCAAGTGTTTTTTTTTATTTTTTATTGAAAATTTCCACTTCCTTCCCTCCTCCCACTTCCTTCCACTCCCCTCCTCCCCCTCCCTCTCCAGTCCAAGGAGCAGTCAGGTCCATATGAAGAGCAGAAGGAAGGAGGGAGAGCATGCTCAAGGAAGTCAGGATTGTGAGGGGTATGTCCACCCACTGAGACAGTGGGACAGATCTAATGGGAGCTCACCAAGGCCAGCTGGACTGGAACTGATGGAGCATGTGATCAAACCGGACTCTCTGAATGTGGGTGACGTTGGAGGATGACAGAGAAGCTAAGGACAATGGTGCTGGGTTTTGATCCTACTGCATGTACTGGCTTTGTGGGAGCCTAGTCTGTTTGAATGCTCACCTTCCTGGACCTGGGGGTGGGGGCAGAGAGGACCTTGGAGTTCACATAGGGTAGGGAACCCTAAATATGTATTTTTTCAAAACAAAGTATGTATACATGTTTCAACAAATTTTTTCTTGCTGTGAAGAGACAACATGACAAAGCATGTTATTGAAGAGTTTATTGGGGGCTTCTTTGACTTTCAGAGGGCTATTGCAGTACCATCATGATGGGGGCATGGCAGCACACAGACAGACCTAGGATTGGAACAGTACCTGAAAATTTATATCCTGATCTGTAGGCAGGAGGTAGACAGAGTGAGACTGGTTCTATGGGCTTTGAAACATCAAAGTCCACTCACAGTGACACACCATCTAATTATTCCCAAATAGTTCCACTAACCGGGGATCAAACATTTAAATATTTGAGCATATAGAGGTCATTCTCATTCAAACTACAGTATATATTTGTATAATTAGTAACTTTTTCCATGATGATTTAGAGAAAAGGAAAACGTGACATGTTTTTCTAACAAACTACTTTCTTTTTTTTACATAAATTACAATGCCCATAATCCCTTTCCAATGTTTAATTTAACTAAATAGTGTGAGAGGTGTGAACATCCAGATTCTCCTCTGCAAATGTCAATCCCACAAGATCATGCCCACAGGTTAATTGATTTTATATTGTTGGAATTATTTTTTATTTATTAAGAGTATATACTCTTCATTAGTCAGGGTTCTCTGGAGTAACAGAATTTATTGAATGAATATCTCTATATATACACATAAAGGAGATTTATTAGAATGACTTACAGACTGCAGTCTAGCTAATGCAACAATGGCTGCTGTGAATGTAAGCCCAACAATCCAGTAGTTGTTCAGCCCACAAGGCTGATGTCTCAAATGTTCCTCAGAAGATGAAAGGAATGGTCTACTAGCAAGGCAAGGGCAAGCAGGCAAAGGGAAAATCTTCTTTCTTCCATGCCTTTATATAGGCTTCCAGGAGAAGGTGTGGCCCAGATTAAAGGTGTGCCTTCCTATATCAAAATCTGGATTAAAGACATGTGTGGATCTACCCATTTTAAATTAAGCAAAAGTCCCTCACAGGTATGCCCTATAATTTTGGATTTTAGGTAATTCCAGATGCAGATGACAATCAAGAAGAGACATCACAATGTGCTCCAAGCAGTAGAAAGGCAGAAATGTGATAGAGTTAAACAAGGCATTAGCAACCAATATAATTCTATTAATTGACTGCAAGATATAGAACTTTTAGCTATTACTCCAGCAATATGTCTGCCAACACACAGTCATGCTCCCTGTCATAATGATAATGGACAGAATCTCTGAAACTGTAAGTAAACCATTCTAATTAAAATTTTCTTTATAAGAACTGCTGTAATCATGGTGTCTCTTCACAACAATAGAAACTAAGACAGAGAATGTATTTCCATATAACAAAAGTTTATGTTAGGATTGGAGATGGTTCGCCCAGCTAAAGCCTCTTCAACAGCCAGATATAGTAACTGGGGAGACAAGAGTTACTGTGCCAACAAAGGGCTTCTCTGACCCAGAGAGCCAGAGGGTGTAACAGGGAAGAGACAGTAATAATGCCTCTGGCCATGGGTAGGGCTGAACAAATGAATCTAGCCCAAGATTATCAGGGATAGAAAAATATAGGGAGGCTCCATGGATGAGCTCCAAGATATGGAAATGTAATGGTTCAGAGGGAATGACTGATGGTTATAGGGAGATAATTAAGTTAGGCCCTCCCATCCATGCTTTGTACCTAACCTTGATCAGTTATACAAATGTCATAATGCTAAGCTCTGAGTGTTTTTCAGGTTTGGAAAGCAGCCATTGGAGAGAAAAACAGATGCAATGGTACTTCCATGTACTAAAAATCTTACTAGAGTCGAGTGAATTCAAAGAAACAAATGGTTTGTTAAAACAGTTGCTAAAGTGTTTAAATCAAAATGAACCCTATATATGTTAAAAAGTGATATGGAATTCCCCTCTCTGTGCTTCAAATACCACTGGTTAATCAAGAAACTGCTTTGGCCTATAGCAAGGCAGAACTTATCTAGGTAGGAAAAATTAATTTGAATGCTGGGAGAAAGAAGGCAGAGTCAGTGAGAAACCATGTAGCCCCACCGGAGACAGACACTGCAACTTTACCCAGGAATCCAGAGCCTCATGGGTGGAGATACACAGATTAATGGAGACTTGTTAATTTAAGATATGAGTTAACCAGAAATACAATTAAGCTATTGGCCAAACAGTTTTGAAAATAATATGGTTTTTGTGTGACTATTTTGGGGCTGAGCAACCATGAATAAACAAGTAGTCTCCTACTATAGAAAAGAATACTCCAGAGGACATAAGGTTATTGAATGGAAATACCAGCACCAAGGATTAGATACTGCCCAAAGAGTAGTTGACCAGGAAAGCTCCTGAGACCATAAAAACAGTTATTGATACTGTTGTTGGTTGCATGTCAGAACTAGACTATATGACCCTATTGCTGAAGACCATGCTTTATCTGTGGGACATGGAGAAACTAAGCTGGGATTTAATTTGAAAGCACTCATCTGATGGATGGTCACAATAGTAACATAGTGCTATGCAGGCTTCTGGTAGAAAACTGTCACTACCATTTCTGTTCAGCTTGCATGCTTAAACACTGGCATACCAGGCCAGGTGTGTAAGCACTGGGAAGTGGTAACTGAGCAGTCATGGGTAAGACCAACAGCCTTCTGATTGAATTTAATGTTTGCTCCACAAAATTTAGTTCACATTTATGTGGGGAGAGCACAGTACACTGTGAGTGGGACACTTCCTGGGCTGGTGGTCTTGGCTTGTATTAGAAAATCAATTAGAATGGCATAAGCAAGCCACTAAGCTACTACATAGTTCTATTTTCTCTGCATTAGTTCCTGTCACAAGGTTCCTGTTTGAGGTTCTGCCCTGATTTCCTTTAAGGATGCACTGTGATGTATAAAAGTGCACTAAATAAATACTTTTCTCACCAACTTGCTCTTGGTCTTGATGTTTCATTATAGCAATACAACCCTAAAACAGCAAGTGACTGTTGTGTCATGGTGGACTAATTCTTAGCCATAATTAAACATCTAGAGCTACCTCTCCCATGGTGCAGAGATCATTTTAGAAGAGGGGAAAGGAAACTGTAAGAGTCGGAGGAAAGGGTAGAATATAGTGCAGCAATTTCTTCTGAAATAGAAATATTCCCTCTAGCAGGAAAGGACATTAAAACAGCAGGTAAAGAATTCTAAACAGCATCAGGAAGTCCTTGAAACTGATCAGATTCACTAAGCCTCTCTTTCCTAAGATTAAACAACAAAAGGCTACTACAAAACATTCTCAGACAAGACAAACATCAAAGAAGACTCAGACAAAAGGTCTGCTACCGGGAGGAAGCAAAAAACAGTCGAGTTACCTGGAAGAGGCTTGAATCAACTGAGTTGCATGAATAGAACACTCCAAACAGTTGCAATGAATGATGACTGTGCAAGGTGCCCCAGGTTTTCAGATTTTGTTAGCTGCCACTTCTGCTAGGGTGACCTTTGGTGATACAGTAAGTAGTCTTTGGGTCATTTTGCTCCTGTAAGACTTCACCCATATTACTGTATGCAACCCAAATAAAATTCATTGGCTCACCAAGTTGGACTTCAGTGGTAGCTGTACTTTGGTCTGCCATGGGTTTCCTATTTGAGGTGACTAGACATGTATATTGCATTTCCCAACAAAAAGTTTTGTAACACAATAGCATTATACTATAGCTATAGGTCTGTGGGGGGCAAGAAGTGGAATACAGTGGTTTAAATGAAAAGTATCCCACCATTGGTCCAAGTATTTGAATTGACACATGGTTGGTGGCACTGTATGGGAAGATTATGGAATCTTTACAAGGTAAAGCCTTGCTATAGGAAGCACATTTGAGGGTTGGCTTAGAAACTTTATAAATTCTCTTTACTTCCAATGTGCGCGCTCTCTCTCTCCCTTCTCCTTCCCCGACAGTAGTGAAAGCTTTAATCACCAGGTTTTTGCTCTGTCCATCTGCTGTCATGCTTTCGCCAACATTTATGGGCTCTTCCTTCAGGACCCAGAAGAAGAAAAGAACAATTTCATCTACTAGTTGATTTTTAAAAAATATTCATTTTTATTTTATATATATGGGCATTTTATTTGTATGTATGTCTGTATACCACATGCATGAAATGGCAACGGAAGCCGGAAAAAGACAACATGTCTAATAGAACTGTACTTATACATGTTCCTTAACTGCCATGTGGATGCTAGTAATTAAATCCAGGTTTATGGAAGATCAACCAGTGATTCAAATTCTTAGCCATCTATCTGGGCTTTATAAATTGAATTGTAGTCATTTTTTTTTATGACCACAAAAATGTTACCCATACATTTTTTTTATTTTGTTATATGGAGCTCACAGTTAAGAGAATATATATGATCCTCAGAAGAGACTCTGTCATTTTACTTTTGAGCAATGTTTAAAATATTAAAGACTATGGATTATTTTATAGCTAGTCTTAATATATTTTGTTAAGGTTTATTTGTGGCTTTCACATCATGTGTCTTGATTCCATTCATCTCCTCATCCTTTTGCATCCACCCTCTGTCCTTGAAACTTCCTCTCTTGAATAAAATTTAAGAGGTAATAAAGAGGGGGGAGAGAGAGAGAATAAAATCTCACAATGGTAGTATAACACAGAAAGTCACACAGTATACCCTTTAGTCTCTATATCTTTAGTTGCAAGTGATTATAGCAAAGAGTCATTGGTTTGGTTCATGGCCTCTGGTTTCAGCTACACCATAGATACTGGGACCTTATTGAGACTTTTCTTGGATTTCCTGTTGTTGCTCTGTGTCATGGAGACCCTGCAGCTTTGGATCTTCAGGAATGGTATCTTCATGTGCTCCAGCAGATCATAGGTAGAATAGATGATGGGGTAGGCCAAACTCATAGCCCTGGTTGTGGGCCTGGGTGGCTGCACTGTTAGTTAGTCTCCCTGTGTTGTCCTGGTTTGTTTGCCCTATGCAGCAAGGAGCAAGGGATGGGTTCTGTTCTTCTCTCAGACCGTCAAGGCCATCTTACTCAAACCTACACCACTAGGGCCAGGTCATCTTGCTAATACCAACACCAATAGGGCCACATCTATTAAGTTGCCCAGGTGAGTTTCAGGAGCCACTCTCAGGAGTGATTCATCTAGAGTGGGGAGGACCAACTATCCCACTCTCTCATGATCTCAGGGTCAGCTTTCCCAAGTGTCACAGGTGGTGAGGGATAGGGGGATCTCTCTTACATCCACAGTACAATATGGCAGATGAGGGATGACACTAGTTTTACCTCACTCAAGTTCTTGGGGTGAGCCATTCATCTGCATCCTCTACAATAAGGTTACCTCCACTGTGCTTCCTTAACAAGGTGAAGGGCCGGTTTTCCTGAGTGCTGTAGCTGAGAAAGGGGACAGACAGCTCCTTTGCATGCAGCAGACGAGTCACAAAGGGCAAGGAGCAGGGGACATCTTTCCCTTACCGATGCTGCCACGTGCCAGACAAGCAAGTCATTGGGACAGCTCTTCCACACTCAAGCCCTTGGTGCCAGCTCACCTTCATCCCTACTGTGCTACCCAGGCAAGGTACAGGGTATGCTCCCCCAAGTGCTGCAGCTAGTAAGGGGGCAGAGCCAGTACTTAGTAGTCTTGTAGACAGTGAGGGGCAAGGCCAACTATGCACTGCCCTATACTCTAGGCCTTCAGTGGTATCAGGAGCCACAGATATCAACACAGATCACAGCTACAGGATGGACACAGAAACAGATATGGGTCTTGGCAGCATCCCAGGCCCAGAAATCAACTTGGTCCCAGGGAGCAAGCAATCCACCCACCTCAGCACATTCCCCACAGACTTCAGCTCTTCAGATCTGCCTCTCTCTGCACAGTACATGAACCAATCTCCGTTTCTCTCTCTCTCTCTCTCTCTCTCTCTCTCTCTCTCTCTCTCTCTCTCTGTCTCTCTCTCTCATAACACAATATATTTGTTTGCCATAATAATGACCAAATGTCTGGCTCATGTTTTCTCCTTGGTGTACAGAGAAGGCTGCCCTGGGTTGCCTTTTTTTTGCTCAGTCTTAATGGGAATGGTCAGAGGACATGTTTTCTCCTCTGTACTGGGGCAGGCTTCCCCAGGCATGCATGTGTGTTGGACTGAATACATTTTGCAATATGAAATGGCCATGAGACTTTTGGGATGAGATGTAAAATGTTAGGACTTAAAAAATATATAATTGTTTGTTACATAGCAATAAGGTCAATTAGTGATAGTTAATAACAAAATCTATACTTAGGACACAAAATTTTTGGCATATTTATGAGGCAGTTAAAGACTGGAATAATTGAGATTGAAAGACAACTTGAATGTGTGTGACACTGTACAATGGGCTGATGTCCTACACTAAATTAAAAGAGATATTGAGGTAAGAATCAGGATGCATCTAGTGGTTTGTAGATTGTGGGTACAAGGTGACATACTGCTTTCAACTCTTCCCACCATTGAATTGTCTACTCCTATACCTTTCCCACTAGGATGGAATGTATTCCCTCACGCTGAAGACAAAATTAAAATTTCCCCTGTTAAGTTGTTTTTATTAGTTACTTTGTTTCAGCAACTAGAGAGAAATATTTATATCCTAATATGTACCTACCACTCTGGGGAAAAGGACAAAGCTTCATTAATGAAAGAAAAAATAATTTTAACAATCTGGATATTAGATGCATCCTGTTGTAATACCTGGAGGACCTGTAGAATGCACATTAGGAATAGAATTGTGTTGATACTGATACTTGATATTTCTTTTTTATTTACTTTTTAAAGACTTATTTATTTATTAATTATTTATTAAAGATTTCTGCCTCCTCCACACCACCGCCTCCCATATCCCTCCCCCTCCCCCAATAAATCCCACCCCCCAACTGCCCGAAGAGCAATCAGGGTTCCCTGCCCTGTGGGAAGTCCAAGGAACCCCCACCTCCATCCAGGTCTAGTAAGGTGAGTATCCAAACTGCCTAGGCTCCCACAAAGCCAGTACGTGCAGTAGGATCAAAAACCCATTGCCATTGTTCTTGAGTTCTCAGTAGTCCTCATTGTCTGCTATGTTCAGCAAATGACTTCTTAAATTTTGCATACAAATGGACGGAAATAGAAAACACTATCGTGAGTGAGGTAAGCCAGACCCAAAAAGAGGAACATGGGATGTTATCACTCATATTTGGTTTCTAGCCATAAATAAAGGACATTGAGCCTATAGTTCGTGATCCTAGAGAAGCTACATAAGAAGGTGAACCCAAAGAAAAACATATAGGCATCCTCCTGAATATTAACCTTCATCAGGCGATGAAAGGAGACTGAGACAGAGACCCACATTGGAACACCGGACTGAAATCTCAAGTTCCAAATCAGGAGCAGATGGAGAGAGAGCACAAGCAAGGAACTCAGGACCGCAAGGGGTACACCCTCACATTGAGACAATGGGGATGTGCTATCGGGAACTCACCAAGGCCAGCTGGCCCGGGGTCTGAAAAAGCATGTGATAATTCTTATCTAAAAAGAAGTACATTCAGAACAGCTCATCTAGGATAAAACTTAACATTTTATTCATGAACATATGCACTTAATTGTGCTGAATGTTGTTTCTCATATTATTCATAAAGTTGAAGTTCAGCCAAGGCTTCACAGAAATGTAAAATCTCAGTTTGTTTTTAATATTGACTATTACATAAAAATGTTTCTTTCATAAGACTTCAACTTATAGACAAAATGCCATTACTAAACTCTTTTTAAAAATAAGCTTTACAATAAAACTTTTGTAGTTGTTTGTAACATAAAGACCTGAGTGAAAATTGTATTAGTTTATCAAACTTTTTCCCCTCCCAAACTATGCTGCCAAAATAAGATGTTATCACTCAATGGTAAATTTTCTTCATATAAAACTGAGGCCTATTATTTATCCTATTAGCTATATATTTTACCATATTCAAATGTCCATAAGAGAAAGATTTTTTAAAATTATATTTCTCAGCTTGTGATAGTTATTAAAACTTATTTGAATCAAAAGTTGAGGGCCTCATCTTATTTTATGAACCTAGATTAGGTCTTTTTGGGGGAGGTTCTTCTTTTTCCTTTTCATCATCCTGATGATCATCACTGTCGTCGTCATCTTCATCATCTGAGTAGTCCACTAAAGAAATCCTCTTGCGACAGTGTGATGGACTACTCATTCCTCTATCAGAAGCCTCAGATTGAGATGAACAGTCAAATTCAAACAAATTTTCTTCTGACTGTTCTACTTCTTCTTCACTTGTCTCTTTCATTTGCATAAATGTGTCACAAGAACTTTGCAAGTCCCCTCCCAATGGCACAACAGCTCCAGTATTTACTCTAGGACACATTTCTTCCTTGACATCCACCTCCACAACTTTCATATGCTTGAAGTGTAATTTATCGTATATCATGTCATGTAAATTTCTTTTTACTTTATTTTCTTGTTCCTTCTGTTCTTCATATTTAAATCTCAATCCTTTAAATGTCTGGACATACTCAATTGAATCAAAAGCCATATAAAATTTTTCCACAATGTTTGTAATAAGAGACTTGATGTTTTCCACTCTTATAAATTCAAATAGTTCAATAATAGCTGAGTTTAGCATATTATATCGTCTTCCATTACGAAGTAAAGAACTTATAACAGGTTTAAAAAGATTTTTCCTCACTATGTAAAGATTATAAATTTCATCTTTAAGGCCAATCATCTGTCTCATCAGCCTGAGAGCAGACAAAACCAGAAGAGTGTGCTTTGAATGCATCAACACCAGGACTCTGCTGAGCAAGTTGTTTTTCAAAATATAGTTTTTAATATAAATTGTGTGGTGCTTAACACAAAAGCTGAGCATTTCTAAAACTACTCCAAGCAATTGTACATTTTGGTCAATATTAGAATAGATGTTGACTGTGTTATCATCACCATCATTTTGTCCTGTGATAGACAAAATTGGTCCTGCTAAGTTATCCATGCAATGTGTATAGAACAAATTCATAAATTTACTTCTTTCAGATGCATTAGCTGTTATACACATGTTTTCTTGATCAAGAAGAATACGGAGAACCGCTGTCAAACTTAAAACACGAGAAGATTCAGGATCAGGATCACAGATGATTTGTTTGATCATTATATTGATGAGAAGGTCATCCTTATTTTCACTGTTTTGAGCTTCATCCACTGCATACACTCGGACTATTTGTGGATTATATTCTACTAGATAAGTAAATATATCTACAGCAGCTACTTTTATTTGATGGTCTTGCATACATACTGAAACTTTCAGAGCCCTCATGATTCCAAGCTTTATCACTGTTTTCAATAATGCCTCTTTCTCTAGAACTTTTAAGGTCATGGCAAATTCACAGAATTCCTTAAGGAAAAATAACAATTCACACCGTCTTTCATCACCTACACTGTTATCTTCTAACTGGGCAAAAATTTCAAGCAAAAATGTTTCATCTTCCTGCAGCATGGTAACTATTTCTATTTTGTTGGAAAAAATGGAAGCTGTAAGATCAGAAAGACGATTCTCATGAAATTTGGATGGTATAGGTAGTAGAATGTCACGGATATATTGCATTTTGTAGGTCTGGTGTATTTTTTGCCTAAGTTTGGAGTGTGTTATTGGCATAACTTCCTTAAATTTTGCATTTTCAGCCAAGAATTTCCTGTGCCGATATGGCTTATCCAAACTAGGGTCGTACTCAAGGCATCCTATTACATCCATGATACATTCATCAGAAAACATGGTATTAAACAAATGTGCATCATTGAAAAAGAAGAGTCCTTTAATAATGATATATAAAAAATGTAAGCTTTCCACGTTCTTTTGATCTTCGCAAGTGTGGAACACCCGAAGCAATTTTTTAATGTATTCTAATTTTCCTAAAAGCAGTGCCAGGCATTTCTTGTGGCTTGGAGATTCTTTCACAATAATAAGCAAATCTGCAATGGTTTCAAGCATATTGCATTCAGAGGTGGGTTCCTCGAACAGATACTGGAATTGGGGCAGTTCATGAAAATTGGTTAAGTTAACTGCAAGGTCTTGCGATGTTTGTACATTTGGATCTTTATGTTGAACTTGGCAGATATCTTCCCAGATACTTTGACAACACTCTGGGTCTGGGAAATATATTGTCATAGTGCTGTTATTAGCTTCAGGCCAACTAATTAAATGCTTGTATTGTTTCTTATAGGGCACATCTGGATGTATTGTGTACTCTAATAGCAGAGAGCCATCAGACTCTGAGTGAATGAGCAGGCACACACCCTGAAGCCGTTCGATGTATTTGGTGGAAATTTGTCCTCTGCCTATTTGTTTCCATTGCTCATCTACCTTCATGACATAGACTTTTACAATAGGAAGTCTGTTGCTCATGCGGATTTGTGAGCTTGTCTTGCTAGACCACATTTTTGTGCAGACCTCAGCTTAGATACTCTGGTACAAGAACGTTGCCAAGGTCGCAATTCTGAAAAATAATAATACAGCAGATTAGTGGGGGTTAAAAGAATGATAGTGGCTAAGAGAGGATATAAGGTCATTAGAATTACCGGGGAAGAAGGCGATGATACTTGTCAATCCTCCGTTACAGAACTATCCCCGACAAATCTCTGTCCTTTGCACTTGCGTCTCCGAGCCTGCCTTAGTTCTGGAAAGAATCTTGTGATTCAACTAAGGTTCTTCCTAAAAAGAATGGGCTCATGTAACAGATCTGTTAAAGGGACTTGCTTCCCCTACCTTAAAAATGGAAGTCTAGAAAATACGCTTTTGGGTTTTGTTTCTTAACAGATTTTCACTAATCAGAAGTGCGGGGTTAAGGCACTTAAGCAAAAGCAAATTTAATTAGCAATGTTTTGGTCAAGTCTACAATTCATACTATATGTCAATTAAAGGCTGGCTCTAATAAGAAGCAAGAATGTATCATCTATAGACAAAATGCTTTCCCAGAAGCATAAAAATAAGATGTAATTTTTCTACAAGATGTGCTCTTAAGTCTATCATATTTCTACATAGTAAGGGAAGATCTTGTTCTAAAAACGAATATATCAGCTGTATATCTCCAATCTGTTCAGCCTGAAGTTTCACCTTAATAAAGTGGATGCAACATTTCCTCAAATGTTTTCCTTTGACTAATCATGCACATGGTTGTTTTCAAGACCTGGGTCAAAGGCTAAGTTAGTTAAAATGTGCCAGGATTTAATTAATTAATACTTCTAATTATTTCATTTTCTTTTCTTTTTTTCTAATTTTGTGTATCTATTGGGCCTTGAACATGCTATGGCCATTTCTGAGTGTCTTGGACTTGCTAAGGAATGACTCTAAATCTAAACTATATCATTATTTATATTTGGTAATTATGATGAAGATAATAAGAATATCTTCACAGCTGCTAACATTTCTGTGAGTACTTGTTATAAAGGAAGGCATTAACATAATAGATCAACTATCACACTTGAAAGTTTATTACATTTAAAACAGCATGACTTTACTTTTTTGCCTAATTTTCAGAATAATTTAGCAATATAGGTGTATTAATATAGGAATCCCTTAAGGGTCAGGAAACACAAAAAATTCAAATGAATTGTCAGAGTTCACACATTTAATAAATTGAGCAGTCCTAATTTATACATGCCTTTCTATCTCCACAATTGCTTAACTGTGGAATTGAACTGCTATTGCCTTCTTCTCTTGGCTTTCATTACACTCTACTTCACATTTCTCCCATCTATATAATTTGTAATCAACATAAAATAATCAAGACAAGTTGAAAGTCACACATTTCCTCCTTTAGATCCACATCTGTGTATAGACAACAGAAAAATAGAAGGTTGGATATGGCAACTCTGTTAAATATAATTTTAATAGTGTCTAAGTTGATTTTTGATGTGACAGCAACTTCTGCAGTTTTCTTTTTCAAGAAATATTTCGCTCAAATATTAACTCTCTTATTTCAAGAGAAAAACTGCCAGTTGACTACATTAATCCGCTTTGAATTTTAAAAGTCTTATTTGTAGTAATCACTTCATTTTCCATGTAACTATATGCTTCCCTTGAAACATGATATTCAACAGACTATACACTAGAATATTCATCATATAGCTTGGGTACTATGGACATTGAGTGTAAATGATAACCATTTATAAAAATTTCAATTACTTATAGAATACTATTAAGATTAGAGAGAAAAATTATAAATTGTGTAAATATAATAAGTAGTGACTACCACAAGAACTGTAACATGTAGTTTAAATATTTAATTTTAATGAGAAATAATTAGAAATATAAAAATTACATTTATGATATTCACAAAAATTTTGTCTCTGCTCTATTTATATTAAGTCTCCTTTACAGTCATTATAATACCTTCAATTCTCTGAATATGCCCTCAGGCACCCACTGTGGAAAAAATAGCCAGCACAAATATATGTATTCTATTTTAACCCTTGGTATTTCTTTCAGGGAAATAAAGTTCCATTTATTTTGATTAGGTTAACAAGAGTTGCCTTAAAGTGTAAAAGAGACTTTAGGTCTCGGTTGTTATTGCTACAGCAGTTTAGTTTTTTTCTTGTTTGAGGAAATAATATTCATTTTTGCTTTAATACTTATACCTACCCAAGACTATTATGTTGCTATTTTGGTACCGGTTGTTTCCTAGGGAATAAAGAAATATATGTAAGCAACTATATGTTCTATAGAATCTAAGATATTTATAGTTCATTTTATTTTTTTAAATTAATCAGCACACAGTCATGCTCAGAAGAGGATATTACTGTCAAAGTCCAGAGAAAAAACTTCACAAATCTATAATTTCATCAAGCATTTGATGCAAATTCTTACAAAAAATAATGGTATCAAGGCTTGAAGAATGCAAGCCTTTTTTATTTTCAATTTTTCTCATTTGTCTTCCCAATATGAAATGTTACTTCATAGACAAAATGTTTTTAGACATCACTAATAATAAAAAACCATAGTTTTTCTATTTTTTATTTTGTTTTTTCTGGATATGGTTTCTCTGTAGCTTTGGAGCTAATCCTAGAACTAGCTCTTTTAGACCAGGCTGGCTTCGAACTCACAGAGATCCACCTGCCTCTGCCTCCTGAGTGCTGGGATTAAAAGTGCGCACCACCACCATCTGCTAAAAAGTCATTGTTTTAATTAGGGTCATTAGAGCCCAATCATCCCCCCCACCTTAACAGATCTAAATTCTACACCTGATATTGTCTTTCTCATTTATCCTGCTGCAACTAGGAGCAACTAGGTGTGCTTAAAATATATTAGATATACTTACATCTCAGGGCCTTTATACCTGTTTGTATAGCTGTTGTCACTTTGTACCCATTTTCACCAGTAATTTACTGTTTCACAGAAAGGACTTATCTCAAACATGACATTCAATACTCATTCTCTTCACAAATTTTTCAAATTCTCCTTTTGTTTTTCAGAGATCTATCCATTTCTTTGATAATATAAGGACTACCAATGATTTCCTTTTATGTGTCTTTTTCTCCATAGCAGTTTGTATTATCTGACTATTCACATTTCATTAATTTTGTCTTTAGAAATCAGTCTCAGTTAACTATGGTTATCTAGATGCATTATATCCTTTGAAGATTTGGCTTATTCCTAATGAAGTGTATATATGTTTGCATGTGCATGTGTGTGTGTGTTTATCAATGCTAATTGACATGATCTGTATTTTTAACGCAGGATATGTCATAGCAGTAAAGAAAGTATTTAAAAGTTTTCAGTATGTTTTTATTTATTAATTTACTGTATGTGTGATAAATGTAACAAATAATATTCCATTGTGTAAATATGGAGGTCAGAGTCAATTTTTGGAGGTCAGTTTGCTCCTTCCACTGCATTGATTCCAATAATGGAGCTCAGGTTATTTACCTAGCGAAAATGTGTCTCCACCATCTGGGTCATCATACCAATCAGGAAATTTGATTTTGATTTCTACAATAAAATACTCCTCCTTTGTTTACACAGTTATATCAAAATATGTTAAAATCCCTTAAGACATTTACTAAATGCTAGTTAGACTACAGTGTTTAACAAAGATAAAATATCTTGTTACTTCTTAAATGCAATGACTGTGTAGTTTATATATACCTTAGACACCTCATAAGTGTTATATTGACACATCCTATAAAGTAAATATTAACAAAATATCATTCTTATAAAATAACTTTAAGTACAAGCTTTATTTGATGGATTAGTTGGTTGGATTATTACCAAGAACACTGAAATACAGGAGGTATATTTAATGACCAGAAACTACTAACGCCACATTACCCTGCTGTAAAAAAACAATAATCCAAATTATCCACAGGTGTGGTAGGCAAAGTTGCTTCAGGTTGAGAATGACTACTGGCAATCAAGAAGATTTAAAAATCAGGACAAATTCTCTACTGCTCTTTTCATTTCTGATACCATGCATGAAGAAACTTGAAATTCTGTCACTTCAAATTTCATTTAACTAGAATTTCTGCAGTATTTACTGTAAAAGAGCAAGTGGCATTCGTTATCAGGTCTTTATCCTAAAAAAAAAAAAGTTAAAAAAATTGCTACTTTTAGCTACTCCATTTTATTTCTCCTGCTGGACTTCGATTGCAGCACCCAGAAATCTTTATAATACTTTGCACATTTTTATCTTTCCAGGTTTCACGTCTTTATGCTGCTTTCCAACTATACTCTTTCCATGTTGCCCCAGTTCACTGGTCTTGTTGCATTGTACTGGTTCATCTGACCTTCTTTTCTGCTGCTCACCTTTACCAGAACACCCTGACACTCTATATTTCAAATAATATGGTATTTTACTGTTCACTTGAAATGTCAGTCCTTCACAACTACTTGTCATACAATGTGAGATATTATCCTTATCCCCTTTTTCTCTCTAATACTACTCCATATAACTTTGTCTATAGAGAATGTTTCATTTATAATTGTTCCTGCAAGTAATTACACACACACACACATACACACACAAGGACACACAAACACATCATTGGGAAATAGATCTCACATAGACTTAAGTTGCTTCTTTCATATAAAGGTAGGGGCCAATCTCATGCCAAACACATATGACCTGTTACAATTATTATTTCTCTTGTAACTGATAATTGATCTGACTTTTGTGACTGTATGAAAAATATAATTCTAATAAATAAAGGAATCCTCCCTTATTCTAAAATTACACATAAGTAATAATGTGACATTTTTGTTATAGGTATGTTGTCCTTGGTAATTTCAGCTTTTATTTTCACTTTAACAGTGAAAATACAAGTCTGAGAATACGCCCTTATTTTACAATAGTTTTGAAGTTTCTCTGAGTACATACCTATGGAATCATCTATGATTTATTAAGGATAAGCACAAAGAAAAGCAAAGAAAGTTGATAAGGCATATCCATTCACTAGGGCTGCCAGAGGAAGTCTCTCTGATGATGATTGGACAAAATGTCACTCTATGAGTACAGATTAGCAGGATATCATTAAGAATCATTTCACTGATTTTTTTTTTGCCAGTTATGTTTGGTTCTATCCTAAGTCTCTCTATCCAGTCTCCACTTCCTGGAAGTATTGGGCATAGACTCCCTCTTGTGGTATGGGCCTCATATTAAACTACTTGCACAAATTCTGAACCATCATTGCTCACCCCAATCTGACCTTGTCTTCTTCACCTCCAACTAGCACATCTTGAAGGCAGGACAGATTGAAGCTCAAGTGTTTTGTGGCATGGCTGGTGTACCGGTTTCTCTTTTGTAGCCTGCAAAGTACCATCCCATTCCAAACAGACTAGAACATATGGGGTCTAGTAGAAGGCTACATCTAGGCATCAGTTCCACCTAAGTTCAATGAGCTAAGTGGGCCCCTACTCCTTGCTGTACCCTGGGTTGTTTAGGGATCTTCACAGATCACCCAACAACTCAACTGAATGCAACCCTGTCCTACCACTGGAAGTCTTGCCTGGCTAAATAAGGATGGTCAGTTCAGGCTTCATATCTTCCATTACAAGAATCCTCACTAGGGTCACCCTCATAGACAGCAGAAAGTTTCGATTGCAGTAGCTATCCACCCCACCTCCCACCTCCAATTTCAGCTGTCTCTCCCTAAATTCCCTGTCTCTGTCCCTTCCTACTCTACTTAATCTTTCCCACTCCTATCCCTGTCGCCTCCCAGTCTACCCAAAATGTCTCTTCTATTTTTCTTTCCCAAGGAGATCAATATGTAACTTCTTAGGGCCCTCTTCTTTACCTATGTGCTCTTGGACTGTGGATTGTAGCTTGACTGTCACTACTTAACAGCTCAAATACAATTATGAACGAATTCAGGGAGACATTTAACATAATTTCATATTAGACTCAATGGATATTCAATAATGTGCTATTTAGTTTCTTTATGCTCTTGTATTTCTGATTTTATAACATTTAAATTTTTCGAGGTCCATTTTATTGTTGTCAGAAAAGACATGTAGAATAATTTCATTTTTTGATATATATTAAGATTTAAATTGTGACCTAACCAGTGATATGTAGTGGAGAATATTTATAGTGCATTTTAGGAAGTTTTGGATATGTGAAGTTGATGCATCTTGGGTATGTGAAATTGATAATATGGAATATTATTTTAGTCAACTGTTTTTTCTTTTAATTGATTTTTCTACCTGGTTTTTGTGTTTTATTTTGTTAGAGGAGTCATATTTAAATTCTACACTATAATCATATTTCTAAAAATCCCTGTCATCAGATATGCCTATATTTACTTATATACTTAAATGTTCTGATATGTGAAGTATATACTTATAATTGTTCTATGTTTTTGTTGAATTGAATTTTTTATCTTTGTATTATAACCTTTATCATCTCTGTAGATAGTTTTTGAGTTCAAGGCTATTTTGTCTGATGTAAGAATGGCTACTCTTGCATATATCTTTCTTTATAGCAGAAAACTTTCTTTGAAACTAAGATTTATATCAAAACCAGGAACAGAAAGCATCAAGAAGTAATCTTCTTGATGTTTCTTGGAGATAAATTTTTTTCCATTAAATTCTTTCTTTTAAGAAGTCAAGCTTCAATGTCTTTAAAAAATCTGATCTTCCTCTGCCATGAACTTTTTAGAGTTATTAAATCTCAAACCATGATCTGAATTAAAGTCTTGTGTTTAAATAAATATTTTTTTAAATCTGAATAACATAAATTAGCAAACTATCATTTTAGAGTATATGCAATATATGGCTTTTTTTCTAATAGCACTGTATCTCAGATTTGACTCGTGCTAACAAGAGAGTTTCGCTGGTGAAAAATCTCCCTCAATATCCTCTGACCTCCACACCTTGACCATCACACATAACTGTCCAAAATGCATACAGATATGCACAAAAGAAATATCAAACTTTCAAAAACATTAAACACAGTTATGACAGCTAGAAAGGAGGTTTTATATTGAAATGCTTTCATGTCAGTTTAATATAGTTAAGAAGTATATAAAGTTCATACCTAGTTACTAATTTTTCAATCACCAGTGTTTAAGCATTTGGAACTTAAATACATGAATATTTAAATTTAACATCTTCTCTCAGTAATGTTGTTGCCTGAACATTAATTTAACTCATTATATATGAATTAAATGCCAATTATTAACCACTGTGCTATAAATTCATATGGGGCTATGCTTATAGCTCAGTTAGTACAATGTTTGCCTAGCTTGCAAGAAGCTATAGTTTGGATTGGTAGCCCCACATAAAATACACGCAGTGGTGCAGGTCTGTAAATTTAAGCATAGGAATAATTGTTCAAGTCAGGTGAATGAACAACCATGCTTAAAGTAAAAGTAAGCTTTTCCAAAACTATGCAAAATAAAACTTGTATGACTTAAAATATGAACAGATGTTGACACATGTGTAAAGAAAATGCAAGGCGGTACTTTAAAAATGACAAAACTTGCTACTATACTTGTTTCCTATCTCACAATGTGAATTATCTTTGGTAAATTATTTAGAGTCTCAAAGCCTCTCATATATGAAATATGTAAGGTAATTATCATTATCATATCAGTCATTAGGATTAAAGTATAATATATTTTATGTTATTGCAAAGATTCAACTGCTATATGGCACTGGTAATTTTCTTACAGTTTGTTCTAAAATAGATATGCCACTTTGTATTCAGACTATTAAATAACAGAATCACTGTAATTTCTTTCAGAAGTCTGTATTTTCATAAACTCCCTTATCACAACACCTTCACAGACTTGTTAATGGAAACATAAAAACTATTTATTTCTTTCCTTATCTATAATTTATTTAGACTACCCTATTCGTCCTTTTAGATAATGGTTCCGAAATATTCAATGAAGCATAAACTTGGAGAGAAAAGAAGGTGGAGAAAGTAAACATATATTTTTATGACTTAAAACCAGAATGAAGATTCAACCTAGAATATTATCTAACAAAATGTGTGAAGTGGAAACTAATTCGGCAGGGTGGAAGGGAGGGTGTATACTGGTTATTTGTGACCATATTTATTCAAGTTTTACTTCCATATATGTTATTGTGATTGAAAACACTTCTATCATACTTCAAATCTAGCATACATATGTTTTGTGTTAACTCTAAAACTTAAGGGAATCCTCTGAATCTATCAAAATAAGACAAAATGAATATTCCATATAGAAAAAAAATAAGTGTATTCCTGCAATCGTCCATTTGTGGCAGTTCTCCACAGGTGGAGGTCCATAGATATTTATGTATTCGCTCTGTTACCTATAAATATTGCTTATTTCTTGTCTACTGTCTTTACAAATCAAATATAAACAGTCTCAGCAGTGATATGGCATAAAAACAAGCTTCTTATACTCTGATATTTATTTTATTTTACCATTACCTTTATATTTATGGGGTAAATTGAATTACAGTAATTCTAAATAGCTAATAGCCAATAAAATTAGTTTAAAATATCTTTTTCCAAAGTATTTGATTCCCTAATAAACAGAAATATCACATCTCTATTTGATCTGGTTTGATGCAAGTCATGTAAACTCTATTTTCCTTGAAGAGAATTAATTTGTTGTTTTTCAATCTTTCCATATGATCATCCTAGATCACTCCTAGCTTATTCAGTACATTTGAACAAACGGAAGAAATTAAACATTGTATCTTGAAAGGTTCTGAAGAAAAAGAGCAGATAAACCACCATGTCTTCCATGGTAGGCCATCTCCCTTCAAAACAACTAGAATAGTAACTTTTCTTTTGGTATCTTGTGGTTAGCTCCAAACCCATGCTCATACACCAAGTGAACTACAAAACAAAGACACAAATGGGGAAAAGACTTAAAAGTTAAAAAGACATAGGAGTGAAAAATGTACATCCAGGAAGTGTTAAAGAAAAAAATTTAATAAGGTTTTATTTTAAAAAAGGAAACCCACCAGCCAGAGGGGGTGCATACTTTTAATTCCAGCACTCAGGAAGCAGAGGCAGGTGTATCTCTGTGAGTTGAGGCCAGCCTGGTCCACAGAGCCAAAGCTACACAGGAAAATTCCATCTCGAAAAACAAACCAAACCAAAGGAAACACATCTACTTATTAGAAAAACAGGTACAAACATCTTAAAGATAAAGAGAGTGATCAAGCAGAACCCAGGCCTCCAATGACTCTGGACAATCTAGTAAATAACTGAGTATAGGAATCTTGGATCCACTAAATCAGTCCACCCATGAGTTAAGTATATGGACTGAACATGACGATGTCCTATAGAGAAGTTTGGTTTTCATACACAGGGTGCACAGCTGGTAAGATTGTGGATTCATTTTGTTCCCTGGAAGTCCTTAAATACTTTTTTTGTAGTATAAGATAAGAGATAGACAAACTATTAGAAGCTTCTCACTTATTTTCTGCTTGTTTTTTTTTTTTTTTTTTTTGGTGTCCTGCAACCACAGCATGAGGAGTCATTAACAATATAGGCTAATCATGTAGTTAAAGTGTGTAACCAAAAGCAGTGATACTATTATTTGAGGGGACCTCAAGAGCCTCCTCGAGTAACAGCTTTGTATTACTTTTCTATTGTGACAAAGTACTGTGAGCAAAGCAACTTACAGAAGAAATAACCATTGTGGTTCCAGAGGGATAAGTACACTTTATGGTGGGGAGACATAGGAACAAGAGACAGGCATGGTGGCTGTAAAAAAAATTGCTGCAAATTCACATCTTTTACCATAACCTTAAAGTAGAGATAACTAGAAATAATAAAAGCCTTCAAATTTTCAAAGCCTGCCTCCAGTGGCATAATTCAAGGCCACATTTCCTAACCTACCCAGATAAACTAGATGGGAAATATGTTTTCAAATATCTGAACCTATGGGGGACATTAGCATCCAATGCACCCAAAATTCCTAATATCTCACCAGTAGAAGTTTTATTTAATAACTTATAAGTTTGCTAAATTTTAGCTAGCCATGAAACATAACATTTCCTGAGTACTCGAATAATTGTGGCTGTAACTACTGGAGATAGTAGAGGGTTTAATTATTATATTGGGATGAAACTGTAAGTATCTCTGTACAGACATAGACTTCTAGAATTTGGGAATATCATAGTTAGGTCATTTGGGCACACTATGAAATATCAAAATGTTCAATAAGCAATTTCTACTTTATGGCAGTTTATGCAATTTTTCCCTGGATTTCTGAGCTTCTGTTTAAGAAGTATGGTCACAAAAAACTACACAGTATATGTCAACCTAATCTTTTTCTTGCCATAATAGATTTAATCCTATTCTTAACAAAAAAAGCTAATTATCTTGTGCTAAATCTTTACATATATTTTTCCTTATAAACATAAGACTGTTGGGTCTGGAAAAATGGCTCAGTGATTAAGAGCACTTGTGGGTCTTACAGAGATCCCCAGTTCAATTCCTAGGACTCAACTCAGCCAGTTAACCTGCCGGGAATACAACAGCTTCTTCAGAACTCTATCAACACCTGCACAGAAGTGCATTTACTCACACATGAACACACATGCATATTCTTAATTTATAAATATTAATTATTTTTAAAAAGCTATAGTAGTATGATAGAGTTCATTAAATGCATGTAAGAACGAAAGAGTCAATATATTATATTCCTTATGTAATTGTATAAAATACCAGGATCTCTAGCCCAATTACATTGGCCTTTATGCAGTGACAGTCATTTGATGCTTGCTTACTAAGAGTTCTTACTTTGACTCTATTTTATTGAAATATGTAAAAGTCCTAAAACAAACTAAATAAGGAGAGCTTAGTCACTGCAGCTATTTCTCTAATCAATGAAAAGGAGTCAGTTCTCCTAAAATGAGCTTCCATTGAGATTAATCTTTTTTTTTTGTTTTTTGAGCTGAGGCACAGGTTTATTTGCCTGTTGTGATGAATTTAAATTCTCTGAAGACGGAAGTGACAAAGTTCAGAAAATACTTGAAAAGAATAGCTTTTACAGAAATTTCATAGTGGCTGGTAAGTAAGATAATCTGATTAAAAGCATATATACTTAGATACCAAAGCACAATAAATCCATCACAATAAACATAAAGTAAGTTACAGCAAATTTGTTATTGACTTATTGCTTAAAGACAGTGAAAAGAAGTAATATATATATATATATATATATATATATATATATATATACACAGACACACACATACAGACACACACACACACACACACACATATATATATCTTAACATTGTTAATGCACTAGAATTAACCACTATTTCCTGTGTTCCAATTATCTACAGCCAAGAAATAAAAAGTTTTGGTTCCTATGGAGTCAACTATGTGGATAAAATATCCTAAGTTATATCAGTCAGTATATCCACAAACATATATTCACCATCAGATGATACTAACATAAGACTATTTTAAAATTTGTTCTTAAAACTGGAATTGATATTTATACTCATTTTCCTTCTTTTAAAATATCTGAAAATAAGAGAACAGATTTATAAGTATCCACACATATGTACACAGGACAAGGACTATTTGCTGTGAATTTCTCAGTGTTTCAGTCAACTTTATTATGGGGATTATGAACTACCCAGAAATATTTTGAGGATGATAGGAGCATCCAGACTAATAGATACACAGCCATTCTTTCAGAATCAGGGCCACCATCTTAAGCCAACATAGAATAGCAAGACATTGATATAGAAAAATTTCAGTTTACTTGTTTGTGGAAAAACAGGTGTCTTTTATGTGTGAGAAAGTATGTACAGGGTCCAGGGATTAGTTACCCAGAAACATTGATTAAAGGCAGTTAAACTGAATCATTGATACAAGAAGACAGAACATGGTTGAAAATCAGTTAATCTATAGAATTCAGTGAATCAAAGTATTTATATTTTCAGTAACTCTTGAACTTGAAAATCATATTAGCAAATAGGTACATTGATCTATTGAACATGCATTGGGACAGATGCTGTGTTTCAGAAGTCAGAGATGGCTGGAGGATTCCTTATCAGAGAGAGTTCTTTGATGCTTGTGATAGTTGAGACAATATTCTAAAAACTGTGCTTGTTAAATTTATGTGTACCTTAAAAGGCAAGTATGTTGGTATAAAGAAATATGTAGGTTATGAAAAAATATATAATAACCCACAAATTCCATCATGTTAAATATCAACAATCCAAAATCAGATACGGACATCTCTAGATGAAGCAAAATGTCCATGGCCTACCTCTAAGGCCCTTTACTTGCCTGGTCTTTCTCATTGTATAAAACTTGTAACTGAAGCCTATTTTTTTTAGTTAGCTAATTCTTTTCAGTGTAATATGTAGTATTTTTTTTTGTTTGTTTCACATTTTTCTTCTGTCTGCTAGCAGTGGTATGGTAGAAATGAAAGTGATTTGGATAATATGTGACACAGTGGTTTTTGTTCACCTCCAAGTAAAGACATAACTAATTATTCCAATTTAGGAATGTCTTCCATAGAAAGAAAACAAAATATGTAGTTGTGTTCAGACTGACAGTGTTGAAAATGGAACATGAAAGACAAAAGTCTTCCTATGTTCTAAAATGGTCTAAAGAGTTTATCATTGAAGGATTGTAAATGGATACAGAGGAAAACCATTCTAAGTGTATGAATCCAGGAGATCATCTGAGCTGAAATCCATTCCATTCAGGCATGATCTAGACAAAGCACTATAAACCTTTATGGATGTACCATGATTTTTCCTGTTTAGGAAAAGGCATGAATAAAAGTCTATCTAAATTCCTATTCATGGATGTAGGGGTAAAAAGCCTGTACCACAACTACAAGAGTCAATGTTTGAAAAATTGCATACATTATGCATCAGCCCAATGGATTGTGTCTTAATGTATATATTCTGCTAAAACAACAAAGTACCATCTATTTCTTGAAACTCGTTCTTGGAGATCCTATTGAAAATATATACTAAATTTTCTAAATTCCTGTGAGAGAGTAAAACAAAATAAAATCAAGAGTCAAACACATGTGCTGACATGTAAATATATAATGACCACAAGAAGAGTGAAAATACTTGTAGTGATATTTCATTTGTATTTTAATAAATAAGGCTTGCCTGAGGATCAGAGATTAAATCAGACACCCTGGCTAGCCTTACAGACCAAGCAGTCGTGGCACACACTTGTAATCCCAGTCGCCACTCTTGTTTGCAATAGAAACTGGGCCATAGGGGTGTATGCCCTTAATCCAACTACCAACAACCAACAATCCAGTTAAGTCCACAATGCTGGAAATCTCAACCAGTCTTAGTATACAATGGAATCCAGATGTAGCCTCTAGTGACAATGAAAGAATGGACTTCCCAGCAAGGACAAGAGCAAACAGACAAGGAGCAAAAACTTTCTAATACTATATCCTTTATATAGGGTACCTGAGAAGGTGTGGCCAAAATTAAAGGTATATTGTCCTGTTGGTACATGGTCCAGGAATGGAATTAGGTTAGGAAAATTCTGAATACTGTGAGAAAACTCCAAGAAAAGTATCTTGTGATAACAGCTTCTTTAAAATATTGAATTGTTTTAGAATGTGCTGTTGGGTTCATCCCAGGTGTAGAAGATAAGAAAGAGTTTACTTCAAATTACCCATTATTGTTTCTGTTGGTATTCAATTATTCCTCTAGGAAATAAAAAGATTTTACCACATACGGCTTGTCCTTGGTATTGTAGACAGCTTGGACATATTATTACTCTGCTTATGTGATCTTTTATAACCTTCAGAGTATACACAAATTGTCTGAGGCTCTGAATAAAGTTGGTTATTGCTTAAAAACCACGTATGAGTGAGTACATGTGATACTTGTCTTTCTGTGTCTGGGTTACCTCACTCAAAATGATGTTTTCTAGCTCCATCCATTTTCCTGCAAAATTTAAGATGAAGTGGTTTTTAAACAAAAAGCAAAGAAAGCCAACCTAGAAATCACAATCCCAGAGAATTTAGACAACAATGAGGACCCTAAGAGAGACATACATAAATCTAATCTACATGGGAAGTAGAAAAAGACAAGATCTACTGAGTAAATTGGGAGCACAGGGATCTTGGGGAAGGGTTGAAGGGGAGTGGAGAGGCAGGGAGGGAAGCAGAGAAAAATGTAGAGCTCAATAAAAATCAATTAAAAAACTCAAAAACCCCAATACCTAATATCTGCAATATTTTAATAGAAAATGTTACTAAATCAAAAATAATGCAAAAAAGTTTGATATTGCATGAGACTGTCATATGCCTCATTTATTGGATACATTCTCCCAGGTCCCATAGCCTCTAGAACGGTGACATCTTCCCATTTCAGAGATTGAGACTAAAGTTGGGTAGTCCTATTTCAAATTATTTAACTAAGAAAATTCCCTCAAAGGACCCAAATGCTTAGATTTTATTAATTCCATATACAGTCAAGTTGACATCTAAAAATAGCAATCATAGGCCAGAAGCAGGTTATGGGTTCCTTGGAGCTTGAGTTACAGGCTGTTTTGAGCCACCAGATGTGGGCCCGATGAAACACACTTACATCTTCTGTAATAAGCTTTGAGCCATTTCTACAGCCCAAAGTTAAAGGTTCTTAAAGGTAAATCATAGTGCCAGGTGTCGAATACATTCATATGAGTTGTTAGCCAGTATATCTCTAGAAGCTTCGAAAACAACATAGGCTATTGCCATTAATCTTGGCTAGCCACTAGAACTAGAAAGTAAAAACCTAGGGCTGGAAACTCCACAAACTTTGGTTGCAAGTATAAAGAAATTACTCGGTAAATGGGCTGGAAACATTCTCCTTGTTGGCTAGCATTCATAGTGCTGGAGGGTGATATTCAGGTTGATGGGGTAGAAAAATCAAAAGTTTTAGCCAGCTGTGAACACTGCATTCTAAAATACCAACTTGCCAGGCAAAACATGTCACTCATATAACAGGTGTGTGTGTGTGTGTGTGTGTGTGTGTGTGTGTGTGTGTATGTTAACCACATATTCTCTGATTGGACAGAAAAATATTTTATGTGCATTGTATTATTCTTCTCAAAGTAACCATGGTTTATATCCATTAAATAATTTAATTGCTTAAGCAAATCAACTGTATGTGTTAATAATAATATCAAGATCACTAATCATTTTAGACACAATGATACAGTAATTTAACAAGATTGCTTTGTTCTCCTACCAGCATGTCAGATCTAGGTTTTAATTATCTTCTTGCCACCTCTATATTTTTGCATATTCAAATAGCATGTAAATTAATGTAATCTTTCATTTTGAAAGAGCTAAAGGATAAGAATTTCTCTAGATCATTTTCTCCACTCTTTTATTGATTTTTTATTTTCTTTCCTATAAAATTTACACAAAAATGCAGACATTTATTTCTGGAAAGTAGATGGAATAAGAATAAGGGCTTGCTGTCAACTAAATGGACACTAACCTTAGAATCTATAAAGCGTAAATTCTTACCCAATGAAAATTGGGTAAGAATTTTTAAATGAATTTCCAAACCAAAACATTCATTTAGGTAGGCTGCCTCTAGAATTTCTATACAGTCAAGGCTAACATTGAATTTGAGGTTCTCATGACTCTCTCTAGTGTTGTAATTATAGGCATTACATATTGTACATTATATATAGTCTCAAATACTGATTCAATTAATTAGAGACATTTCTTTTTTAAAGAGGCACTTCAATACCTTTAAAATATTTTCTTGATTTATTTTTCTTTTTATGTATATCTTTTGCTTACATAGAAATGAGCACACATGTGTATGCAGTCCCTGTGGGGGCGTGAAAAAGATATCAATTCCTTTGGAACTGGAGATACAGACAACTGTAAGCCACCATTTAGGTACCGGGAATCAAATCTGTGTCCCTTTTAAGGCAAGTGCTCCTAACTAATGATGCATCTTTCCAGCTGCTGTCAGACTGTTTGAAATTAGTCTCTACTCTACAGCTAAAAACACATCTGTTGTTCTAGATGATGACTTATCTACTAATAGATAGAAAATATATTAATAAATTCATACAATATTTCATGTATGATATAATATGTAATAACATATCCATTATGAGATAAATAATACAAGTAATAGGTAATATGTAATTTATAATATGCAACATATATAAAATATGTGATTTATTACAATCATACCATGTTATATAAAAGATATTCTATGAACAATATATAGCATAATGTATCACGTATATGATATATTTTAAAAAATGATTTGCAGTATCTCATATTAAATATATATGAAATGTCAAATGATACATATCAAACCAACAAAATCAATAAAACCATTGCCCTTATACTTCACATACATGCTGTGGCACACATTTGCTCCCTTTAAAGACATAAATTGAAATCAGAAAATATTACCAAATACATATTCTACAAGTGTTCAATAAATACCTTATTTGGTTAAAAACCTATACACAGATAATAATAATCACGTCTAACTGAAGAATGTGCTCACTTGCCAGTCACTTGCATGTGTGTGTATAAACAGATGTTACTTTCTTAAGATCTGAGCAAATTAAACACATGCTAAAATTTATAGAAAAACAGAAAGTTACATATCATTTTCAAAATTGTATCTATATGAATTTGGTTGAGAATGTTCATTTGAAAACTGGAAAGAAATTTAATTATGAAACTAAAATGATAAATTGACTTTAATTTTTACACATTATATCAATAAGGAAGAAAGTATGGACTATTTACATACACAGAACTCAAATTTCCAGATCTGACTTGTTCCTAACTCTGTAATACCGATGAATTTTCCTTGAAAATTTTCTAGATTCTTTTACACATCACTTTGCTTAATAGTCAACATGTAAGTAATGCTATGTAAAATGTCATAGATTAAAATTAAGGTCAAGTTTAAATAAGGGTAAAAATAATACCAGAATATGTGGAAAAATTATATCTCTAAGTCTTATAGTATATGGCTTGCTTTTATTGGAAAAAAGTAAAACTATGAAAAGAAAAAAGGCTACAAAAATAAGTAATGTTTTACTGAAAATATAAGGTATATTTTTGTTCTCTATTTCACATGCCAAGGAAACAAGCTGACTCCCAATGAGAATGAATCATGTTCTACTTTAGACCAAAAAACAATGCAACTTTTTATGCAGTACACAACCAAGCTGTAGAATTCAATACTACAATATATCACTTTGGTAAATAGTTTAACAAAATCCAGGAAAGCATTAAATATTACTATGAATAAGAATGACATTTACAGTCATATTAAGTAGGTCACAATGTTTAAAGGGCTCTCAGCCCTATTGCAATGGAACATAAGGAGAATTTGTGTGAAGGTCAAAGAGTATTCTTTCCTCTGATCTTTTTTTTATATGTCTCATGCAATATGAGAGATTTATGTGACTCTTTGTCAATGCTTGATTTTTAGTGTAGCCTACTTGATTAAAAATGTCTTTCTTGCCTTCAAAATAGAAATAAAGTGTTGATAGAAATTATCCATCATACAGTCAAGAGCTGTTATACTTCTATAAACTACAACTAAAAATTAAATTTAAATATTGTTTCCAAAGAGATATAAATTAATGGAAAGTTTTGATGATTGTAGGATTTTAAACAGGTGGAAATTAATGAAACACAATAATCTACTCTTCCATATTTTAAAAAGAATTATTTTTAGGCAAAATTTTCAATCAGTCTAAATAAGCTAATTCTGTGATAGAATGACATGAGTGATTAGTTTCTGGCTGCAAACTTACATGTTTGCATTTCCCAATACTTCAATCTTCTTTTCCTTCTGACAAATATTTATCCTAATGATATTACTATTTCAAAACTTAAATATGAAATCAAGAAAAACAATAATAATAATAATAATAACAATAATAATCTTTCCTCTTTGATCATTTTTGTTCTTTCTTTTCAAAAATGAAAGGAAAAACAAATATTGGTCAGAAAACAGAGACAGAAAAGCCTTTAACAATGTTGCTTGGATATTATATTATAGTTATTGTGAAAATAATGAGGGCCCTCATAAAAAATAGAATTATCAAATGATTCTGCTGCCTACTGATGGGCACATACCTCAAAGTCCTGAAATCAGCAAGCCTAATAAATATCTGCATTTCCATTTTCACAATACTAATAAAAAATTAAGATAAGAAGTGTGAATTAATGAAAAACTGATTAAACACATACAGAGAGAGAGAGAAAGTGAGTTAGAAAGAGAGGAGGAAGGAGTGAGATGCAGAAAAATTCTACCATCAGGCTCAACATATAAGCTTTTACATTTAATGAAATTAGCCAAGTCTACCAAGTCATGCAATATAATGATTTTATTTACAGTTGTTGAAAAGTGTCAAAACTCTTAGAGTAGAACAGAATGAGGATAGAAACTGTCTTTGTTTGCTTTCAGTTGTTGTGATAAACACCATGGCCAAAAGCAACTTGGGAAGGAAAATGTCTAAGTGTCTATATCATCTTATAACTATAAGGTCACAATACATTACTGATGTAATTAAGGGCAAGAACTCAAGGCAGGATCATGACAGGATCATGGAGGCAGCAACTGAAGCAGTGAGCAAGAAGGAGAACTCTTTACTGGCTTATTCTTCACTGTTTGCTCATCCTGACTTTTTATATAACCTGGGGCTACCTGTCCATTGGTGGCACCAAGCCACAGTGGGATAGATCATTCTGCATCAATCATTAAACAATAAAATTCTCCATAGTCATGCCCATAGGCCAGTCTGATGAAGGCATTTCCTCTTCCGAGGTGACAGTTCATATCAGTTGACAAAAACTAACAACTACAGTTGTCTAGAAGTAAACTAGTAATTTCCAGACAACTCTAGATTGTGATTATGTCACACTGACAAAAACTGACAGCGACAGGGTTTCATAATCTTGTTATAGATGTAGGTTGTTTCCACATTCTGTTTATTACTAATAATGCTGCTATGAACATAATTGAATCAATGTCCTTCTGTTATGAGTGAGCATCCTTTGGGTATTTGCCCAAAAGTGTTATTGCTGTGTTCTGAGTAGGTTGATTCCTAATTTTCTGAGAAACCACCATACTGATTTCCATCATAGAAAAATTGCAAGTCATAAAACTTACATGTGATATAAGAAATTTGGTTTTATTTTTATTTATTTGGTGTCTCTAGAGTAGTAATATTTTATTTTCTTTATTAGAAGAATTATACTTTCTATTATTTTTAATATATTTTGTTCTTTTTCCATTTTCCTATAAATTCTTTCTGTTGTAAGTGTTTTGATGGAGAACTTTTGTGCTTATTTTTGAGATGTGGATGACAACCTTCAAACCTTTTTACACTTTATTTTGGCTTACAAAACAGCTTAGGAATTTAAAGTGCCCAGGGACTATATTTAAAATGCATTATTCTAGCTATTCACTTATTCACCTTTAGATGCCTCTTATTCCACCAAGTGAATTATTCATAGCTTACATGGTATGAAATCACACAAAATACATTTCGAGAATTTAATTCAAGCAGAGTGACTACAGTCATATATCATTTAGTGGAGATTTTGCAAAAAAAATCAGATAGCTAAAAGCAGAAATCATAGAGCAAAATGTGATGTCACAGCCCTACAACATGTATGAAGCATAATTATGAAATACAGTGCACTGGAACAAAATTATTTAGGTATTTATCAACCAACAGATAGTTATGGGGCTACCTTTTTATTTTGTTTCAACAAGATGTGTGTGAATTGTGTGTTGCTATCCCTTGGTGGCTTAGTATAATAGACAACTTTTTAAACTATAGAAATTTAATGGGACTTGATTTGCAATGTTTGTAGTATCTATTGTCATATATGGAGACATATATATATATATATATATATATATATATATAAACTTATTTCATTCAATAACACTTAAAATAATTATCTTCATTTTTACATTTTTTCACAAGAGTGATGACCAGTATGAATTGTCAGCTACATATGATCTAGAATTACTGAGAGATGGGCCTCTGATCATGACAGTAGCATTAGACTTGTATTGAATCTTTCCAAGGGAATAGCTTCCCTCTTCATTCAAACATAAAACTTTCGTGACATTGGCTATGAAGCTAATGGGTTTTTAGTGCAGAAAATCTATGGCCTGAGCTTTAATTGTCAGGATTGGTGGACTACTCCTGAAGACTACATTTAGAGATGAATTTCACTGAATAATAATGTTACACAGAATAAGTACATTAATGTACCGACCAAGGATAAACTATGGAAATCGGACATTTCTACTTTCTATACTGTATTTATGCTCCGCCCTGCCATTCTCATTTACTCTAAGCCAAGAAAGCTGTCACTGTTTCATTAAGTCAGAAATATGTTGTTGAAAAATGTGGAGATCACATCATATAGTTCGGTTAACTAAACCCATTTTTTAGTACCTATCATGGAGGTAAGAACATTGTAAAACTCTGGGAAATAACAGATGAATGACTGGACAAATGATGAATACATGATGGAATCTGAGAAAAACAAGAAAAATATTTCTAAGAAATCTGTCTCTAACTGGTATGATAAGTGAACAATACATACTTTTCAATATTTCCCCATGAATATTACAAGAAAACATTAAACAGAGTCAAGGTCTCACCTTACTAGTCATAACAACTTTTAAATCAGCGCAGTATTATGAAGATTATAGACAATGACAAATAAAAATCAGTCTGATGGTAAAAATACAAAGAAGATAATCACAGAGTAGACAAAACTACAGAGGTGTTGTTTTCTGTGCAAATACAATGAGGGTGAATATTTAGAAGAAGGGAATGTTTAGTAAGTATTTTAAGACCTATTATTTGTGAAACATTATAATACACAGCTTCTTTTAAAATTTAAACTTAGTTTTTCCATTTGTATACAAAAATCTATAAACATAAATGGGGCATCATGTAATATTTTGAGGCATTTATATACTGGGTAGGGTTAAAAAATAATAAAAACATATTCATCTTTTTTATTTTAGTTCTTCATGGGGAAATATTCCAAATCTCCCTTATGTAACAAAAATTTTTCAATTTTGTTTTATGTATATGATTGCTTTTTCTGCATGTATGTTTTTCATGTTCATATAGTGTCTATAGATACAAGAAGAGAATGTCTGATTTTCTGGAAGTAGAATTATATATTTTTGTGTGGATGCTGTAAGTTGATCCCAGGTCTTCTGCAAAAGCAGTCAGTGATCTTAACCACTGAGCATCCTCCCAGCCCTCCTTTTACATAAACATTATCAATATACAGTACATTATTATCTATAGTCACCATGTTGGGGATAATACACCAGAACTTCCTGCTTTTATTCAACTGTACCTAACAAAATTCAAATTAGAGATACACATTGAGTCAACTTATGTAGAGTCAGAGAGCTATGAGGTTAGTCCTACTTGTGTTTGAATTACCTTTCATGGGCTGTCTTCTAGAATATAAATATAATGTGTAAAATTCATTGAACATAAAAATATTATATTCACTAAAACCAAGTTTACTATTCACTTGTAACATCCAATTTTTTCAAAATCTTTAGACTGTTATGTTTCACTGAATACATCAAAAGGCAATAAAAGGCAATTGCTGTTGTGCAAATGACAGGAAGCTATTTGTTCTAAGCTAAGAATGTTTGCCTAAACTGCAAACGCCTTTGTGGTACTGAAATATAATTACTTTTCATAAATATACATGTTCATGTACATTAAAAGTAATTACATTTCAGTGTCATACATACATATATACACACATATATAGAGACATATATGTATATGTGTATGTGTGTGCATGAGTGCAGTTGTGCGCGTGTTATTCTTCCATAATTTTTGGAACAGAATTTTTCAGACTTTAATGACTTAGAATCAGATTCTTCTTTAGAGGAAAATGATGTAGTGAATCTGTGATATGTGGGTAAAATTCCTACTTGTACAACTATCAACAGAGTGAAGATGTTAACACAATCTGCCCATAAGAGTCACTGTAATAAGATATGGGACACAAGACTTAGGAAAGTGCTCTAATGACCCTAAACTCAAGGGTTCATCTCACAATTATGAATTATTAAATAATCTTTGACTGTTGTTGAGGCTAACTCCAAATTAAAACCAAATGTTTTTAGAATAGTAGTGTTTTTAAGAAGAGTCAAAGAAGTCTTAAGTAACAAGTGCTGTGGGATAATGCTATTACATACTGTAAAGATTTGTCACTTGTATTGGTTTAATAAATCAATGATTGGCCACTAGGCAGGTATAAGTATAGGTGGGCCAACCATACTAGGAGAACCCTAGGAAGAAGAAAGGCACAGATGTAGAATAGAAACTTCCATCTACAAATAAGTATGGAGAAAGTGACCTACTTGCCTCAAACTCTTGAAGGTAAATTATATCAGAAGGGGTTGGAGTTATCTCTTTGTGTCAATATTTCATTTATTTATTTGTTTGTTTGCTGTATGTTAATGTGGTATTTTGTACAATGGTCCAAAAGAGAGTGTTGCATGCCCAGGAGCTGGAAATATGAGCAGCTGTGAGCCAAGTAAAATGGGTGATAGGAATCAAACATGATTCCTCTGGAGGGCAAAAAGCCCTCCTTTCCCTGTAATCCTTTCTTGATTTGGGATGGACAAAATTGATGGGCTAAGGTTAAGTTATTTGGCATCTTCTCCAGTTTGATTTTTTTCCAATGCATAAATAAAAGAGGGCATGAGATTAATATAAACAAAGTTGTTGAAGAGATCAAATGTTCTTTTTGAAGAAATATACAAACACTGATTGTGCTAACGTTTTCACAGACTCAAGAACATTGCATGTTGAAGAGGGTCTTGAGGCATTTCACTGTGTACTATTCTCAATATTCAGAGTTTAAAAGTTTTGTGTGAATTTCATTTTTAAATTTGGTAAGTTATTTTCTACATGACTATCATAAATCCATTGATTTTGTATAAGCTATTCCTAACAAAACAGTGACATAGATATTAAATATAACCTTGTTCCACTAGCAGTCAAAACAGAACCTGTTTACTTCTTTTCCTGCCATTTAAATTCTAAAAAAACTTTCCAACATTGAAAGAGGGTACCTATACCCAAATACCACCCAAGAATCTAGTTAGAGTAGTTTAAGTTTCTTATTCTGTAAACATTGACATATTAAAGACACCAAATTAGAGGCTAAAGGAACTTTTAGTTGCAGGAACACACACCTAAATGTATGACAGACAGTTCATACTATAAAATCTAGGGGAAAGACTTAAAAAATAATAATTTGACAAACACAAGCTAAAATCAATACAACTGATAATATTTATAAATTATAACAAAATGCTACTTTACACATCATGCTATTTGAGAAACTAAAGAGGATGAATTAAACAGCTTAGGATATAAATTTTGTAATGAGCATTTGCTTTTTAAATCATAGTAACTAACTACATTTTTTAAAAAGTACAGTATGATGGAGTCTGTATTTCTACAGGATATAAGAAATAATGAAGTATGAGAAATTTTCAGGTAATGATTCATGAAATTGTTTCTATGAGGGATTACTCAATTTCATAGGAGATTCATTCTTCTTATGTACTAGAACAGGGTTCCCATGGTCTCAGTGCTTGTCATTATTTTTCAAGGAGTGTCCTGAGTATGAATCTCTAGAGCAAGACTTATGGTTATTTAACAAAGAATTATTTCATCTCCTGTTGGGTTTTACACTATTTTTTCTTTAAACACCAAGCTACCCTGACAGGCAGTATTCAGCACTCTTGCTGCATATGAATACATGTTTTTTTTTAAATTAGTGGAAATTATCTTCTACACATATTCGCACAGATAATCATTCTCCTTGTCATAGTGAATTTAATTTCCTACTTTTAAAACCCCATTTCAACATTTCTATCACATCAGTATCTTTATTAATCTTTCCACATAGTTTTCTTTAAGTATTTTCTTTTCAGTTTGTGTTGCTATTTTCATTTTGTGTTAAGCACCACTTAAACATTCAGCCAAATCGACCAAGATCATGTATTGTGAAATAAAGCATAATTTGGATGTCCCAAACCCAAAATTATAACTTGAAAAGCTACATAGTATAATTAATAAATTATGCCATAGAATCAAGTAATTAAGTACATTATGAGTTACAAATAATTATTGAACTTAAAACTCTGCATATTTTTCCACTAAGTAAATATATAAATCTATACTTCTCTTTAAATAAAGAAGTATAGTATATATTATAAGCAGTCCCAATTTGATTTATCTCTATTTCAAGTAAAATATTTTATTTTGGTACTAAAATCTAATTTTTGAGAAGAAGATTTAATGTTTCTTGTTCATTTAGACATACAAATGAGAAAATGAGAAGGGAATTTTACTAATGTGCTTCATATAATTTTTTACCATAATTTCACCAAAACATTGATATTATATTCTAATAAAATAAAGTACAAGTTCAGACATTATTTCTGACACATTGTGGGGACCAGCCATGATATGCCAAGTATGGGCAGGTCACCCAAAGGAAGTTCTTTACTTCCAAACATTATCACCTTCCAGAGTAGAACTCGGCCATTGATAAATTTAATAAGAACCCTGAGTCATAGTAGTTTACCCTGAGGCAATACCTGGTTGCAGAAGGAACCACAAACTGAGATTACCTGGCACTACCCAAAAACAGATCATCCAAAGGAAATGCCTAACATTCCAACCGCTGTAGATGGGACCTCCTGATAGTACACATTCACCAGGACACCCCTAGACAAATGCCAACCAATCAAGGGTCCTAAATCTCAGAAACCCCTCACCCCCAAGTTTACTACTATAAAATAAAGGCTTCTTGCTTTTTCATACGGAACTCAATCTCCTTGTTGGCTTTTGGTGGGACTTCATGGATTTAAACATAACACACATGGTTTTGTAAACATTTTTTGATATATATTACTTTGGCTGACTATCTTTGAATGTACACAGTTGTGGAGAACTAAAGACAGTTTAAAAATGCATGAATATTTGTAAATGGATATTGGATTTTCTTCTAAACTGCAAAGAAAATCAGGCTGTGAGAAAACAGGCACAGAAAGGTTAGAGGCATGCAGCCAACTCTCTCCCTTGCTAGTTTTTCCTTCCCTATCTGATTCATTGTTAGTATCCTGAAAATCTTTTTTCTCTCAGACTTTTTACAAATAAAACAGAAGAAGGCTCTCTCTCTCTCTCTTTCTCTCTCTCTCTTTTAAGATTTATGAGTCCCTCTATCCCAGTCTTCATAGAGCTGCATGGCAATTTCACATTCCTAAGAGAGAGAATCTGATTAACTCAGCTCAGGCCTGTGTCCCACACTGGTCCAATCAATAGTGCACAAAATGACATTGTGCATTGTTGCTATGGTTTCTGCCACCCACGCGACTAGATATAGGAATGGGGCAATGTTTTACTGAGGAAATGGGTTCTTTTAAACTGAACTGACATCCCCAGAGTCATAACCATGCCTCTATTGTTATTGTTGTTAATCAGAAGGAACAATGATACTGAAGATTTGACATGCATTGAGTTCCTGTCATGTGCCAGAGCTATGGCCAAATGTATCCATCCATTATCAAATGTTTTCATCACTAGGGCTTTACCTCTAGTATATAGATGATGAAACTAAAATTACTAGAGACTAAGTATTTTTGCAAAGCTTTAAGAATATTGTAAATGAATGTAACCAATTTAAGGAATGGAGATTTCCTTAATGAATTAAAAGAAAATCAATTGAAGCTAAAGCAGAGGATATAAAATGACATCTCAGAGACATTTGACTTCTCGTATCTCTGAAAGATTTGCTTGGGAGGAAAAGCTGTCAGAGACACTGCTAGAGTTCACAGTGTCATTCTCATGGAAGTTTTATATTGTCCAGATCCCTGGCGAATATGAAATACTATGCTGATCCTGGTAACATGACATCAAATCATTCAGACGCAAAGCAGCTGATATGAGATAAACTACATGAACACTTGTTTGTCCTATGGAAACCTGGGTAATGTAAAATGGAGTTTGCTTTCAAATGCTTAATAGTGTATGTATAGGGTTTCCATGTTATGCTCATTGCATTACCTCCCTAATGTTTCTTGATTTGATTGTCAAAGCTGAATATTAAAGTCTGATGTTTAAAAAATTATAACAATAACAAATCAAAGTTCTATTGTCCAATACAGTTTTTTTCTAGTGTACCACCTTAAAATAGAAGGATTCAGAAATCTTACAGCTCAACTTTAATTATGTTGTCTGATAGAAGAATGTTATATTTTGCCTTCATTTCAATTGTGCTTCTATCAATATAATGTTTGATTCTTTTGTATTAAAAAATCTTTATTACTTATTGTTAAAGACTCAATAGTTGAATGTATACTCTACCACAATAAATCACGCATATTCAGCTAATGTAGTATTAAGATCAGACTTGCAATATTGTTGAGCCATAGCTATTAAATTTTGGGGTAGATAGCACAGACATGGAATTCGAGAAGTATCTAAAATCTTGCTTCCCATTGACAAGTATTCATGAAAGTTTCCTGGCTTCATAAGGCTATAGTGGTATTATGGTACTGTAAAATGGGCCAAAGTCCCACAAGTAGACTCCTTGAAATCCCCCTCACTCAGCACTGTTTTCCAACTGTCACCCTACCAACTTGATCCCTCAGATCCTCTCTCCCACCCCCAGCCCAACAAGGAGATCTCATCTATTTCTTAAAATAAAAAAAAATTATCAGGTTGAGATCTTAGAGTGGTTTTGATGTGCATTTCCTGATGGCTAGGGATGACGAACATTTCTTTAAGTGAAAAACAAACTTTTATTTATTACAATTTTAAAAGTTTTTCTAATTGTTTGTGAACAGAATTAATGATGTATACGTCAGAAAAAAATATTAAAAATTTGAATTTCTAATCATCTAATCATTAATATTCAAAGAATTCTAATCTCATAAAAGTTTATGAACTTTAAAATAAATAATTAACTAAAAGTCACTAGCAGAATTCCACTTTCATACCCTACATGTACAGCAACATTATATCTATATTTTATTAAAAAGAAATTAAATTATGTATGAAAATTGTCCTAAATTTCACGTTATGGTACTTTCCAAAAATAATGATTGTCAGTATTTCTTTTACATAGGAATAAAAAGCTTAATGGTTGCTTTATAAAGTATTTTTCAAATTATTTGGTATACTGGAAATTGTCATAAGATTTTATGACAGATTATAATATTGCTGCTATTTCTGGTATTATTGTGTTATAGTATTTTTCTTGGGAGTTGTTTTTTTTTAATTCTCAAGTGCTTTCATACCATTTTCATGTTGGCTTTTACAATAGTGATTCATACTTAACAAGAATATGGCTTTTAGTAACTAAAGCATGAATTGCTAGCCATTTGTTAGTAAGTCTAAAAATTGCATCAAAAATCCCAAAGTTAGAAATATCTCATCAACTGAAAAACAATTACAATAATTAATTCTGAATGCAAAAATGGGAGTAGCAGCTGGGTGGTGGTGGCACACACCTTTAATCCCAGCATCTGGAGGCAGAGACAGTGGCATCTCTGTGAGTTTGAGACCAGCCTGGTCTACAACGTGAGTTCCAGGACAGGCTCCAAAACTACAGAGAAATTCTGTCTCAAAAACAAAAGCAAACAAACAAATCATGGGAGTATCAAAATACTTTGGCCATTATTGTAGCAGTTATGCCTCAGATAAATTCAGGAAGAGAAATTCAATTTAAATTAATTAAGATGATAATGAATTTTATTTGTCTATACTATACAAAAGAAATTTGGACTTGATTTCTGTTATACCTAAATACAAATCTTAAATAATGTCATTAGTTATTTCTGGCCACAGCCTCCATCTCTTGCTACTGCTTCTTTTATGTTGATTCTGTCTTAAAAAAGAACATACTATTGGTAAGTGTGGCACCCTGGATTTCATGTACCCAACAGGCAAATGATCTCTGCCCATACTCTTGGGGAAAACTATGCTTGTCAAAATTTACTGGTTACACTTTGTGTGGCAGGGGTAGCTAACCCTTCCATTGTTGTTCAAGAAGTAGAGGAAGAAAATATCAGAACATAATTAGTTATGAAAATATTTTTCTTTATAAATAAAACAAAAGATTGATCAAAGGAAAAAAGTTATAAAAACATTTTTATATGTATATAATAATAGTAATATTTACTAGAAAAAAGAAAATTAAAATTCTGAACAGGTAAAAAAAGCAAATATGTTTGATAGTACAGTTATGAATGTACCATTTCCTGTGAAAGCTATGAAATAATCCCTCAAGCTACACTGAGTAAGTATCAAGAGAATTATGGAATTAAACTCATTTTTCATTTTAATAGCATAAAAATGTGGCTCATATACTTTGAGTAAACTCATCAACATTACAGATTACTATCAGAATTCTCCATTTCTAACAAAGAGACTTCCAAGGCAGGGGATTCTTCTGTATCTCTGCAACACAGTTTTCCCCTTATCAACATGAAAAAATAAGTGTGTATTTAGAGGTTTGGTAGGAAGGTTCATCTCTTGTGTATTTCATTCTGTCTGGAAGATGGTGTGACCAATCTTCACTATGGGATATATCAAGCAAAGAGACACGTATATGCTCCACCATTTCCCTGTTTGTAATGTTTTTCTAAATAAATTTTGTTTTGCGGTTATAATATATTGTGTTTTGCCTCACATGGCTTGCAGATTTCCTTTTGTGAAGTTTTACAAGCTCTGAACTGAATCACACGATTTAACCTTTTCACTTAGCAATCAATGAGGTTCCCTTATTTGCTTTTTCAGGATAATGCTTGTGAAAATGTATATGTGTCCAAAAGAATACTCCATTTCAAAACCTTTTTGTTAATAATTTTCACTTTTATAAATTTCTACTTTTTTGTAAACCATTACTAAAATTTTTATATTCCTAGAACATTCAGTTATCTGCAACCTAGTGAATCATCTGCACATTTTAAGTGATAATTTATTAAATATTTTCTGTTAAGAGACTTTTTAAGGAGCACTGTCTTTTCAAAATTTTGATAGTTAAGAATATCCACATTTTATGAAATAGGAGAGTTTCATAATTATGTTTAGAGATACCTAAAATAACAATTTATTTCAACAGTGTAAAATATAAATTGGAATTATTTCAAAATAAAACAATTTTAGTATAGAATTCCTGTCATTTATGAGCATAACATATTAACATTATTTACTATAGTATATTCCTTAGAAATATCACAGAACAGAGAACATGCTTAGATACATACTTCTATTCCACATTGGGTGCACGTACTTATAAAGTAGAAAGAAAAACAAGCTTGGATTGAAAAGTCAGTAAAACATGCAGAATAAATTTTCAGAATAAAATTAGAAATAAATTCAAAATTAAACATATAACTCCAGAATAGTGGAAATTGTGTTTTTGAACATATGCATACACAGGATTTGGCGTCATGATAGAATTTTTAGACAAACTTTGTTATTGATTTTCCCTTTTCTATCTGCCTGCTCCACATATTAATGGTCATTGATACTCCATTCTCCTGTCTGCCTGATCCCCTTACTTATGGTCACTTTCTTCTGTCCGGTACTTCCTATCATATATCATATCCCATTATAGAGACATTTATTTTTTGTTTATAATGTTGAAATCATAATCATGATTTGTAATGAACAAGAAAGCAAACACAAATAATAAAAATACAAGGCACGAAGAAATTCAGTGCATGGGTGTAACAGTCTCGGAGCAAGTGTCCTTTGTCTTTCTTTAGGACACTTTTTTTTTTTTAGTGAGAGATAAATACAGTTTGCACTAAGGTTACTTTTGGGATTATGAGCATATTATTTGTTGTCCATAAAGTACATTGTATCCGAATTAGCAAAATGAAAATAATAATGAAATTTTCCTTCATACTTTAGATGCATGAGACACAGAGAAATATAGGCTCTTTGTTATGATTCAATATAATCACAACTCCAGGTGTGTATATCCCAATAGTAGGGATCTTGGTGCACAGATGGACCCTTTGTACTAATTAGAAAATACATTGCTTACTCCCAGCTCACACAGTTCTTCTCCAAGAAGCAAATGACAATTAGAAGAGCTTGGAATTGATTTCAATTCCCACTTGTTTTCTTGGCTTGTTGTCTATGTGAAGTGAGCAATTGGAACATGTGTTCAGTACCTAACCCTTCTAGTAATTGTGAGTTCTGTTAATACTAATGGAAAAGTGAGAGGCAAATTAATATTGATTACTTTCACAGCTTTTTTGATAATGAACACAAAGGAATAATCATTTAAGTCAAAGTTTAGCTTTGTTAGTAACAAAGACTAACCAAAATTATAGCTTTTATATTAAATGTTGAAAAAATGAAAAATATTTATTGTCTATTTAATCTTGTTTATCTAAATTAGAATACTGCATATAAGTATGTATAGCTATAGATAAAATATGTATAACACAAAATTATTTGCGTTCAAAATTAGCCTTCATGATATGAATAAATTTCAGGCACAATATTTCAGCAATAGTTCAAGGTCATAATGAACATCCTCAAAATTTTCTTTCTTGCAGTTTTTTTTAGAAATATTATTATGTTTAATCCCAGCACTCGGGAGGCAGAGGCAGGTGGATCTCTGTGAGTTCGAGGCCAGCCTGGTCTACAAGAGCTAGTTCCAGGGCAGGAACTAAAAAGCTACGGAGAAACCCTGTCTCAAAAATTAAAAAAAAAGAAATATTATTATGGCATCATATATTTGAGTCTTCATACAGAAACAAATGTTGTCTTGCAGCATTTCCCACAAAAATATAACCCATGGGAACATTTCTCTATCCGCGAGTGTTCATCCTAAGACAGTAAGTGAGTAGAGCATCAGAATATAGATAAATATACACACAGATAGAAAAATAAAGTATCGTATTATCTTCTTTCCCAATTGTGGGAATTGGAAGTCTCGCAAAGGCTAATTTTCTAGTCCAGGGATTTAGGGTCAAGACCACAGACCACTCAACTAATCAGAAGGAAGAGAACGTAGGTTGAGTGAAACTTCATATGCTCAAGCTGACCCAATGGTCAGAATAAAAATATAATGGAAACCAAAGGAAGTTATGTATAATTATAGTAGATTTAAAGATGCTTTTACCAATGGGACTGCCAAAGATCAACGTATGTAATTAAAATTTCTTGAGAAAATAATGCTTTAGTAAGTTACCCAAAATCATAAAACCTAACTTTCTCCTCTAGAACCCAAAGTCCAGAAACACTGAGAAAATGATAAAAATATCAACTATGTAAAGTATAGAAAATGATATGACAAAGAAGAGAGAGAGAGACAGTAAGGAAGCTTCACAAGTATGAACAAAAGACAAATGAAAAGGATTATTAGGAATAGAAATTTTTTATATGTTAAATGATTAGCATCCAATTAAAAATATACAGGAAATAATTGATAATGATTAATTTTGAATTTGAAACATTAAATTATTATGGTGGTTCTTAAGCTAATGAGAATAAGATACAATTTTCTAACAATAACAAAAGTGTATATTTATAATACACTGACATACATACAATTTCTTATTAGTCACATTGCCAAAATTTGAGAATTTTAGAACATAGTTGGCACACTTGTTGAGAATAAGTACTTTCATACATTGCTAGTGGGAATGTTAAATATTTCATTACAATTATATTAGATAATGTGACAAATTCTAATGAATTTACTTTTGCCTTTACACATTTATTCAGCAGTTGTCTTTTCAAAAATTTAGTCAGAGATTATACTCCAAAATTATCAGAGAAGAATTTGGAAGTAAAAGCAAAGAAAAAGGGATAAAAAAACCTTATTGTTATATTATATTAACTAACACATTTTATCAAACAAATATTGATAATAGTTTAAGTATTGGCATAGAAAATTAAGAGAACAATGTTACATATAACCTATAGAATTATTTATAACACGGCACATTTTATTTGATAGAATTCTAGGACAGAGAGGTAAAAATACAAACTAAGATATTTAGTATTTTCTATTTTGTAAATAAAGAAAAAGAAAATAGAAATTAAGGCATATATAATTTTTAGACAAAGATGGGCAAAGTGAGCCATAATCTAATGGAAATTACTGAATATGGATGAGAAAACTTGAGGATGAGCTGGGGACTGGTGATAGGCACAATTTCTATGTTTATAAGATTTGCATACTCATGATTTTTGGAACATTGTTAAAATTTTGGGAATAATATATATTGATGTCTGAAATGTAACTAAAAAAAGAATCAAATACACCAAGATGTAGAAAAAAATCTCTAAAGCAGAATCAAGACAAAAAACAAGTCCACATAGACAGTTTATAGAAAACAAAATAACAAATGACCTGAAAATTAAACTAAGCCATCTTTTACTTTATAGCTATTCATGTGTTTGTGTTCTTTTACTTTGCATCTAATCGTGTGTGTGTGTGTGTGTGTGTGTGTGTGTTTGTGTGTGTATGTGTCCCTGCACATGTATAAGAAGACTATGGCACTACTGTTGAGGTCTGACTACAACTTGTTGGAGGCCATTTTCTCTTTTCATCATGTGGGTCCTGGGGATTAAAATCAGATTATCATGCTTAGCGATAGGTAATTTTTTGTATTATTATTTGTGTGTTTGTGTGTTTCTAACGTATATAATGAATTTTAGTCATTTTCACCAACATTATTTTCTCATGCCCCCCCCCACACACACACACAATGAAATCCTTCTTCTCAACTGTTGGGACTAATTGAGTCCTGGCCTTCAGCTGCTCTTCCCTACTAGAGCCTTCTAATTGAAGTTATTAAAAGCTTTGTTTTGCCTAGAGGATCAGAGGATGGGATTTTCACCTGTTGGTAATTGACTGCAGGGTATTTAAGCCTCTATGGTGCTATTAAAGGGGGCTTTTGTACCAACGATTAGAGGTTCATGTGTTGGTCTGTCTCCTCGTGTGTTTCCTCAACCTCCAGCCCCTTGCCCGAAGCTCGCAAACTAGATTCTAAGGCATAGAGCATGGGGGCGGGGGTGGGGGGGGTGGAGACGGGAAGGGGGGAGCGGTGCGCGGCATTCAACCTTATTTGAAACAAGGTATCAGGTGGCCTAGGCTGGACTGGAATTCTCTATGTACCTGAGGATGGCCTTGAAATTCTGATAGTCCTGCCTCAGACTTTCAAGTTCTAGGATTGGTATTTTATGTTATTATGACATTTATACAGTTTTTGTGAACATGTAACAAAATTCCTGGATAATGAACCATTGAAGAAAGTAAAGCTCTTTCATTCCTTAATGATATAAATTGTAATAAGTCAAACAGAAAATAAACACTGAGAAACAAATAATAGCAAATTAGTTTTATGAATATTACCCTAACCATAATACTGAATGGAAAAACCTAAATCTTTTTTTTTTTTGTAGATGTTTCGTTCAAGTAATCTGAAAAATAGGTACAAGTAAACTGTGTTTGAATATCTGCACTTATGAGGTAAAACTATGACGAATGAAGGAGAGAATAACATAAAATATAGACTATCTCTTTAGCAAAAGTGGAGTAACAATGACAGAGTCTGAGGAGGTATATAGGGTGTGGCTTTGTTTTATTCCCTTTTCAGGAAAGATAATGGTACTCTAACTAAAGTTATTTTAGATGCTAAGGATAGCAAGAAAGTCAACCACAGTTTCTAAGAAGTATGAGAAAGGATTGTGCTGCTTTGTACATTCACCTCAACTTACCATAAATGTTAAGTGAAATAAAAAGTTGCTGGTCAAGCATAATTCTATAATATCTGGAAATGCTCTAGTATTATGGGATATATTTCCTTGGAACAAGAAGATTATAGATGTACTTGCTAATGACAAATGATAGACCTTACTGACAAGTGCTAAAATATGAGCTGTGAACTAGAATCCTTTCTCTCATAATATATTCTAGATTTCATGTCACATCATTTTGGTCATCTATAAAGACAAGAGAAATACAGAAGTGGCTAGACTCTTTCCCATTGGCCTCTACAGAAAGAAAGACATAGGAATCACAGAATAAATATTTTAGCGATTTTTTATGAATTAATCCATTTTAATAGCCACATATACATGTGACACAAGCTCCGAGAAAATAGCAATGTAGATTAAAATACATATTGACCTGAAATGACTGTTTCCTTTTCTACCAGTCTTGTATGAGGGCCAGCAATTAGATGATTATTTAATATCTAAAATTCCAACAAGAAAGTTGTTTCCTAAAATGAAGGTACAAAACCTTTAGCACTCTTTTGCATATTCATTGAGAATCTCCCGCAGATGTTTTCTATGCACAGTCACTTAGTTACTTCATTCAATATTTATAATAAAGAGGTAGAAACGGAATACTTTTCTGAGCCTCAGAGATGAGGCTATCACACCTCAAGAATATAAGTACCTTTTTTAAATGCACACAAAGAAAAAAAATGTTCACAATTTAGACACAGGCCTTGTGACTCTAAAGCCATTTGCTTCTGTGCCTGTGTGTTGTCTTTAAATACTGTGCTATCAGGGGATGTCAGAGTCACAGTAAAGTCAGGAAAACATTACACATGTCAACTCAATAAGGAGAGGGTTTTATATAGCAAGCTAGCGAGACCCTTTCAGAAGAGCTCACAAAGTAACAAGGTAAAACGATAACTGTGATTTTATCAAATTCAAGAGAGTACTCTCATTACTGCGGCCTGAGAAAACAAAAACAAAAACAAACAAACAAAAAACAGAAGCAGCTGATGTAGAACCCACCATTTTAATCTCCTTCCTAAGAACTAAAATCTTCTAAAATCTTCGAAGAGAAGCTGTTTGAGAGAGTACCTACCTATCCTGGGAGGGGTGGAAGGGATCTGGAAACACCAAGGTATGCTCATTCTCCCAGGGCACTAGGAGGGCTCTGAAGCCAGTTTCCATAAAGAGGGATGAAGCTTACTTCTGATATAATGGCATGAGAATATACACTATAGCTCTTCAACTGTAAGTTTTAGGCATTACCTCCCTGATAACTGGATTCAAAGGAAGGAAAATGAGTAGGAATTTAGTAATTGCAGTTTGCAGGAGTCATTACTTGCTAGCTGTAACACAGCAAGTATGGAAAAGTGGAACTCAGAGGAAAGATACAAAGGAAACATAAAAGCCCACCTCAAGAGTCTAAATAAGTACAATGCCCTAAAGTGAGTAGAAAACAAGCCAAAATTTAAGAGGCACTGAAAGATGCCTGCTATGATATAAGATGGGCAGAAGGTAGAAGAATGTAGAGATAAGTCTAAAAATAAAGCTACAGCTTAGCATTGTCTGCTAATGCTCATAAGGGACACAGATTTGAATGAGCAATCCAATTGTTGGTTTTTCTAATGTCTGAATAGAGCTTTCAGAAATCAATTCTTTTGTTATCTAAAGTAGCAACAACTTATAATTAGAGTAACACACAATTTAAACAAAAGAATTGATATCTAATTCTAGATATTGAAAAAATAGCACCAACAAACTCAAGATCAAAATGAGAATGCAGAAAGACAAATTCAACGGATATAGGAAAAATACAGGACTAATATATCATTAGACTACATAAGTAATAGAAAATTTATGTAATTTTCAGAAGATTATATAATCTAGAAATAATGATTCAGAGATGTCTGGCAAAATTTGAAAATATTAGGTTCCTCAAAAGTCTCTAGTTAGGGGTACCGATTGAATTTTCTGTCATAGTGGCCTAATTCTCTTTTCTTTTCAAATGCTTTATTGAGATAGGATTGACACACAAAAATCATTCATGTAGTTCCATCAGGATGATATATACATTTTAAAAATTAATCAAAACCATATCACGTAGTGACTGCATAGTGATTTTAATGCATGTGTGTGTAGTATGATTCTTTTAATGCATTGATTTTATGAGTAAATTTATTTGATGATTAATGTAACCAGAAATTGCCAAGTTACAATTTTTTAAAGTGAAATAATAGAAATTTCCTTTAGCATGTATTAATTTGCTTCCAAGCATGTTAATACTGATATAAAATCTTAGATGTTTTCAATTGGGCTATGATAATGATATTAGAGAAAATTGTAATTTTCTTTATGTACAAGCCCTTCTCTATCAAATTTTAAGACTTACATTTTATTGATTTTTTAAAAAAAATTTCCATTAATTTCATTAAAATTTTCTAAGAAGATCTCAAGCATAAAAGTATGTATATTCAAAACAATTTCCAGTTAAAGTAATTGAATCTCCATTCTTCGAGTATTGGTGGGGTCAATGTGGCTCAGAATCTTTGCCTGGTGTACCAAGGCAGACATGGTATTCTCTGAACACTTGACCACAACTGACAGCTGTGGGAAGAGATCCTGCTGTTTTTAGAGCCTCTGCTGGAGTACACATTTACACTTCATCCCTCCTTCCTTTAAATAATTATTTTGCTGACAAATTTTAACTTTGAGCCAATAATAAACTTCGGAATTTTCTTTTCTGGCAATTGCTTTCAAGCTAGTTATTTCTGATTGTGTAGTCATGGAAATTATGTTTTAGCTTTAAAATTATTCTATACTTATCAATCTCAAAATTAGCACTTTTCTTTGCTCGTTATGAAGGTCAGTTTACTTTCATCTTATGGAGAAGCTTTTCGATGACCTTGATACAGTTGGCTTTTTCAATTATTAAGTCTGTATTATTCCATTTCTGTATACCTGTATTAATATAAACCCTTGGTGACATAGTTATGATTAATTAATTTTTCTATTTCCTACAGAATTCAGAAATGCTTGCTCCATTCCTAGATAATACAAACCTATACTTGTTCCTCATTATTGCTTATTGGATTAAGGATATAACCTCTATCCAGTCAATCCAAATCTGGTATTTTTATAACTGTCCTGGATCAAAGACAGAGTAGATTACTGGTGCATAGTCTGATATATAGCCAATTCTATATACTAATACTTATACCATGCCTTTTTCCTGAAGTTCCCTTCACCAAATTTGCCTGTCAGTCCTGTCTATTCATACAGATTGAATTTCTACATATTTTCTCTTTCAAGTTTTCTATGCCTTTGATTGAATCTACAGCTTCTGGGAACCATACCCCAAGTCCTGCTTAAGAAAACTCCAGAAATAGTCAGTCCCCTTCCCTAGTCTACTAACATGTCAACTCCCTGTCAACTGCATTAATCTGGGACTGCTTAGAATCTGAAACTAGAGCTATAAACAGAGCTTCAGATCTCAGATTGGTGAGAGTATAGACCCTAAAACCCAGAGTGACTTCAAGACTGAAGTATTATTTTTCTCGTGTACAACCTTTCAAATTGGGGAACAGTAATCAAAGAATGCAACACCTACAGAACAAAGATAGAACTGGATAGATAGCTAGATCAAGAAGCACCACAAACTTCATGATTCTCAATGCATAAATCTCAGCACAAAATCACAAATACGAACAACCAAAACAACTTACCTCTTTCAGAAGACAACATCACTATCGTAAGATTCTCCCAAGGAAAGCATTTTAGCTGAAGGACAAGACAAGGACTCCAAAATAACAATTATGAAAATGTCAAGGTTTTATAGACGCAATGAATAAATGCACCAGTGAAGATCATAAAAAGTCATGGGGCTGAATGAAATAAGAAAAAAAAATCAAGACATGAAAGCAGAATTTAACAGAAAATTAGATTAACAGAAGAGAAGTCAGACAAATAAAACTGAAAATGAAAAATTCTGGAAGTTCAACTTCAACAACAGATTAAAAGACGGAAGAGACTTTTGGAATTTAGAAAAAAAGACATAGAAGAGAAAAATCTTAGGTGTTGGAAATGAAAAAAGTAAATAGTATAATCAAAGAAAACGTTAAATCAAAGCAAAACAACAACAACAACAAAACATCCAAACCAACAAAAACACAACTCTAGTCACAAAACATCTGGGAGTATTTGATATTAAGGCAATACCAGACCTATGAATAATAGGTACAATGCAAAAGTCAAAGGCATAGAAAATATTTTTAACAAAAATTGTAGAAGAAAATTTCCATTATCTAAAGAAAAAGATGAATATTAAGTTGTAAGAAGTATATAAAATACCAAATAAAATATTTATTCTCATGATCTGACCACTAGGAGTAAAAAGAACAAGACTTTTTCTTCAGTATCTTTATTAAAGTCTGCATCACCTATTATAAGACTGAGATTCTTTGTAGATTCTATAAAACTAGAAAGGCTCTGTCTTCTGATCTGTGAAAAAAATGACAAATACATTTTCCAAAATGTCCCAAATATCAAGTGTTTCATCTAAAGCTCAGCTCTCAGCACAGCTTTAGTACATTAACCTCCCTCCACACATCTATCTGCCTCATATTCTCTTATTATCTCTCACGTTTTTTTTAATTTGAAAAACAATTCACTGCGTAGTCCAGGTTGGCCCTGAACTCAGTAACAGGAACAATTTATCAGGAGGAAGTCTCAATCCTAAAGGTTTTTTATTGTTGTTGTTGTTCATCAGAATTATATTATCTCTGAGCCCTTGCCAACCAAAAGCAACACATACAACTTTAGAGAAAGCACACTCACAATGGTCATATAGCTCATGGCACAGAGTAACCAGGCTGTAACAAACCACAGCTAATAAATGCCAAAGTTAGCAGCTAGGCTCATTTCTCAATTATGCTTTCCACAGAAGATCTAAGAACAACATTTTCATAGCTACTATACTCCACCCTCATTTTGATGATTTTGAGGAGATGATGGAGATGATGACTACTAAAGGTAAATGATAAACATGAATCAAGCCCAGAACTTTATGTATCTTGGAGGCTGATATTTCCCAATTATTTTAACCTTCATGCCCGGGTGGATTTGCCCTTTCTCTGATTATGTTGGCAATGAGCTTTATAAATCTTGAAATATGAGAATCTATGCCCCATGGAACTGGCATTCTAGTGAAGGTTATAGACATGTCAGCAATGAAATATAATGGAAGGTGAAAGGAAATGTGTGTTTAATAAGGGTACAAGCAATGTGTTGTGGAGGAGCAAAAAAGATAGCAAGATTTCAGTGTTGTTATTCCACAAGGGGCTTTGCATATGAACAGCTAGTTGAGAATAGCCAATTCATTTGCATTTATTATTTGAAAATGTATACAAATAATAGGTTTCAAATTTGTGCTATTAGAATCAGCACCAGGGCTTGTTAAAATATTATTACTAAGTTCATAACCAACTTAAGAGTTTCTGAATCAGTAGGGGTTTGGGATGGAACCTAGATGTATCAAGTTTTGAGGTACTATGGGAATTCCTGTTCTGAGTAGCAGTACTGAGGAAACAAGCAAGTACAGTAAGAGGAGTTGTTGTTTGAGAATGTAAATTGATGTTGGGCGAGGGTGGTGCATGCCTTTAGTCTCAGCACTTGGGAGGCAGAAGCAAGCAGATCTCTATGTGTTCGAGGTCAGCTTGGTCTACAAAAAAAGTTCTAGGCAAGCACCACACCTACACAGTGAAGCCCTGTCTCGAAAAACAAAATTTAAAAAAAAAAGAAAAGAAAAAAGAATATGAATTGATAAAGGCATTGTCCCCATACCCCTTTTAAATTACCTTTAAACACAGTAGCAAAAATTCACTTTTGAGAGAAGAGGTGCTTTAGGATCAAGGCGTTCTGGATACAGTCTGAGACTCTTAGAATCATTTTGTTGTGGTTACTGTAATTCAATTTCTGGATTTAGCACTTCTCCTAATCACAGCCCCTGATATTCATCAGTCTCTCACTGTGTACCTTCTTTTAATCTGTCCTAGCAGGTTAACTAAATGCATTCCTTGAGGTTAATAGATTTGGTGATCTGGCTTCTTGGGCTTATCAACATGCATTTGACATATATCCACATTCTTGTTTATCAGCATTCCACAATTTACGTTTTTAAAAAGTATCTGCATATATATATATATATATATATATATATATATATATTCCATATTATTTTATGTACTCATAGGTAAAAATCATTTTTATCAATTTCAACTATTGACAAGTGGGAATAATATCACATTATTATTATTATTATTATTATTATTATTATTATTATTGTTTTTGTTGTTGTAAATAACAGATCTCAGAATTTTAGAGTGATATAGCAAGTACATGTTTAAATTTATGCGAAGCTGCTAAGCTATTTTCCAAAGTAAGTCTAATATTTTTCATTTCTTTAGTGTTGAATAAGAGCCTAACTACTCCAGTATGGTCCTACACTCTGTAGTTTCAGGACTTAGAAAGATGAGATAGGATGATTCCATAAAGTTACCAGACTGGGATACACAGTGAGTTCCAGACCAGCCTAAGCTAGTGGAAAACTGTCTCAAATAACACAAAATGAGAGAAAAATACTTCAAAGTGGTTCACATTTTTCTCCACTTAATATCATCATTTTTTGAAAAGAGTGTATTAGAAGGAAGTCAAAAATAAAATATCACCCATCTAAATCAAGGTAGGCACACCAGCAAACACTTACCCAGTCACAAACTTCACCCAAAGCGGTTTACAAACCAGTTTGTTTTTGGAGCAGCCATTCATGTGAGTATATAGTCATATTTCATTGTTAACTAACTTTGAATTTAATGACTGATGATATTGTTGACAAGTATGTACATTTCTTCCTTCAATACATTTTCTTTTGGAAATTGTGCTCTCACAGTTCTACTATGAATACCATAAAGATATGTTCTTAAATAATATTGTTTTCTTTAATTTATAATAGAAAACACTACTATATATATAACCTGATAATAATATAATAATAATAAAATAATGTAATGTATTTAAAATATATTACATGTGTATTATAACATACTACCATGAGAAATATAAAAGCTTGGAAAATCATTTATTTTAAATAAATAATATGGTCAAAGGGCCTTGGACCTTCCACAAGGCAAGGTACCTTACTCTGTCTGAGGATTGGATGGGGGTGGAGTGGGAGGGTGTGTGCAGAGATTGGGAGGAGGGAAGGGAGTTGGAACTTGGATTGATAATTTTTTAAAAATCTAATAAATTAAAAAATCAAAAAAAAAACATTACTTATTTTAAAAAATCCAAAAACAAAAGAACAATTCATTTTGATTTTTCACATTTTCTCTTAAATATTTGCGTTTTTCTTCCATTATACTTAAATTGGTTTAAGCTTGTAATAATTGGAGATTCATTATATTTCCCCTTTCAAATGACATAAACTCTTAGTTAGCATCTCCACATGGAATCTCTCATTTCATTTCTTTCATTATCTCATTTCATGGATGTACTGCGGATATTAAGTAGAATATATCAGTTTTAGTTTATAGAATACATGATTATAAGGATACAAAGCATTATTAATCCAATATTAGCAACTGCCACTTTCATTAATAATTTTATAGAAACCACTACTTTAATTATAAAGGTTTTGTTAATGTGTGTGTGTTTGCTATATTAATGTGGATGTGTGCATGTCACTGCACCCATTTGGAAATGTGAAGGTTAGAGAACTTGGTGGAGTCACATCTACATCCTCCATATATGTTCCAGGGATTGAATTTATGTTATCAGGTTTTTACAGCAAGCACTTTTAATAATTGAGACATCTTGCCAAGCACTATATAATTACCTTGAAGGCATTTGATGCTTTCTATCTTAAGCACTATTATCTGTTTTTGCATGTTTACTAAGATAAGATGGACACACAAGAAATAATTTGGTGTACTTAAAAACTGGTTACATAACCAAATTAATTAACAAATCCCTCACTTATATAGTATTTTACATTATTTTTTTATTTTTATTGCTTGTGTACTACTGTGTACATGCCACGGCACTTTTATGAATGCCAGAAGAAAATATTCAGCAGTTGGTTTCCTCCCACCTTTACATAAAATTTTGAAGTTAAACTCATCATCAGGTTTACACTCTAAGTGCTTTTACAACTGCTTAGCCATTTCACTGGAACTAGTCATCACTAAGAGTGTAAAAACAAGACAACAACAAGGAATATAATGAGAAAAACTAAAATTTAAGATATAGTCTCTTAGCAGATATCATGTATACAATACATTATTACCTATAGCCACCAACCTAAATATCAGAACTCCAACTTATCTTGTGTAAATCTTCATACATACTGTACAACATCTCTCTTTTGTCCCTATACCCAACATCTGGCAACCATCACTCTACTTAATGCTTCTGAGCTCAACTTACTTTCTCCTCTATATCTGCTTGGAATTCCCCTCTTACTCTATTCTGTCCTGTGATAGGCCCAAAGCAGCTTCTTTAATAACCATAATAAAACATAATCACAGCATACAGAAAGGAATCTCACATCATCATATGTTTAAAATGTTGTTTGTCATGCCCACTAGAGAGCATGAGTTCCCATTTGGTTGAATCTCATTGTAGCAAAAACTTTGTGATAACCACTTTATTCCCAGAAATACCAAAGTGTAACACAGAAGAAGTATTTTATTACTATTTTAATGAATGAATATTTGGTAGTAAGATGTAGACAATCCATTTCATTACTTGATGGTTCTTCATCAAAATTCTCAGTATTATAGGTTATATCTGTTTCCAGTGATAAGGCAATGTAACTCCTGGGGAAAAGTGCTTAAACCAACCAGCATGAAAAACTGAGTAAATATTTTATCTCTTCCCTCACTAATACTGAGTTCCCATTTTTAAAACTTATTTTATTTCTATTTTGTTTGTATAAGTGTTTACCTGCATGTATGACTGTGCACTATATGCGTGCAGTGCTTTCAGGGGACAGAAGAAGTTATGGGATTCTCTGGAACTGGAGTTACAGGTAGTTAAACTGAAATTATAGACAGTTGTAAGCCAACATGTGGGTGCTAGAAAAAACCTGGGTCCTATAAGAGATAATAAATATTCTTAAAACATCTCTCTAACCCTTTGATTTCCTATTTTTACAGCCTACACAATCATCCCACAGACTGAAAGGTATTTTGAGTAGTTTTGCTATTTGGACCAACTTTCAGAGGTAAAATATCCACATTTTTGATGAAGTTAAGCATATACAAGAAAAAAAGGACATCACGTTGGGTGGGCAAGGAAGTAATTTTGGATTTGAGAGAGAGTGGGAAACTGGATAAATATGATAAAAATACAAATTACTCAAGGAATTATGCGTTTTCAAAGGGGCTTCCTGATATAAAGCTCAGAATTCAAAATTATACTTCAGCAAAGAGTGCATTAAAATAATTTCATCATGGAGTATTTCTAGTGATCAAAAGCCATGTGTGGTTAATGACTCTGGCACTGGATATAATTTCCATCATCATAGAAAGTTATGCTGAACAATAATAAATAATTCATACCCTTCAGATGATAGTTTTAAATTGTATTTTAAATCTAAGTAAGTTGTGTTGCTTTAACTATTTAAGACAACTGTTTTTGTTTGCTTCTTCAGTGACATATATGGAAAAATGAACAATATTTCCTTAATAAATTAATATATCAGGATTAGTTATAGAGAATTTGGTCCTAACATTTTATTTCAGATACTTTATATGTACATTGAAGCAAGAACTGAACTTACAACAATGTTCAACACTGTTTTTAAATTTTATTTTTATTTTATGTGTATAAATGTTTGCTTACATATAACTATTGCATCATATACCTAACCAGAGCAATTGGTCCCCTGGAATTAGAGTTGTGGACAATTGTTAGCTACCATGAGGATGCCATCACCTGAATTCAAGCCCTCTGCAAAAGTAAAGATTGCTTTTAACTGTTGAGCCATCTCTCCAGGTCCATGTTGAATGCTTTTAAAATTTTAAAATGGAATCTATATTATTTTCTTTTCTTCAAGTTCCATGAGTTTTCTCAAACCTTCCTAAGTGCTTTGATGTTTAATTTCTAATATTTTAACTGATTGAATTGCTATAACATTTATAAAAATAATTTTTTATTATTAGCTTCTGACAATAAATTTACAAATTAATTAATTTTCGATAATAAAATTATATATACTATAGAGAGCATAATTCCAGTATTAAAAATATAATCAACATATAAACATAAATACATATAGATAAAAATATATATTTAGACATATATATGTATGTTTAAATGGAATATATATTTTCCATTTAATATTCTGAGACATCATATTCATTTAAAGTGAGAAAAATTAGAATTAACATGGCTCAATCACTTACACAAGTTGTATAGCTTGGTTTTCTTAACTCCATTTTGACAATGTCACTCTTTTAAGATAGCTTGCAATACAGTGACAAAATGTAAGCATCAAATATTTAATAGTTACAGTATTTAAATAATAATTTTTCTTTCTTTCAGTATTTTGAGTATCTATGCAATAGGACCCACTGGTAGAATCCTGTGTGTACAGTTGTGGTCTAGATAGTTTAAGTTCTTGCATTCATGGACCTTTAGGAACCACAGTTTCAAGGCAAAGGAGTTTGATTAGAATCAAAATCAAAACGAGAGATTAGATCATTTGGTAAATTTCAAGAACATGAGAGTGTTGCATTATTCAATCAGTCACACTTCAGCATGGACAATAACAGAATATGCCATTGTATGCAAGATGAGGACACAACACATTTCTATTATTTCAGAACATAGAATTCAAAGAAAAAAAACAGCTATTGAAATTTTAGATAAAAGAAAGAAAGCGGAGAATCAAGGACCAATGTCTTATCTGGTTAAATGTAAAAAAGAAAATAAACAAATAAAATATCTAAGAATTTAATTTGATTTTGTTTATTTAAATTGATCAAAACTACTCTGAATTGGCAAATAATAGTTTAGATGTATACATATTTAATTTATTTATTTGCTTATTCATTTATGTATATTTATTTATTTTTGGCATGAATTCTGTGAATTGAATTCAGATATTCAAGCTTGCACAAAAAGAATTTTTGAAAAAATTCAAGCTATGTATCCCTCACCTTACTTTCTAAAAATATTCAGTTTAAGGTTCTTTCCTTACATACACAAATATTTGTATCTCTCACCTTTCATCAAAGAAACATTTTTGGAACAGATAGAGACTATTACAACTGGTCAGAATACCGGGAGTTATTGGCTGACGGATGTCTAATCTCTGGGTTGTCCAAGCCAAACAGATACATATACAGGTCAATTCCTACATCTAAACCACAGGGAAAATCATGGAAGAGTGATTGCAATACTCAAAGGACCAGGAATTCTGCTGTTATATAATATCCCCTAGGCATTATCCGGAAAATTTAACTGTGAGCTGTTAAAAATGTGGTTTCCCAAACAAAACAAGAATCATGATGGCACCAGTTACCAAGCAAACATGGATAGGGAAAATTTGACATGGTCCTACTCCTAGATGTTTGGTCATGGGCTGCAGAGATGAGCTCCCTAATATGAGCTCTACTCCCATGTCACATATGTTATACATTATAATAATTAAAGTGTATTTCATAAATTTGTGATGAAGTAAGGGGATATGGGAGGAGTTGAGCGATGTATGGAAGAGCAAGAGTGTTTTAGGTGCAATGCTCATTCATGACATTCTCAGTAAAACCACAAATAAATAAATAAATAAATAAATAAATAAATAAATAAATACTTCTTTTAAAGTACTAATGAGCCTTAGATCCTTGTGGATGCTAGGCAAACATTCTCCCATGAGCTACAATTCCAGACTTTATTCAGGTTTGTGAAATTAAATTGCCCAGGAAATTCTTCCATTCCTATTTTTGGATGTCACGTTAAATTAGTATTCTGGCTTAGTTAATTAAAATAATATTGTAAATGATGCTCATAATATGTACAGCATACCATACTTATTTTTTGACTCCTCCAAAATAGTAGCAACTCTCTAACCATAATCCTGAATATGTTTTTTTTCATATACTTATTTTTACAATTGATTTTCTCACTTATACTAGAAGCACTTAAGCCATTATTAGGCATAGCTTGGGGTATCCTGCAGAAGAGGGAGAGGAAGGATTGTAGGAGCCAGAGGGGTTAAGACGCCACAAGGAAACGGCTTACATAATCAACTAACCAGGTCTCATAGGGGCTCACAAAAACTCACCTGACAGTCAGGAAACCTGTATGGGTCTGATCTATTTGACTTATGCCCTGTGTACCTTAGTGCTACTTTGGGATTCCAAACAGTGGGAGTGGGGGCTGTCTCTGAATCTTCTTCCTGTTCTGGGAAGCCTTTTCTTCATAGTGGATTGCCCAGTCAAGCCTTGATATGAAGGGATGTGCCTAGTTTTTATTATTACCTGATATGACATATTTGCTTGAATATCCCTGAAAGATCTATTTTTTTCTGAAAAGTTAGAAGTAGGAGTGGATCTGTGGGAGAGGGGATGTAGGTGGGAGAGGACTGGAAGGAGAAGAGGGAAGGAAAACTGTGATCAGGATGGAATATATGAGAGAAGAATAAATTAAAAATAAAATGAATGGATTACTGGTCAGTAAATCATAAAAGCAATAAGTAAGCAACATGCATATATAAAGATAGATAGATAGATAAACAGATAGATAGATAGATAGATAGATAGATGATTGATAGATAGATAGACAGACAGATAGATGATAGATAGATAGACTGAAAAATCCATATACTTTCAGCTACCGTTTTAAATGTAACACTGAGATTCTTTCCTTGAATTGAGTTTGTCTAGTTCCATAGTAATATGACAATCTACACATTCCAGTTTTACTTTTATTAAGCAAATGAAAATGCAAAAAGGAAAGCTTGTATAAAAGATTTCTATGTATTTTTGTGTTTGAAACAGTTGTATGTCATCACTGCATTTTAGCAACTTAGAGTCACTGAATATCAACAGAAGAATTTAACTTGGACATCATAGATCAGATTTGGGGAAAAGTGTATAGTTGTGATAAGAAATCAGCTCAGCTGATACTGATAGATGTTTAAATGTGCAGTAGAGTATAGTTACATAACCATGCACTTTTAGGGTTTTGAGAGGAACTATCAATATATTTGGTGTTTTTGAGGGCAACAATTAACAAAGTGATTTAATAAAAAAATGGTTAAATTCTCTGAAGAAAAATATAGCAGAAATTTATGAAAGCATTTACTAATACAATGTTTAATGATAAAAATGATAATTTTGTGACACAGTATCGTCCCCATTTTTTATTCCCTCTCTTTTTATAACTGACTGAAGAAACCAAGTGCTATTTGAAATTTTCTGAGGTACATATCAACCAGAGTTTACTATCCACAGGCTCATATCGAAATAGTATTTCAACTAAGGAGTTTACTAGACTTATTTACAGAATGTGGGCAAGGGGTTACTTAAAGCAACATGGGTCATACCACTATAAACTCTCACCCAGCATAGATGGAGTCTCTATTAAGTAAACGTTACACTCACTGCATACTCCAGTATCTAAGGAAACCTGGCCAGAGCAATCCCAGTATTATTACATACAGTTGGTATGGTAATGAAGAATGAAGTGGTTAAAATCGTAGGTGAGGGCTCAATGACCCTACCCACTTCCTCCTTTGAGGGAAGCTTAACAGTAAATAGACTGATCTGTTGAAGATGATGATGGCTATTATGGTTAGAGGATAGCATTCTATACTATGTCTCAGTGGGGTTAAGTTATAAGGAAAGACTGGGGTGGTAGATCAGTGGTAGTCCCCTTAACAAGTAATCATAAGGTCATGGGCTCAGTCCTCATCCCACCCCTACTCACACAGTCACACACACTCACACACACACACACACACACACACACACACACACACACACACTCTTAAGGGGCTGGAGTGGTGGAGAAACAGTGGACCTGCATGTGAATTCACACACATGGTGATTCACCACGATTTACTACTCCTGTTACAGGGCATCTAATGCCCTCTTCTAGTCTCTCTGGGCACCAGAAATGCATTTGATACAACACAAATACATGCAATTACTTAAACATACACATTAAATTATATGCAATAATTCCTGATTAATAAATTTCAACACTGAACTATGCTAGACAGCACTGACTCCTATATAGTTCTAATCATATTGCATAATAAGAGTGAATTGTAGGTGATAGAATTGTTTTGAGTTTCTTTTATTAGCTGGACCTAGAATTCTTCCTTTCCTTTAAATCACACTGTGTAAAAAACCCTATATCTGACACAAAGAAGATGCATGGATTTCTGGAATAAACAGTAACTTATTCAAGTAGTAACTTATTGAGCTGTAATTGGTTTAATATAGGGCAAGTTTATTTCTCTCTCTTGCTTTTCAAATTTGGAACCCTGATAAATGTAATTCATTAAAATTTTTTATAGCTTAGTGCTGTCAAATTTCACTATAATTTATAAGATTTTTATTTTTGGTTAATATTTGTGTTTCACTTATTTAAAGCGCTAAACGTGCAGTGCAGATTTCTGGGTTTTCCCCCTAACTTTTCTTTTTTGAATCTATGGAAGCTCAAGTTCTAAAATGAAAACTGGCTAGCAGTCAGAGGTATTTATTCAATGTAAATTGTACTAAAACATTACAGATTTGAAAAAAATCACCTTAAAAAATAGAATTACAAATTCTGTGTACAGCTAAAAGTACATATAATATCAATTCATTTTTGATGTTTATATTAGTTAATCTGTATTCTGGTGATGAACTGAAGTGAATTTCAACATGCTTAACTCTTAGAATTTATTTTTAACAAACAACACTATTCAATAAAATGTTGTGTATGCATTTTGTTACTGTGCAACTAGTACCAAGTAAATCCAACTTTAATATTTCTTTAATATTTACATGCATGTATATTTGGTGCCACAAAATTTTAGTCAGAGGCCACACAAAAATATGCAAATATATATATATATATATATATATCCACATGTAAATAATAATAGTTTATCTATAATATGATTTACTATGTTTCAGCTTTTACCATTTATTGAATATTTGAAGATTTGTAAATATTTCTAGGAGTTTATGGTTTTCTATTCTATAACTTGAAATTTGACATTGGTAGATAGTATAGCTCTTTTTACTGAAAATAAACTAATACAATGCCATCTGAATGAAATTATTAATGTGAACCATGCACTATTTCTTTCTATGCACATAACAGAATGTTTGGTTTCTTTCTCCAGCCCTTGAATTTAGGTGTGGACATGTGCAAGTTTTACTCAATAAGTTGTTGGCTGAAGTGACATGTTTCACTGTAGGACTTGGGCATTTAATTGCTAGTACATGACCCTCCAGGACAGTTTGTCCACTGTCATGACAAGTAAATGAACACTTGTCAATCTGAATTACCTATCAGCCAAGGTTTGTGAAAACCTACAATGGATGAAACTCACTTACCATTCTAAACACATGTAGACTGTGCAAGAATTAAATCACTTATTTCAAACTGAGGTGATAAAATATTAACCTTTAATATCAATTCAGCAGCAATAAAACCAGAACACAGACTTACCTGAACTACCTGGGATTTACCATTACCATAAAAAGTGTAAGTAAGTTTTGTAAATACTCATAACAAATTTTATGTTAAAAATTAATTTCTGTAGTTGAAATATTTATTAATTAAATTAAAATAACTCAATACTAAAGACATACTGATTGTTTCACATAGTCATAAAATAGTTTTATATCGAGAGCAAGTTGTAACAATTTGAAGGTTATTGCTGAAGAAACCAGACAGTAGTTGAACATAAAAATAAAAGAAAGATAAATGTTTAGTCAGTTGGAGGACACAACAGAAACACTCTGTGGTGTGTTAGAGATCTTTTCACTGTGCCACAAAAAACTGAGACTCAATCTCAACTGTTAACACTTTATTACAGAAAAAATATCACTGATCAAGGAGGAACATGAGTTACTTGGTAGTTACCTTACGAATTATGCTTTTATATTCTTTTTTTTTTTCCTTTGGTTTTTTGAGACGGGATTTCTCTGTGTAGCTTTGGAACCTCTCCTGGAACTAGCTCTTGTAGCCCAGGCTGGCCTTGAACTCACAGAGATCTGTCCATCTCTGTCTCCCAATTGCTGGAATTAAAGACATGTGCTACCACTGCCTGGCTTATTTTCTTAATGAAAGCTTTTCCTGTTTATTTAAGTTAAAGAAAATTTATATTTTCTCTCATTAATATAGGTTCTTCCTGCTGTGAGGATATACCACAGTGTGTAGTGCACTGTTCTAATATTCATGAACCCCAGTATTTTTTGCACTACATAAACCAGACATGGTGGCACAACCTGGAATTCTAGTACTCTGGAGATGATAGAGGAAGGAGAATCAGAAGTTTCAGGTTTCTCAGCTACTCATAGCACTCTCCCTCTCTTCCTCACTCACTCACTCACTCACTCACTGATATAGAGATGAATAATTTGCATTGGTATAAATTTTTCTTTATTGATATAAACATGAGGTCAATCTTGTTATATGTATATTTCTGCTCTTGATTAAGGTATTGTGATAGTGTAGCTCATTTTAAAATGTAATGTATAATTAAGACATATAGGTTAATAGATAAACATCAATAATAGTCAAGTTTGTAATCATGTTAGATTTTCTAGATGTGCATAGATATATTTCAGATAGGTATTCTTCATATCTTTCAAAGACTACAGAATATGGAACTTAAAATATTTTAATAACATGGGGCTTTTCATGACATTGAGACACATCTGCTCCTGGCAACACCAAGCTATTTCCTGAGGAAGATGGGCATCGAAGAGGCTCCTTATGGAGTTTGCTAGCCATTTGGGGAAAAAACTGCTCTTGCCTGGAGTGCTTAACTGGACACAAAGAACACCCAGAGAGAGGACTGCTGAATTTGCCTAAAGGTGAGATGATCCTTTGGGGTTCCTACTTCATGAAAGAGTACGGGAGACATTCTGCAGGATACAAAAGAACGTGACTGAACTGTTTTTGAAATTTCCTGCTTCATGGAAATGTCTGTTGGATGCTATGGGCCTGTAGGCGGAAGATGGATGCCCCAATGGTACAAAAGAACTTTGGGTGACTGGTCACGCAGTGAGATGTCTCTGTCAATTCTAGAGTTTTGTAAGTTGCTTACTTCCTGATTAATTAGGTAATATATCCTTATGGAATCTTTGATGGAGTTAAAGAATGGTTAGTTATAGTTTTCCTTTGTTGTGATAAAAGATAAAATGTGTCTAAATATTGTAACTGTAATTCTTGCTCCATACCTGTTTTATGTAATTTTACTATGTTAAAGCCTTCCTTTTTGTTTAAACAGAAATGGGGAAATGGTGTAGGAGGCCCTTCTGTATTTGTGTTGCTTTCATTGGTTATTAAAGAAACAGCCTTGGCCTAGTTGATTGGGCAGAACTCAGGTAGTTGGGGAGGACAGAACAGAATTCTGGGAGGAAGAAAGCAGAGACAGGCAGATGCCATGGTTTTCCTGCCCGAGAAGGATGCTGGTTAGACTCATGCCAATAAGCCACAGTTAAGTGGCAATACACATTAATAGAGATGTATTAAACTAATATGTGAGAGTTAGCCAATAAGAGGGTGGAGATAATGGGCCAGGCAGTGTTTAAATGAACACAATTTCTGTGTGGTTATTTCAGGGGTTAAGGTAGTCAGGTGGCGGGACTCAGTCCGCTTCTCCTTACTACACCTCCCTACCTCCTTCTCTCTCTCTCGTCCTCTCTTTCCTCCCTGCCTCAAATATATGAATTCAGAATAACACTGACATGAATTCAAAACAAAGTGTTATTTATAACTGAGGTTCCATTCTACATACTACATACTTTTTCTCCCATACTTTATCTAGAGTTTGTACACCTAGATCACTCCATTGTTTCCTACATTTGTGATCTGGAAGCATGCTAAGGATAAATATCCAAGGCCTCATACATTCTAAGCACACTCTGTAACACTGTACTATATATCCTTGTTATAATTCATCATTTTCAAATTCTCACGGAAAATGGATCAAGTCCCATAAATACAAAATAATTCATTAAAACATTTTAACATTTTGTATACTGCTTACTACAAAACTCGGACACTGTAATCAGAAAGTTTAAATAATGTTATACTCTAACTTATAATTTAGCCAATTTAATAGATACTGTAAAGCACTATTTTTCAAGAAAGTGATTAAAATCAAATATTGAGGTCAATATAATAAGAATTATTAAATGACTGTAACTTCCAGAGCAACAGTCATATATATGCAAGTTATCAGTAGTTGATTGGTTCCAATTATTCTTTCAAATATTTAAGAAAGACAAACTATAGATATAAAAAGCTCTTGTTCATTTGCATATTCATAATACCTCGGTGAATCACCAGGACTGGCTCTGATGTTGCCTGAATATTAATGCAGGGCCAACAGCTGAGCTGAAGGGCAAAGCAATATATAGCAAAAAGTGTAATTTTCCTGCAGAAGTCGCAATTTAACTTAAAGGTGGGCAGCTTTTTAAACCATTTTTATTATTATTTCCTTTTCAATGACAAGACCGCCCAAAATTGCTTAAGATTATCAAGTCAGAATACAGAAGGGTTATAGTGTAATTTTTACTTAAATTTTAGCCAGATATTATAGAGCAAACATACTCTATATACCACTACAAATCGCTTCAGCATCTATGCTAAAAATTTACGCAATATGCATGGTAGAAAAAGGAATCCAAGTTGTACACTGCATTAAGCTTTAAGGCATCTTTTTGCATGCCTTTAAAAATTTCAAATTCATGAGCTATTAAAAGGTCAGATAGTTTTAAAACCTCTGCCTTGGATTATTCTTTTTTGGTTTGACCTTTAATTTTTAAGAACATAACACAAAACAAAACAAACAAACAAAAGCATTTTTCTGACCCTACCCATTGTTAAAGTTTTTATATCCATTTCTGGCTTAACTGGTGGTCAGAACGGAAAACTGAAGCTTCGTGACAGAATTCTTACAGTTTCTTCTAGATGACGCAGAAGATTATTTTTGAAAAAAAAAACATGTAGGATGGAGGTAGATGCATATATGGTCTCTATATCAACCATAATAAATCTTAAACACCATAACATCTAATCTTTACTGATCACATATTGGCCTACCTAGTTACAAAAAATACCTGTCTGTTTAGTGATCATATTAGAACAACAGCAGGTAACATTCAATAATAATTAAAATAATGATAAAATATAACAAAAGATCAGCTGTGATAATAACTATTATTTTCTAAGTCACTTTATTTATAAAATCCACTTATAGATGAGACAGAATGTGGATAATGTCCTTAGCGGAAAAGAACCACAGACCAATCAATGATCTAAATTTCTATTTATATGTCTTCTATGATGATTATTCTTTATAATAAGAAATAACTTTTTCCTTGACAACAAATACCACATAGAAACATACGAGTGATTCTATTTTCTTATAAATTCATGCCACAGAGATGTTGTTTTTCAGATCAAAATACCATTGACCAAAAGCCACAAATGCTTATAATAACAGATGAGATCAGTGAACCATCTGAGTTGTTCCAGTGGCAGTAGATGTATAAAAAGATAATTAATGTGTGTAACAATTGTCTTCTCACTAATCAACTTCAGCCCATCCCTCAACTGCTTCTATATTCTTTTTGAATACATGACACTTAACATTGTCATGTTTTGACTGACAGTAAATATTTTTTAAATCTTATTCAGATTTAAATTATTCATTTAAATCAAGGCAAAAAGTTTGTGTTTGTACCACAGAACTCATTTTAGTTCCACACTATTTCACTTCATAAAGTATGGTTTGGTTAATGGTACAGATTGTTTAAAAAGCATTTAAAAAAGATGGAAACATTAGGTGAAAAAGTAACAATGATGGGTATTGACAAATGAAATCATTGAGCCACAATCTTCATCCTTAGAGTTCAATATACACTGATTTTTAGAGTCAGAGAAATATTGAAATGGATGCTTAATAAAGATTTGTAAACTGATACATATGATTTGACTTAGACAGTAATGTTTTTCTAGACAGATTTCTGTACTCATATTTGGTCTCCTTACATTACTACAACATTCTTTAAGTTCATTAAATATGTACAACATAATAAAAGAAGCTGAGAACATGTATAAGTGTAGATTTTCTGTGCAGGAAGGAATATGATATGCAATGAGTATTCAACTATTATTTCTAATAATAAATATTAGAATAAATTGTCTATAATTAACTACAACTACTTTTGCGAGCCAAGCATCTCTTTTCCAGAAGCCCTGATTTAGAGAGAAGTAACATAGTGTCTTGTCTAAAATCAGAGACATGCTTGTCAGACCCAGTAATTGCCTGGGGCCAGGACCTTAGTGTATCTTTGACTTTATCCTAAGCACTCAACTTTTCAGACCTTAAGTGCCTATGCTTATCATTCCTAAGGCCATTTTGTGCTTGGTCTGCAATGTTTTTGAGATATCCTGTGTTGCCTGTGTGTAACATGGCTTGATTGGCTTTTTGTTGAATTCTTCACATTATATGATTGCTTTCTACTGACTTTGTGCAACCTCTACCTCCTGAGTAATTGTATGTAAGACGCAGTGATTCTTAATAAACTTGTTTAGCATAAGCAGTCAGCTTAAACAAGACTTCCTTACCCCCATCTTTTTTCTTTATCTTCTCATCTCCTTGTCATCCCTATTAGGAGCCTGTGATGGAATGACCTGCTTGTCCAGGAAAATTACTATCTATACCATTAGATTCTGATAGGTTGGGCTCATATTAGTTTCATGACACTATTAAAATTTATTTCTACTACAAACTCAAGATTAATGAAGGAGGAAATGAAAACAGTTATTTGTAATAAAAGTATCCCCTTTAATTGATAATAAAATAATATGCAGTATTTCTTCATATTTTAATATCAGATAAAAATTTTCATTGGCTTATATCTGTAGTTTTATTGAATATTGGGTATATATGAACTCAGCTTAAAGATTATTGATCTATGTCAAATAAGTTTAGAAAGAATAGTGAAGTTGTTTTCACAAAATAGACAGTAACAGGCATCATCCAATCCTGTATTCCAGTTGTGTGTGTGTGTGTGTGTGTGCGTGTGAGAGAGAGAGTGTGTGTCTCTGTGTGTGTCTATGTGTGTGTATCTATATTGCTTGTGGAAGACATTTTGAGTACATGTATTTTTTTTGTTTTTCTAATATAACTGATATCATGCTATTTTGTGCCTTATGTTATCAGAAAATGTTTGCCAATAATGGAATTAGGGTAAATAATTATAGTAAGTTAAGAATAATAAAACAGTGGTTTTATAAGTACTTAACTTCTTAGAAAGTAAAATGACAACATTTCATAAACTAGCCAACTTGATACTGAAAAGGATCTATATCTTATAGCTACAGAAATAGTAATAACCCTTTATCTCATAATGGAGGAAAAGACAGCTAAAAAATCATTTCCCTGGTGGTGCGATGGCAGGGTCACAAAATCACAACGTTTCTGGTAAACAAAATCACTGTTAAGGTTTCTGGTAAACAATCACTTCTGCAGATGCCTGAGAATCTCATGTAATTCACTTTTCATTACAATGTAATAAAAGCTAGCACAGCTGTTTTCTAGTTAATACGATGAGGGAAAATAAAGTAAAATAAAGCCCAGTAATGTGAATATTTTGATTATACTAGATGTAGGATCAGGGAATTTTTTAAATTTTGTAAACATTGAATAATTTTACATGGAATATTTAGGCCTCATTGAAGCTCACTAGTTTGAAATCTTATTTCAAAATACATTTAAAATCTGTGTTTGAACAGAATTACCCTGTATTGGTAGACAATGTAGCCTACAGAAGATATGAGTTACTAAATGACAATTACAGTACAAGGCATGGGATAACTTCTTATGAGTTTTTGGACAGAGATGTCCCAAATATTTCTAAAAGAACTCAGGCTATTGTCATTGTCCTTGGTTATCCACTATCACTATATAGTAATACTTTATTTGTTAAAGACACTGTACTCTTTGGCTTCAGGACATGGAGAAATCCATCTCAAACTGAACAGGAAACATCCTCACATTTGAGTAGCTTTCATATTGCCAGGGGTTATAATATAAAGGCTGTCATCAGGGTTAGGAGTAAGGTTTCAGTGATTTTATTCAGTAGCGGACCCTACAGGCTGAATATGGAACTACAGGCAATGTGTATTGTGAGTATTTTCTCATCTAACACCTCATATGTGTCTGGTAGAGTGGTATATACCGAGGGCCAAAGAGGGCATCTAGTCTCCTGGAAACGGAGTTTCCTGCCATTGTGAGCACCATGTTGGTGTAAGGAACCAAACCCAAGTTGTCTGAAAGAACAGTGAGTGCTCTTAACCACCAGAAAATCTTTGCAGCCTCTGGAGTGAATATTCTTATACATATATTCATATGTTTAATAGCTATCTATTGAAATTCTTAGATATTGAAATATTGCTTCAAAATAAATTATTTAAACTGTGCTAAAAATAGATAACTGAATCTAGTGGTTCACAAAATAGATGCACAAATTATAATCTAGATACTCACAAATGTATGAAATATTGTGTTGCAGAAAACAAGGAAATTAAAACAAAAGATCCCGTGCCTTTCATATTTTTTTATAATAGGTTTCCAATAATAATTACATGTCACCTGACCTTCATCTTTAATTATGTATTGTTGTAGAGGGGGACAATATTCTATTTACTATACACTTCTATTATAAGATAGATATTCATATTGTAGGTGTTCAATTAGTTACTTGAAGAAAACTAAAAGTAGCATATGAAAATAATTCTTGTCACCTCAAGTATCACACATAGCAATGAGTAACAGCATACCAACAGCTCAAAACAACACATTATAGAATAAAAGGAGCTACAACAATATCAAAATAGTACTGATGTGTAACTTCCCTTATATATGTGATCTACTGAGAAAAAGTACACCATGGGTAGGGGGGAGTAGCTCAGAATTTCATTGTTGTGCTAACGCAAGGACCTCATTTAAATCCTCAGCACCTACATGTATTTGACCGACACAGAGATATTTACTGTACCATTGCAATAACAGGGCTAGGGAGACAATAACAGGTGGTTGTCTGGTACTCTCTTTCTAGTTAGTCCAGACTAATTGGTGATTGCAAAGCACATGAGTGACTCTGTTTCAGTGGAAATGGATGGCATTCCTAAGTTTACATTTTGGCCTACAATGCCCTCTCCTCACACACATACTTGTCTACCTATACATATACAAGCATTTACACATAGACACATACACATGTATAAAAAATTCCATGTGATATATTTCAAATAAATGATAATAATGATAATTAGTTTTATTATATTATTGTATTATGACATAAATAATTACTCTTAAAATATATGAAATGTGAATGTTCACAATATAACATTTAATTTTGCAGTTAAAAAAAAAGGACTGCATATTTTCCTAGGGTATATACAATGCCTATAGTTCCTCTAACATTTTGAAAATAATGCATGTTTATATTTTATTTTACAGGATATCTCTGGACAAATTGAAAATCTCTGAATAAATTTATTCTTTGAGAATTTCATAATACAACTTACTAGCTCTCCTTGAACACCCTCCCCAACAAGTCCTCCTCCAAACTTTATGGCCTCTCCTTTTTTTAAATTAATCACATACCAACTTTTTCTAAAAAGACTGACATTATATTAGAATGCACTCTGGTTGCTAGGTAGACACTAGTAACATTAAAAGGCAGTGTAAGATGAAGGTACTTATTATTACAAATAAATACATGATTTTAGTAAAAATACTTATTTTAGGTCATATCTATCCAGGTAATAAATTTCACATTTTTGCTTGCATGAAAACCATCTTACAGTGTAAATATGTCAAAACAGTCTGAATAATTTAGATTATTCTTACTCAGACAAACTTACCCAACAACTGTTTTTCAAATTATAAAATTTTCAATATTATAAATGCAGCAATTATTTTCTATATTAATTTGTGAAATGGTATATCTAAGCATTTGAAGTACAGTAATTATTTCTAACTTAGGAAATCATTGGTCTATGTTTTAAGAATATTAAGTAAAACCTTGTACAATTTATAATAGAAATGTTTTTTGGAATCACTTCCTATCACCTTTCATAAAAAAAATAAGTTCAAATGGATCAAAGATCTAACTAAATGTAAAACCAAAAATACTGAAACTGATAGAAGAAAATACATGCCATACCCTATATGATGCAGATGAAGAAAAGGACTTCTTAAATAGGACTCATTTGCCCAAGAATTAAGGCCAACAATTGACAAGTGATTCTTGATAGAACTAAAAAGCATATGCACAGCTAAAGATATAATCAAGTGGACATCCCGCAAAACTGGCAAGAAAAATTTCCACTTATAATCTGACAGTGGATTAATATGCAAAGTGTATAAAGAACTCAAATAGCCGAGAGTCAAAAAAAAAAAAGGCAAATGAACCATTTAAAAAACAGGCCTAGGCCCTGAACACAGAGCTCTTAAAAGCAGGAAAAAAAGCTAAACGATATCTCAAAAAGTACTTATCATGCTTACACCTTTGATATTCCATTTTACCCAAATCAGAATGGCAAAAACCAAGAAAACAACTGACAACACGTACTACTGGGGATTCATGGAAACTGCAACCCTCATTCACTGTTGTTGGAATGGAAAACTGGTTCAGTCCCTATGGAAATCAGTGTGGAGATTTATGGATAGCCAAAACAATCCTATACAATAAAGGATCTTCTGGAGGCATTACCATCCCTGACTTCAAACTCTATTACAGAGCTACAGTAATGAAAACAGTGTGGTACTGGCATAAAAACAGAGAAGTCGACCAATGGAATCGTATAGAAGACCCAGATTTTATCCCACAAACCTATGAACACCTCATATTCGATAAAGGAGCAAAAAGTATGCAATGGAAGAAAGAAAGCATCTTCAACAAATGGTGCTGGCACAACTGGATGTCAACCTGTAGAAGAATGAAAATAGACCCATATCTCTCACCGTGCACAAAACTCAAGTCCAAATGGATTAAAGACCTCAATATCGGTCCGAACACACTGAACCTGATAGAAGAGAAAGTGGGAAATACCCTACAACAGATGGGCACAGGAGATCGCTTCCTATGTATAACCCCAGAAGCACAGACATTAAGGGCAACATTGAATAAATGGGACCTACTTAAACTGAGAAGCTTCTGTAAAGCAAAGGACACTGTCACTAAGACACAAAGGCAACCTACTGACTGGGAGAAGATCTTCACCAACCCCGCAAGAGACAAAGGTCTGATCTCCAAAATATATAGAGAACTCAAGAAACTAGAATTTAAAATGCTAATTAACCCAATTAAAAAATGGGGCACTGAACTGAACAGAGAATTCTCAACAGAAGAAGTTCAAATGGCCAAAAGACACTTAAGGTCGTGCTCAACCTCCTTAGCAATCAGGGAAATGCAAATCAAAACAACTTTGAGATATCATCTTACACCTGTCAGAATGGCTAAACTCAAAAATACCAAGGATAACCTTTGCTGGAGAGGCTGTGGAAGAACGGGTACCCTCATCCATTGCTGGTGGGAATGCAATCTTGTGCAACCACTGTGGAAGTCAGTGTTTCGGTTTCTCAGGAAATTCGGGATCAACTTACCCCTGGACCCAGCAATACCACTCTTGGGAATATACCCAAGAGATGCTCTATCAAATGACAAAAGCATTTTTTCAACTATGTTCATAGCAGTATTATTTGTAATAGCCAGAACCTGGAAACAACCTAGATGCCCTTCAATGGAAGAATGGATGAAGAAAGTATGGAATATATACACGCTAGAGTACTACGCTGCGGTAAAAAACAATGACTTCTCGGATTTTGCATGCAAATGGATGGAAATAGAAAACACTATCCTGAGTGAGGTGTCCCAGACCCAAAAAGATGAATATGGGATGTACTCACTCATAATTGGTTTCTCGCCATAAATAAGGACCAGGGAGTCTACAATAGGTGAACCTAAAGAAGCTAAGGAAGAAGGTGAACCGAAGGAAAAACATATAGTTGTCCTCTTCGCTAAGGGAAGTAGACCAAATTTCCGGGGAGAAAATGGGATCTTGGGGGGGGTGTGGGATGGGGGTAAGGGAAGATGGGGAGAGAAAAGTTAGAAGGGAAGGAGGGGGGACCTGGGAAACGGGAGAATTGGGATAAAGGAAAGGTGGATAGGGGAGCACGGAACCACAATTCTTAGTTAAGGGAGCCACTTTAGGGTGGGCAAGCGACTTTACCCTAGAGGGGCTCCCTAGTGCCCAAGATGAGGTTCCCAGTTAGTTCCTTGGGCAGCTGAGGATTGGGAACCTGAAATGACCCTATCCTAGAGCAATACTGACGAATATCTTGCATATCATCATAGAATCTTCATCTGGTGATGGATAGAGATCGAGACAGAGACCCACACAGGAGCACTGGACTGAGCTCCCAAGGTCCCAAGGAGGAGCAGAAGGAGGGAGAACATGAGCAAAGAATTCGGGACCACGAGGCGTGCATCCACCCACTGAGACAGAGGAGCTGATCTACGGGGAGCTCACCAAGGCCAGCTGGACTGTGACCGAAAAAGCATGGGATAAAACCGGACTCTCTGAACATGGCGAACAATGAGGGCTGATGAGACACCAAGGACAATGGCAGGGGGTTTTCATCCTACTTAATGTGCTGGCTTTGTGGGAGCCTAGCCAGTTTGGATGTTCACCTTCCTAGATATGGACGGAGAGGACCTAGGACTTAACACAGGGCAGGGAACCCGGACTGCTCTTTGGACTGGAGAGGGAGGGGGAGAGGAGTGGGGGGAGGGGGAGAAGGGTGGGAGGAGGGGGAGAAGGGTGGGAGGAGGGGAAGGGAAATGGGAGGCTGGGAGGAGGTGGAAACTTGTTTTTTGTTTATGTTTTTTTTCTTCTTTTCGCAATAAAAAAAATAAATGTACCCTATGCCCCATGAATACTACTCCTTGGCATATGCCCAGAGGACTGGACATCCTACTCCATAGATACTTGCTCAGCCACACTCTTTGCTGCTCTAGTCATACTACCTAGGAAATGGAAACAACCTAAATGTCCTTCAACTAATGAATGGATAATGAATATATGAGATATGCATACACTATGGAATACTATTCAGCTGTAAAGGTAAACTAATTCATGAACTTTGCAGGTAAAAAGATAGAGCTGGATAATATCATACTGAGTGAGGTAACCCAGATTCAGATAAACAAAAGTAATGCTCTTATTGTCTTCAGATGTGAGAACATTGCCTGGAGTAACAGAAGAAAAGTACCATGTTTATTAGTTCAGGAACTTTCACTGCAAGTATTGTTGGGAGGTTTGTACTATGAAAAATAAAAATTTTATGCCATGCATGACTTCATAAAATTATAAAGTGAATTGAAAGAATCTTACCTTTTAATTTTACCAATAAAACATGAATGCTATGTGATACCTCACCAGTTGGAATGTTCCTTCTTTTGGGTGTTGATAGATACAATGTAGGTAATATCCGAAGTTGTCTCAACCACACAGCAAAGGAGCTAGTCTTTATATTCCTGAAACCAGACAAAAAGTCATCAGTGGTTGAAGACTATGCCTTAGGGATCCAAACCAGCAAGCACTTTCATATCTTTTTAGTCAGGCAAAGCAGTTCTGAAGCTACAGTGCAGTTTTCATAGAGACATTGGCTGGTAAAGTTAAAATCTCACTGGGGGCCGGGTGGTGGTGGCGCACGCCTTTAATCCCAGCACTCAGGAGGCAGAGGCAGGTGGATCTCTGTGAGTTCGAGGCCAGCCTGGTCTACAAGAGCTAGTGCCAGGACAGGCTCCAAAGCTACAGAGAAACCCTGTCTCGGAAAAACTTAAAAAAAAAAATCTCACTGGGAAGTCATAAACACATAAACAGTAATAAACGTGAGCATAGCTTTTGAACAACACCTAACCTATCATTTATTACTTCTTAGACAATGATTATTTAGTCACCAGTAGTAGATTACACTGAATGATCTATACCATGTTTTAAATTAAGAACAGGAAACAAGTGATTCTTGTCATTATACCATATTTTTATCTTTTGTTTATTTGGTTTTGGTTTTAAATATTGAGATTTATTGCCCTTTCAACATAAAAAAAACATATCACATGCCTTTAATGGTAGAAAATATGATAATTTTATTTAACCATCAGTGTATAAGTCTATTCAGTGTATGGGAAAATTTGTTGATACTTTAGTTCTTGAGATTTTATGTGTTTATTCACTCATCCTGGAAAGCAAAAAAAAAAGGAAAAAAAAAGATGTATTCAATGTGACTATATTGGGAAAAGGGACAGAGATCCAATTAACCTGCCAAATCAGTCAAGGATATGCAAATCTAAGTAGTAGTTCAGGTCAAGGTGTGCTGTTGCCCATTGTAATTTTCTAAGATGGTCTGACAAGTCCTCAGAATCCTGTGCAATCTCTTTCCAGGAGACAAGTAGCCCTCTGCCTGGGAAAATTTCTATTTATTCAGGGTCTCTGTTGATTTCAGTGAAATGTTTCCTGTTATCCTCAGGCATTTAAATACTTATTTGCTCTTGGTGGCTGTTTATGATAGTTTAGGGCAAAGTCTCCTGTCATTCCCAGGGTTCACTCTCAGCCTCCTGCTTAGATTTCAGGCTATGAACTCTCTTTAAGTTCAGCTGCCTCTTGCTTATTTGCTCTGCCTTTAGGTACTCTCAATCCTTTGTAAACTCAATTAAATACTTTCTTTTATAAGGCCTTGGTCATGGTGTTTTAACAGCATTTGAAAAAGTAACCTGCTTGACCCTTGTTTTATGTGTGTGTGTACGTGCTTGTGTGTGCACGTGTGTGTGTGTGTGTGTGTTGTTGTTGTTGTTGTTGTTGTTTTTGGAGGAATGTTAGAAGACTTTGGAACTTTTGAATAGAAAACTAGTTTTACACTCTTAGTAGCATTTAGTGTCATTTACTAGATCATCCTAGTAAGATCCTGTAAGACAGTAGTACTGACTGAGCGTTATGAGGAATATGGAGGTCCAGCTCAAGAGTTTTAGAGGAAAACAATATTACCAATTGTACCAGAACCTGTTTTTATGATATATTGGCAAAGAATGTGGCTGATTTCTTACTATGCCCCCCAAAATGTGTATGAATTTAAATTTAAAGGTAATGAACTAATATTTTTTTTTTGGCCAGAGGAAATTTCAATACAGCCTAATACTGACTCTGTAATGTGGTTATTAGTAATCATATTTATACAGGTCAATAATGACAAAGAACAAATGGGACAGAAAAAAAATTAAAAATTTTTGGTGTGAAAAAGAACACGGGTAAGCTAAATGCTAGAGGCAAAATTGGTGCTTGGAGGGAGCCTGTAATTGCTAAGTAGATTAGCACTATTAAAAAGGAGCCAAATCTGCATTAGGAAAATGGGAAGGATGCTTTTAGGGCAATACCCCACTCAGCTAAGAGTCCAATTTGTAAAAGGAAAAGACCTAAGGAATTAACAAAAATTGTTCCAAATGTTCTTCAAGAACACAAGGATTCATCTGAAGCAGGCAGCCAAACATCTCAGTGATATTCATATGTTCCTGGGTTTTAGAGTCATGCTTAAAATAAAGGCTCTTTGCTTTTACATACAGGACTCGGTCTCCTTGTTGGCTTTTGCAGGGACTTCACAGATTTGGGCATAATATTTGAAGCTCATTCCAGATCCCCCCTGTAGAGCATTAAACCGGTCGGTAAGTTTTCTGTGTTTTGTTTCATGTCTCATGTCTGTGCTTGTGTCTCATGTCTTTCTGTGAGTGGGCCCAGGAACTGTAAGTGCTTGTAGATGATCTGTGGAAAATATCACAAGCGGGGCACCCAGAGAAGATGCTCCCAAGGCTCTCCTGCAGAGGGTGGTTCCCTCTGGGGAGATATGCAGGTAGTGGCCTCTCTGTTCTGTGGTAAGATACACGGGTAGTGTTGTCAGTTCTCTGGTAAGACACAAAGGTAGTATTGTCAATTCTATGATGAGACACACGGGCAGCATTGTCAGTTCTATGTAGAGACACACAGGTAGTGGTCTCATTTCAATAGAGGGGTGGGTCACACCCACAAACAGCTTGAAATTGTGTCTTTGGTTTGGTTTGGTGCCATTGTCCTGTTTGTCTATGTGTTGTGTGTTGTGTTTTTGTCCTGACTTAGACTGACGCTGATGAAATGGGACAGACTCAAATGACGACTTCTTTGACTTTGATATTGTGATCACTTACAGGACATTAGAGAGGGACATGAGAATAGGGGTACATTTTCCTCCCTGCCTAAAACATTTCATGAAAAGGAGTCAGCCTTGTAACTAAGCATAATGCTGCCAGCTGCTGGGCAGCATGCTTGTGTGGGTGGATGCTTGTTGTTACAACGTAGCAAGGCTTCCAGCCACAGTTGTAGGATAAGGATTTCAAACCCTAAACAGAGAATCTGGGGTTAATTGCTATGACTAAGAAAGGTTAACAAACTCCCCCAACTCCCCCCACCCCCATGCTGCATGCCACACTGCCCCCTCCCATGCTGGAGGAGGAGTTTTCTCCACCTGCCCTGGGGGCTGCATGCCTCAACTTCTGGTCAAACTTGACTAAGGTTTGGCTCCACCAGTCAAGGTCTCTTTCAAATCAAATGGGTTATAAATATCTGTCATCATTTATATAGGGGCTGGTTACAATTTACTGTTGGCTAATGTAAAAAAAAAAAAAAAAAACTACTGCTGGCCTCAAATGTTTCACACTGGTACAGGATTTTATGTGATGTAAATTTAAAGATTTTTTGTTGTAGTTTATACACGCTTCTGTTCCTGTTTAAAATATTGTATGCATAAAATATAAAAAGTTATAGAAGGTCAAAAGGGGATGTAAACTGTGTGCTGTGGCTTCTCATACATGCAAATACTAAATGTGGTTATTTTGTTAAAAAGTTTGTCTGTGTAAGTTTTCTTACATGCATAGAGCTGAGACAAAATGGTCTATTTTTTGCTGTTACAGGCCGGACTTCAAAAATTTATCACTGAGCTCTGATTACTAAATTGGGTTAGCAAAAATTCAAATGACTTTTTTAAAGAAAATGTTAAAACTGTTATTTGCTGTTCTATGACTGAAAAAGCATGGGATAAAACCGGACTCTCTGAACATGGCGAACAATGAGGGCTGATGAGAAGCCAAGGACAATGGCACGGGGTTTTGATCCTACTTCATGTTCTGGCTTTGTGGGAGCCTAGCCAGTTTGGATGTTCACCTTCCTAGACATGGACGGAGGGGGGACGACCTTGGACTTTCCACTCCACAGGGCAGGGAACCCTGACTGCTCTTTGGACTAGAGAGGCAGGGGGAGAGGAGTGGGGGGAGGGGGAGAAGGGTGGGAGGAAGGGGAGGGAAATGGGAGGCTGGGAGGAGGGGGCAACTTTTTTTTCCTTTTCTCAATAAAAAAAAAACTGGCTCTAAAATTAAATTATGGTTCGTCCTTTGTTAGACCCATGTTTTATTTATTTAAAATTAATACATGGGTAATTAAAAAAAAACATAAGGCATAATTCCATTTTAAATTTTGGATTTCCATTTTACCAGAGTTAAAAAAAATGGATGCTACATGGTTTCACCACCATTGTGATGAAAGGTGACCATGTGGAGTAGGCCTAACAAATCTCCAAGATAGTGTGGATTAAGTTATCTTTATAAATGCTAGTGTAGGTGATAGTCACCAAAAGTCCCAGCTACAGTAAAATGGAGCAGGCTGAGATCTAAAAGACAGGCTATGTATATGTTGTTGAGGATGGGACCAAAAAAATATTTTTAATATGTATAATATTACAAAAAGACATTTCAGAGATTTTAAGTTTTTAAATAAATTTATAAAACTGTGAGACATCTGTGCTCTAAAATGTTTTATATTGTTAAAAGGCTAAAAATTTGGGTCAGAGCCATAAGCACCAAAAGCTAACCAAAGACAAAATTCTTCTTTTCTTCTGATGCAAAAGACAAAGACCTAAGCAGTTTGATAGAAGACTTGGAACAGCATACCAGCCTATAAATCTCAATCTTTTTGAGATTGTTATACAGGGGCAGTCTAGGACCACCTGCATGTAAGATGTTTAAATTGAAACTCACAACATAGGCAAAACTGCAGTTGTAACCTCCTTGTCTTTGTTAACTTTGTTGGGTTTAAGCTTTTTGGATAAACTGAGCCATACATTTTTGTATTGATACTAAGAGGTTTGTACCTCCTCTTCTGGAAAAAAAAATGTTTCTATGTCAATCACTCTGGGGTCATTAAAGATTCAATGTCCATGTTAATGATAGAAAACAGAACACTCATAGAAAAGCTAGATAAAAACTTTTTCAACTGGTTTCTTTGGTTAAGTACCTTACTTCCAGTTCTAACAGGTCCCTAATAAGCTTGCTTCTTCTTATCAACAGACTGATGGCTTTTTGTTCAAGAATGGGTCAATAGTCAATACTGTTCGACTGATGATATTGAAGTTCCAGTATCACCCCCTTGAGCCCCTGGTCAGACAGGACCCATGATAGAGTACTGTCATTGGTACTTGTGAAAGGGAAAAAATGTAGGGCTTAGGGTAGTTTTCCCAGGATAACTTGGTACACACCTACCAAGTTGGGTTCTATAGATCAACAGAGAGATGGACCCATGTCTCACTTTGCCCTAAGGCAATGCTAGCTCTTAGACACTCTCCTGTTCCCATTTCACCCTGGGACCTGTTCCTTGCCTTTGCAGGAGACAGCATTAACAGCTAGATATACACTTGTTCTGTGTTTACCCTCGGAATGACTAATGCAGTATCTTTATTAGCATTAATTCAAAATCATTACAGAGTGTGGAGTTCTAGTCTTTTAAAAGCTGCTAACTTATTATAGACTGTTAGAAAATACAAGTTAGTCATCTTTAAAGTACTGATATAATTAGCTACGGGAATAAGCCTTATTTTGTTCCCTGTATATATTTTCAAAGTCAAACTTAAAGCAAGTAATAAAAAACAAAGTTTGTCTAATTAGACATACCTAGGCAGCCCTCAAACTTCAGAGATCTACAAAATATGACATTTAGAATAATGATTAAAAAGCTTATTATATTAGATAGAGACTCCAAGATCCTTGCAGTAACCCAATATCTCAAAAGAAGATTATGATACACCATGGGGTCTCCACCTGGATCATGACAATGCTGACCCACTGGACGAGATGTCCCGGTACAACACCAGCTGCTAGGACCCAGTCTGGACTGTCGACAAACAAAAGGACCTTGACGAATTGATTGCACACTTTTTCCTAGACAAAATAAGGTCAGTCTTTTCCATGTCCCTCTTCCACAGAAAAAGGAAAATTTACCTAATGGGCTTGCCTTAGACAGTAAGACTGTTGTTCTGGATATTTCTGCATCCAATGTTATGGAGACTTGGGTATGATTAACTATATATGGACTCTGGTCCCTGTCATTTTTAATAGATTCAGAAACCAATTGGTCTGTACTCAGATATACTTTATTTATCCTTATGAGATCTCTGATAGTATTAATGGCTAGGGCAGTTATAATGTCAGTTTAATAGCAAAATGTATGCAGATTCTTCCACAAAGCTATAGCCAACTTGTTAGCTAGGACTCAAAGATGTGAGTCTATACCTCCTGTTCACAAACATCAGTTATCTGTTCTTTTTCTAAATTTTAACTTCTGTTGCTAGTTTAAACTTATCTCAATAGGCTTCCACATGGCTGGCAGACATATCTAAGCATCAATTTCTGACTACAACCTGCCCTAAATGGTGGTGAGCCCCTGAATTCCTGAAAGCTGATGTGGACCAGTCCAGCTGATATGAACACTCCCTGTTACTTCAATGAAGTCTGATGAGTGTCCCATTGCTTAAATGCCCCCTCACCTTTGGCTAGTCTTTCAACCTACTTGGGTCTGGATAACAATGCCCCAATGCCAGCTTGAAGTAGTTACAGGAAGGAAAACGTGTCCCATACTTCCTTGCCCAAAACAGGTTGAAAGACTGAGACAAGGGGGAATTCCCTGGCATGGGGGACAAGATAACTACCTATAGTGTCTGTTAATATACTATGTCCAGAGATGTCAATTAATAGATTTATTAATTTAAGTAGTTCCATGCCTCCTTGAAACCAGGGGCAAGCAGGACCCAAGATTGGGTCCTGTCATCAGTGCTTGTGAAAGGGGAAATGTGGGACCCAGCCCTGATAATCTCAGTATGGGCACGTCATGCAAAGAAAGTTCTTTACTTCCAACCAATATGACCTGCCATACTAGAAACACAAACTGAGATTACCTGACCTCCACCCAAGAACAGACCATTCAAATGAAATGCCTAACAATCGAACTGCTGTCGATAGGACCAACTGCCAGAACACACTCACCAGGACATCCCTAGATAAATGTAAGCCAATCTGGGGTCCTAAAACTTCAGAAACCCCTTACGCCTACCTTTACTACTATGAAACCTTAATCTAATTGTACTTGGGGTTCTCTGTTTATTCCAATACATTTGACATGCAGAGAGACTGAGTTTGCAAACTTTCTTAAAATAAAGGCTCCTTGCTTTTACACACAGCACTTGGTCTTCTTGTTGGCTTTTGTGGGGACACTGTGGATCTGGGCGTAACAACACCTTTCTTGTCTCATACTTCAAGTCTTTATGCTTAAAGGGGAAATATACATAACACAACTCCCCCCCACACACATACACATCATCCACAAAAAAAAAATGCTTGATAAGTGTACAACTGAGTTACAAAAAAATTGCAAAAAAAATTCATGTTGTTTAAAAAAATTAAAATTTTGTCTTGTGGTACATCTACACATATCTTGCTGTGCATGCAACCCAAAGTCTGTGAGTTGAACATACTTGAAATGGAAAACAAAATTATATATAAAACATTAGAAACTAAAGATAATAGAAAGAAGCATGGGTAACTATTTATATGTATACTAAAAGTATAGAATTTGATTTTGGTTGGATTGCTATATCTTCTGATTAGCATTTTTAGATTAGCAATGTTCTTTGAGAGATCTAATAGGTAATGTTTTCTAAGGTTAGTCATAGAACTGAACTAATACAAAGGATAGCAACTGAGTTACTTAAGTAATCACTTTTGAGCATTGTTCTGCCTATCCTAATTAATTATTCAGTTACAGTCACATCATATCCCTAGCCTGCAATCAGTTAAATAAGAAGTCTGCCAAGTAGACCACTCAGGAAGATGAAGAACACTACATTTTCTTACATAGTTCCAACATAATGTTGGAGCAATTTCATCAGGTCTTATACTTTCATTTTTAGAAACTGTAAGTCAAATTTCCATAGCCATTGACTTGTTGAAGCTTTTCAGGAAAATGAGAGTGGTGTAGTGCATTACAAAAGAGAAGCCTAAGGAGGATAAATGGATTGAGTACAACTGCCAGTTAATCAGTTTGAAAAAAATGGCCTTCACCTATATCAGGAATAATGAGGTTGGCAAAAAGGTTTATCAGAGTAATGCAGGCTAAAGACGTAGTCCACGGCAACCACATGGTAAATCTTCATATCTGATAAATAAAAATCCATCTAATTTAGATAAACAATTCATGGTTATTCCCTCAAAATATTACATGTTGCCATTTTACATTTCAAATTTTCATTCCAACTAAAGTGATTAGAAAATAATACATAATATCTGCACTTGTTATAAAGCTAGAAAACTGTTTAATAATATTCTAGATTGGACCCCAGCCAAGGAAGCATTTAGGTTAACTCAGATCTTCACTACTTCCTCCTCTTTCTCCTCTTCTCCAAAACCAGACACCTAGTATCACCACCAGCTCTGTAATTCACAGGCCAATCCAGTCAGGAAAGCAGAATAACCACAGATCTTTATTTTTCCCTAATCTCTAAAAATCGAATGCTCCAGTTTCATTTCCTCCTCTGCTACATACCACCTGATGCAATCTCTTCCCACTCTCTGGGCCCATTCCTAGGGGATTAAACACATCCTGGTGAATACCATAATTTTCTCTTTTTTTATGGACTGCCACAGGCTTGCCCCTAACACTACTCCATTCCTAAGTGTCAACTCTAAATACCTAGAAACACATTTTCCCAGAAACCATCAATGGCATCATCTGACAGAATCCCAGAAGAATTCTCTACCAGGCAACATAAAAACACCACACCCTTCTAAGAACCAGAGAGGAAATAGAAACCAAGGAACAAAATGCCCACCCAACAAAGAAAAGACCAGATATCAACACCAAGAAATACCATAATCTCAAACCCCGGTGCCTACATGCTATTGTAAAATATCAATAACAACCAAGACAGTATGTCTCCACTAGAGGTCAGCAACCCTAGTACAGTAATTTTGAGAGATGTAACATAGCTAAATTATAAAACAAGGACTTTAAAATAGCTTTTATAAATATAATGGAGACCGTTAAAGAGGAAATAAATAAACCCCTTAAAATATGGGAAAACACAAAGAGTAGAATCAACAAGACAGTTTGAGACTTGAACGTAAAAATAGAATCAATAAAGAAAACCCGAACTGAAGAAAATCTAGAAATGAAAAGTCTAAGAACTGGAACAGAAACCTTGGAATCAAGCCTGTTCAATAGAATAAAAGAGATGGAAGAGAGAATGAGAGGAAATGAAGACAAAGTAAGAGAAATGAAGATCAGTCAAAAATTTAAATCTAATAAAAATCCTGGTACAAAACAACCAGGAAATCTGGGGCACTATGCAAAGAGTAAATGTACACATAATAGGAATAGAAAAACACATAAAAGGAATACAGAAAGGCAAAGAAATCCATGTCGATGGTACAGAAAATATTTTCAGCAAATGCATAGAAGGACACTTCCCTAACTTAAAGAAGGAGATGCCTATCAAGGTATAAGAAGCATACAGAACACCAAATAGACTTGACCATGGAAGAAATTCTTTTGTTTTGTAATAATCAAAATGTTAAATGTACAGACAAAGAAATACTATAAAAAGCTTCAAGGTAAAAAGATCAATTAATCTCTAAAGGCAAGAATATTAGAATAACTTCTGGATTCTCAATGGAAATTTTAGAGCCAGAAGGGCATGGGCAGATACATATGTTACATACTCTGAGAGACCACAGGTGCCAGCCAAGACTGCCAAGCATAGCAAAATTTTCAATTACAATAATGACTCTAATACACTGAAGGTGGGAGATTTCAATACCCCATTCTCTAAAATGAACAGGACATATAAAAAAAAAACTAAACAGAGAAATACTGGAGCTAACAGAATTATAAACCAAATGTACCTAACAGAAAACTATAGACCATTTCAAACAAAAACAAGATAATATAACTTCTCAGAATCTCATGAAATTTTCTCCAAAACTGACTATATATATATATATATATATATATATATATATATATATATATATACAAAGCATGTTTCAATAGATACACCATGCATCATGCATAAACCATGGGAAAGTTATATGCTAACTATAACAGAAACAACAAAATTTATCAACTAGTGGATACTGAACAACTCATTATCAATTAAAAATGGATCAAGATAGAAATTTCTTAAGAAATTAGTGACTTAATAAAATTGAATGAAAATGAATACACAACATAATCAAATTTTGGGGATACAATTAACACAGTTCTAAGATGCAAGTTCATAGCATTATTTGCCTACACCAAAAAAAAAAAAAGAAAACTGGAGCTATTTCATACTAGCAACTAAAGATCATATCTAAAAGCTCTAGAACATAATAAAGAAATCACACCAAAAAGGAATATAAGGGAAAAATCCTCAAACTCTGTATTGAAATCAATAAAATAGAAACAAACAAACAAAAAAAAACACAAAGCAAAAATGAAACAAAGAACTGATTTGTTGAGAAAATCATTAAGCCTGAAAAACCCTTATTCAAATTAAATAAATGGTGTTGAAAAAATCCAAATTAACAAATCATAAATGAAATTGATGTTACAGCAGACACAGAAGAAATTCAGAGTCTCATAAAGACAGACTTCAAAAATCTGTACTCCATCAAATTGGAAAATCTAAAAGAAATGAATAAATTTCTTGATATATACTACCTCCAAATATTAAATCAAGATCAGATAAGCAATTTTAACACACCTATAACCCCTACTGAATTAGAAACAGTAACTTAGAATCTACTAACTTATAAAAGTACATGGCCTGATGGTTGTAGTACAGAATTCTACCAGACTTTCATATAAGAGTTGTTATTAATATGCCTCAGGTATCCAATAAAATAGAAACAGAATGAACCTTGCCCAAATTCTTTTGCTCAGCCATAGTTATGCTGTTATCCAAACCACATAAAGACACAGTAAATAACTTGATCGGGGGAGGGGGAGGGAAATGGGAAGCGGTTGTGGGGACGAGGCAGAAATCCTTAATAAATAAATAAATTAAAAAAAAGTAAATAAATTTAAGAGCTAGCCAGTAAAAAAAAAGAAAAAAAAAGAAAATTACAGACCTATTCCCTTTGTGAACATTGATGCAAAAATTCTTGAAAAAATACTTAGAAACAGAATCCAAAGACATATCAAAATTATTGATCAACATTATCACATGATCAAGTACGTTTCCTCTCAGACATGCAGGGATGATTAAAGAAATATAAAGCCATAAATGTAATCCACCATATAAACATGTAGAAGGAAGGAAGGAACACACACACACATACACTCACACACACACACACACATGATCATCTCATTAGATACAAAAAATTCCTTTGACAAAATCCAACACCTCTTTATGGTAAAAATTCTGGAGAGATTAGGGATATAATGTATGTACCTCAACATAATAAAGGTAGTTTACAGTAAACTCATAGACAACATAAATGGAAACAGGGTGAAATTCCATTAAAATCAGGAAAAAGACATGGTTCTCTAGTCTGTCCATATGTGTTAAAAAATAGTATTAGAAACCAAAGCTAGAAAAATCAGATAACTGAAGGAAATGAAGGGGATATAAATTGAAGCAAAGAATTCAAAAGGATCTATGTTTGCATATGATATGATAGTATACATTAGGACTCACAGAATTAATGGAATGTCAGGTATACTTTTCTATTTGTCACGCTGAATGACATTTAGTAAATTATTTAAGTTTGATTTAATAATTTAATTATCTATGAATTTGGGCTATATATATATATATATATGCTACTATAAGAAATAATTTAAATACATGGATAGCTAACAATATACTTCCAACAATTTATTACTTTCAATTGATGGTATATTTATTTATTACCATCTGTCATGCCTATATCCAGGAATAATGTGATTTCTGTGTGTTGAAAACATTAAGTCAAAAACTGGGTTGCATCTCAGCCACAGAGCTTTATCTAGCATGCTTAAGACTGTGAACTCCATTACTAGCCTCTGAAAACAAAGAATTAAAGACATTCTATGGACATTTTCTTAGACACAATTAGAAATTGTGGAATATTATGAAATTTGAGCCCAAAGTCGAGTGTCACATCTAAAGAAATAGGCTCAATCATTTACGCCAGTAGAGAAATAACCAGAGAATGTAGAATTAGAAACATGGGCTCTGAATAAAGTAGCTATGATAGGATAACTACCACCAGGAAAGAACTTTTCTGTTTTCTTTATGGTTTATCTCTAAATGCATTAAAATTTCCTGGAATTTAGGAATCTGAGAGAGTAAAGCTGTTAAGCTGAGAGAGAAACCATGTCACTACTATGATGATGATGACGACTTTTTCTTCTTTTTCATACTACAAGCTCTTATCTCACATGTCTGGTTGCAGGAAGAATAAAATAGCATTATATTAGTAAGGTGAAAACATCAGAGCAACATTTTGGACTAGATGCTTATTTGTGACTTGGGGATTTATGTTTCGTAAGAGAATAGATGGTCTAGAGGTAAAGAAAACTTGCTGCTTTTCTAAGGAATACTAAGAATGAATTCTAGCATCCAGGCCACATAGCTAACAGTCGCCTGTAACACCAGTCCCAAGGATCCTGACATAATCTTCTGGAATTCTGGCATCTTTGTATACCAACACACACACATAGACACAGACACAGACACACACACACACACACACACACACACACACACATCTTAAAAAAAATAAAGAAACAAAACTTTTTCTTTTAAAAACATGGGAAGAAGTCAGGAGATCTATGTCAATCCTTGCAATGTATGTAGTTTAAAATTACTGAACAGGACAGAAATGAAATTGCTTTTTCTAAATATTCCATGTGACCATTTTCTTCTAAGTGTGTCTATTTTCCATTTAAAGTCAAATTCTACTAGTTTTAAATTTAAAACCTTTATCAGAAAATGGTATGTAATTTTAGTAAATTTAACATTTAGATTTAGGAAAAAAAGTAAACTATTCAAAAGGCCCCAAAAAACTACAAAATTCATTTTTGTTTCCCTAAGCAAATTCTTATTTCTTGGCTGAGGAAGATAATATCCCCCCTTTTGACATAAGAGTTGTTTGCCTGAGCATCTATACCCTAGTTCAAAATTGTCTTTTGGGAATAGATATTGAAGTATAGAGCAAAAGTAGTAAAAAGCAATATTCAGGCCAATGTATTTGAGGAAATTTGTGTGTTTTTTTTAATCTAACAAGTAGATAAATACAATCTCTGTATATCCATGGAAATACTTAGGGACGTATGTGCAGTCAAAAGTTGCTGGGGGAGAGAAAAACATTCTTTCTTGAGGATATTGTCATTTGTATGTTTCCTATGCTCCAGGGATGACTCCACAGCCATGCAAATATGGGCAGCACTAGCTAAACTTAGTGTACTTTCAGAGATGGGAGAGCAAGGGGGAGTGTGAAGGAGAAGGGAGCAAGAGAACAAGTTTGGAGGGAAGAGTTGGAGGATGAGGGTTAGACATGATCACATTTAATTGAATTCCTGTACGAAACTCTCATGAATAAAGAAAACGTTTTAAAAACTGGAAATATTTTTAATCACAGGTTGAAAAATGCCATTTAATTTTTGTTAAGACTGATTATCTTACCTATACTAATTTAGTTGAGATCATATTTGTAATGTACTGTACGGGAAACTCGTTGAAGTATTGTTTTCTAACTGACCAATGGAAACTGACATTTTATTATGTGAAATAATTTAAATGATACAGACTTAGTACATAAAGTAGTCAAATTTTGGAAGAATTAGAATGCCCTGCAAGTGGGACTTGGGGAATGACTCAGTGGGTAAATTGCCCTTTCTGTCATTATGGGGGTAAGAGTTTGGATCCGTAGAATCAATATAAACAGTTAGGTATGTTGGCAAGCACCTAAAATCCCACCACTGAGCAACAAAGATTAAGTAATTATCATGGTTTGTATGCCAGACAGTCTTGCTAATCAGTGAGCTCCATGTTCAGTGCAAGAGCTCACTGTAAAACAAAAGGGTGCTGAACGATACTGGAAAACACTATTTGCCAGCCACATGCACACACATATATTTATAGCCTTCACAAATTTACACAAAAAGAATATCATATAACCCATATATTCACTATCAAAGCCAGAGTAACAATTCTTTGAGGAAGATGGAGGGGGTTAAAGCATACAAGGACCTGAAGACTGCTTTAATGGATGTGAGCCAGTAAACCTGGTACGATCAGATGGTATTTAACTACCGTTTTATCTTCAAGACAGTTAACCATCAGAAACAGAAACAGGGTATACACATTGATCATAACTGGTAGCAGAGAATGCATGTTAACTCGCTGTCAAAAACTGCCTGAACGTGGAAAGATCGCTGGCTATGATTGATTAATCTTAGAATATGTTAAACTTGATGATTTAAATAATCAACTGCAGAACCAAAGAAAACAAAGTTGTAGACCTGCTTTACGCCACTTCAGAAGGCAGTTAAAGTTTATCACTGATTTTGAATACTGAGTCAGTTCCTGGGTTCTGAGTAATCAGTTGTCATTATGAGTGAAATCTTTCCTGTAACACTGCAAGTGAGTACTCTGTCTTTGTAGACGTATCAAGATGAATTATACTGATTAAGTCAAGTCACTGAGTGATGAGACATAGAATCCAAATATTTCCAATGCAATTATAAAAGGCATTTATTAACACAAATTTTTGAAGACACAAATGTCACTACAGTCTGGAATATACAGTGTTGAAATGTCAAATGAAGTTCCCATAAAATTCTATGTGATCTAACACAAAAATATAGAGAGGTGTTCATGTACAAGTATATGTATCAACAAATGAATTCCTAATCACAAAATAAGAGAATCTTAACATTGGTACCTTGTTAGGTTTAAAATATTCAAAGTACAAGTTTCCCTGCCAAAATAATGAATCAAGCATCCCTATAGGGAGAGCAGAGAGCAGAAGCAATGTGAACGAATCAAAGCAAGCAGGAAAAGCAATTGCCATTACACCACTATTTGAATCTTAAATATTGTTAGCACAAAAAGTTTATGGGGATAGGAGATGGAGAGGAGGTTCCTATATCTTTAATGAGGCAATGACTCCTGTCCACTGTTGCTGCTGATTTGATGTCTTTACTTTAGTGGAGAATATCAGATCTTTTCATTCAGTACTCATCTATTGATTTCATGAACACATTTTTGCCACTTTACCACATTGAGTCAACTAATTAAAAGTAGCTTGGATTTACCTTAGGTAAGATTGCTTAATTTGCCTCTTTTGCCAACTCTTGTAACACATTTTCTCCTTGTCTTAATTTCTTACATAAACAAACTACAGTCAACATTCTCCATGAGAAAGTAAGAGTAGATCACTCATTTTGAAAGGAAAGGGGTTGAATACGTAGAATAGCTTTAATGAGATTGGAGAAACATGATTGCAGGAATGCATATGCTTCTAGTCAGTTTTAACTGTTGCTGTATGTGGAATCATAGTGTTTAATTCGGCAGACATGATTAATCCAAAATTGTCTAGATGTTGAGGATGCCAACATTCATTAAACAATGCCAGACCCATATGTTGGAAAGGAGCTCGATTCTGGTATAGAATAGAGAGAAAAGCCATTTTCTACAAACCATAAAAAAGTTTGTGGTCAGTGAACTCCTGAGTACCATTGTTTGGAAGAGAGAGCTTCATTATTGTCGCTTTGTTCTGTCCATGGTGTTAGGGATTAAACCTGTGCCCTTGCAAAATAAGCAGATACATAAGAACTAAACTGCATCTTCAGGTCATGGATAAATGTCTTAAATTAAAAGTACAAACAAATAAAATACTGTAATGTTTAATGCTTTCATTAGAAATGAAGAGAAACATTATCAATGAAAGTTTGAGGTAGGAAGAGCCTTAATCTGGGTTGTGAAGTGGCTTCTATTGGAATGATATCATCCATCATAGCCCTATTTCAAGTAAGAGATAACTAGCTACAAAATCAAGGAAAATCAATAGGTTGAGATATCACAGTGTGATATTATGGGGGATGAGGATTAAGTAGTGGATTGCAGACCACGCAGGCCCTTACAAAACCACACTGAGGTTTTATCCTAACAATGATAAGCTTGAATATTTTTCAGATGATAGCTGTTAATATTGTAGCTGAATCCTCTCAACAAATCATAAAGCAGGCTTTTCAGGAAAGTATGGACAGATGTTGGTGAACTAGTTAGGTGATCGTGATTAGACAAGTGGTAACAATATAGATTTTGAAATAAATTAAATGATCCCAGAAATACTTCTGAGTAAAAGTTATAAGCAATAATATGTAAAGTAAAAGACTGAAGATGTTAAAAAATGTATTTATATAACATGTTAGCCATAGTTAGAGTCAGAAATAATATAAAAATGGTATTAAAATCAACATGACCTTGAATGTGTGTAACAAACATCAATAGAACACTATGTATAAAACTTCTATCCTTTTGCACAACATTGTAATAAAGAATATGTAAAACATTCTTAATTTGGGGGCATTCTAATTCTTTTTTTTCCTTTATTTATTTATTTATTTATTAAAGATTTCTGTCTCTTCCCCGCCACCGCCTCCCATTTCCCTCCCCCTTCCCCAATTAAGTCCCCCCCCCTCATTCTTAAGGAATTGGTATTCTCTTTCAAAAGTTTCTCTATACCTTCACAATTCATCATGTTCTATATTTTTAAACCTATCAAATCTAATTCGTAGTGCACAGTTCCTTTCTGAAACTGAGGTGTATCAAAATTCAAATATGTATATAGAGTAGTTGAACAACTGGCTAATTGACTCTCCAACATACAGTTAGAAAGAATTGGCAATTTAAGTGCTTTCAGTTTAAATGAAAATTTGTATCATTTAACAGAGGAATGTTAGACATTGTCAAACAAGTGAAAGTACATTTTGTTACTCTAAAATGTTTCATTGTACTTGGACTAACAAAAGAAACTTGATTTAGTCTCTTTTAATTAGCAGAATAAGTTATGCCAGGAGGTTAAATTTTCATTCTTGTTTCACTTAGAAACACAACCTGGGGCTATGAGGTCATTATAATCAGAATTTGCTAAACATACAAGATAATGAAAAAAAAAAGAAGGCAGATACTTCTCTCACCAAAGAAAGAGGTTTTTCTGTTTTATATAATAATTTAGCTACCTATAGCTCTCCATTTTGCCTAAAGGAGGAGCCTTGGTATTCAGAAGTCAATATAAGAAGAAATCAAAACCCCTGCATAGGAAATTTTGAAAGTTAACATATTATCTCATGGCGAAAGTAGAAATTAAACATGCACAAATGAACAAACACATTAAATGTAAGTAGTATCATTATAGACCTTGAAATAAAGTTAGGGTAGAATGTTGATTAAGTAGTTTTAAACTCTATCATGACAATAATTAAGAGTAGAAATAGGGTATAGTTCTGGCATGGTATTTTTTCATTAAATATCCAAAATAGTACACATTTGTTGTACATATAATAGGGTTTATAATGACATTGTCATATATTGTTGTAATGTACTTAGATTGTATTTACCCTTTCCCTAGTTTACAAAGCACAAGGCCATCGTTTTTTCACTAGGGTAAGATCCTTGCCATTAAAATTGTACCAACTTAAATATCATTCATGGCTTTTGTAAAGTCCACTTAAAAAATTAAATCAAATTAACTGCAATAAACTGAGGTGAAATAAAGCAATCGTTTTTCTACATTTTCATTATATAAAATATAGTAGTCAGTAACAATGTATTTTATACAAATAAGATATATGTTCACTTTATTTGGCTGATTTAAAATTATGCAATTATAAAAGGGACACCTCATATAGCACTAGTCAAACATCCACACAAATAATTACAGACATATTTTAATAAATTGAAAATATATCTATTATATTAAGTAACCACACCACACCTGAATATTTACTTGAATAAATTTAATTGAATATATCACAAAAATAGTTGCACATCAATATATATTGTAACACAATTCAATAAAGTTAAATTATGTGACCAACTTGTATGTCCAACGATTAAAGAATTGGAAAAGAATATGTGGTAAATACACAATATGAAAATTCTTTACCCATGAAGGATAAATATTTGTAATTTTTTGTAAAGTAGAATGTGACTGGAGATAATCATGTGAATTGTAATAATCTCAGGCAAACTATAGTTTTCTCTACTTTTTTGTTTCTAGATTTTATGAAATTACATTAAATCATGTATACATAAATAAAATAGAAGAAGATCTCTTTAGGAGAACAAAGGATAAACAAAAGGGGAAGAAAGGGGAGGTATGGGTATGTAATATACTCAATACAATATGATGCTAAATATATATGTATGAATATATAAATTAAAAATACAAAAGTATTAAATGGTCATATCTGCAACTATATTGCAATGCCATAAACAATTTGTTCAAGAAATAGCTTTGAAACCCCTCTGAGGAGTGGACGAGCTTGAAATGGGGGGATGTGGGAGAGGAAGAGAAGGGCAGGGAGGGGGAACTGGGGTTGGTATGAAAATAAAAAATACATAAATTTATATATAAATATATATAAAGAAACGTAATGAACACTTTAATTCTGTGAAACTTTCTGAATCCTAGATTTCTTATTATAAGGAATCGACACCACTTTCCCTTCCAAATACCAGTGCTAGTGAATAAATTTATCCTCAGATACTGAAGCTGATTTGCCCACAAATGGAAGAGATTTTTCACTATCTTGTAAATAATGTGGCAAATCCCAGGGAGATTATGAACCAATATGTGAATAGAGGAGGAATATGAAAACCCAGTTCCCTTGTATGTCATAAGAATAACTGGAAAGCATAATGTTTGCTCTAGAATTCCCCAGGGAGTCAGGATGAAACAACTCACTGAGGGATTTTTACTTGAGATTGATTTCTTCTATAGTTTCATCTATTTCACTTTTTACAAGATTCTCCCCGGACCACTTTCTGAACTTATTTGAACACACATTCTCATCTCATAATTTAGGTATAACTTAGGGTATATATATATACATATTATATATATATATATATATATATATATATATATATATATATATATAATAAAGAAGTCACTATTATGTGGAAATATTGCTTCCTGGGGACAGCACTAAGAATATAAGTTCATTGCATTTATTAAGTGACCTTTTATTTACTATCTGCTCTGTAATAGTCACTGACAGAGACACACAAAAAACATATATGCTTGAAAAGAGCACATGATGTCCTGAACCAAATAAGTGACAGCAAATGTGACCATAGATAGTACCTGCATATATGGGACATTAGAAAACAAAATAGAAGCAGCATATGGAAGACAGAAATGTTTCAAAAAGTTCAGCATCAGAGCCACAGATTCTGACCATCTTATAATAAGTCATGTCTTAGTCATTTCAGTATCTGATACCATTGGAAGGATATAGTCAACATATGGTTTCAGTACTGAATTACTTATTCTCAGTAAAAGTAATGTGGAAAATAAGAAATGGTGGTGAAATATTCATGTGGACAATAACAAGAAAAATTGAGACTGGTCAAGAGACTGACAGGAAATAAAAGTCCCCTAATGAAGCTTACAGCCATAATACACTACATTTAGAAGATTCAGGATAATTCTACATGAGGTAAAATGATGTATCATTTATGTATGCTGTAATGATCAAACATTTCATATGATTTCACATAATGTAATATTTTATATAATAGAACATAAATAATTTTATATATGAATATATATGACACCCAACCCAAATCGAGTTATTCTTTCATACCTATTATCAGTTCAATTGGGTTATTTACTTTATTGTAACAATTTAATGATATTGATCTTTTATTACAGATATGACTTATTACATATGTATTACTAAGTTTATTGCAACATTTTAGTATTGTATTGCTTACTCACTCAAGGAATGGTTGATTTAGGATGGAGAAACAACTCAGACATTTAAAGTACTGACTATTCTTCCACAGGTCCCATGTTCTATTTCCAAAACCCATCAAAGGGGCTCACATCCACCTGTAACATAAGTTCCAGAGGATCTTGTGCCCTCTTCTGAACTCCACAGGCACCAGGAACACATATGGTAAAGTAGCATGCAGGAAATCATATAAACAAATTTTAAAACAACCATTTCACTGATTATATATAGACCTGCTGCTTAACTGCAAATATTGCAGCATTCATCCATTAATCTTGTGATGGAGGAAGGTCATTGGCTAATAAAGGATCTGCCTTGGCCCATTTTATTGGTTAGAAGATAGGTGGGAGGAGTAAACAGAACAGAATGCTGGGAGGAAGAGGAAGTGAGGTCAGACTCCACAGCTCTCCTCTCGGGAGCAGACGCCTCAGAGAGACGCCATGCCTGGCTCCCGGGCAGACACACACCATGAAGCTCCGACCCAGGGTGGACTAGGCTAGAATCTTCCCGGTAAGACGGGTTCTCACAGATTAATAGAGATGGGTTGATTGGGATATCAGAATTAGCCAGTAAGGGCTAGAGCTAAAGGGCCAAGCAGTGATTAAATGAATACAGTTTGTGTGTTGTTATTTCGGGGCATAAGCTAGCTGAGCAGGAGGCTGGGGTGCTGGGAATGCAGCCCAGCCGCCCTTACTACTACAATCTTGTTTTCAATAATGTGGAGTAACAACTGGATTCTTATTCAATCTTTATTTTTCAAACATAGATTCCTGTATTTTTTTAGATATGTGCACATTTATCATTTTATCAGAATGACATTTAATATATTAAAGAAAAAGCTAACAAAATATCACATTTAAGACCCAAATCAAATATAAGCAATTCAATAACTACATGGATATAACAAGGTTATAGCTCTTTATAAAGTACCTGATTTTGTACCATAAATTATTTTTATGTGATTTTTTAAATGTTTTTATTTTTTAATTTTTCCTTTATTTCTGGAAAATTGTCTTAAGAGAAATGCAAGTCATATCAGGATAAAGAAATAAATATAAAATCTTTAAAAATAAAACAAACTTTAAATTTTACATGATCATTTAATCTATGCAATAATCATAATCAAAAGTATTGATTGTTTAAAGTGAACAATTTAGTTATATATAATAAGAAAATTATCAAAATAATATAACCAATGTTTACTGATTTTTTTTCTGATTTTTTTGTTCTTTGTTAAATAATATTATGGCTAACATAATGGATAAAGAGTTAATCTAAGTAACTTGTATATAACATACCCAGAATAGAGTTATATATTTGATTTAGCTGAAGATGTTTTGTAAGCAACTAAAAAATGTTAAGAATAATGATTAAAATTGCAATCAGGGATGGAAATACATGAATTGTTTAAGAAGTGATTGTTACTTTTCAAATACATTCCTTAAAGAATTCTTTATGCCTTTGCTTTATTTGTATAAACTTAGTTTGCTTGTCACTATAATTGTTACATTCATATATTTGCTACGGGAACATATATACTTAAATTTGAACATTAACTAAAAATGTATGTCAAAGATTAAATAAAAAAGCTCTAAAATGGAACAACTTGCCTCAAAATGTGTGGGAAGCAACCTAACTGACAGGTAAAATAATACTTGAGCAAGCCAAGAGCTAGTGTAAAAGTATACATGTTCTTTTTCCATTTTCACCGTATGTGTTTATAATTATCCTAATTTATTTTTCATAAATATTGCCTAGAGAAGACATTTTACACAAAATAATATGGATGAGTCTCAAAACTATGTATCATTACAATGTAATAAGTTAGAAGTTTCTGTGTGGAACTTTTCTGAAAGGGTTAGATTCTGAACTGATTTGGTATTTCTAAAGATTTATTTTTATGTCATAGTTGTGTTTGTGAGTATGCATGAATGTAGGAGCACATGTGAGTGCAGGTGTTTGTGAAGTGCAAAAAGAGAGCATCAGATGCCCTGGAGTTCCAGATCGATGGAAGCTGCCTGAGGTAGGCATTTTTCACCACTAAGCCATCTCAGTTCACATTCACTGTTCAAATGGGTTTAATACCAGCATTTTAATTTGATCAAGATGACTAAGAGCTCAAGAATTAAGCACATTAAAGAAAAATTAATACTGTCACTCATAAATTAGGTATCTCTGAGAAGCTGTTACTAGTTTCAATCTCAAAATCATCATCTAAAATAAATGTGTAACCTTATCTATTTTTCTCAATAAAATGTGTATACAGAATTCTTGTCATGTAGCATAAGTGTAACTAAAAACAGTAATAAATATTATTGCCTTGACTACAATTATAAAATTATCAAAATTTATGCCATAATTTATAGAGACTTCAAATGCTTATAGATAGGAATTTATAAAGAAAATTCTCCTGCTTATTTTAAAACGCAAACTACTACCATCCAAAGTTTAAATATTACATTTCAAAACATTTATTTTAATCTACCAACAAGTATAATAGTTTACAATTTAACAGAATCCAGTTAATGTTCATACAAAAATTAAAGCATAAGTTATTAGGTGGCATGATAGACCACAAGCAAGACAGAATCTAACTATTGAGACTTAAGCAAAATGCTGTCCATTCTTCAGCTATATTCTTTAAAAAAAATTGACAGTTTAGGTTAGACAATTACTACACACATATTATCCTCTGTGACACATATTTTTATTTGCTATTTGAAAATAACAATAGTTTAGTCATGCCTGTAATCCTAGCATTCATGAGGCCAACAAAAAATTGCCATACTATTGAGGCCAAAATTGGTGACACTGTGTTCTAGGAGAGCTTAAACTACAGAGTGAGGAACGGATTCCAAAACTCCTGAATAAATAAGTGAATTAACAAATATTGCAATAATTTAATAAAAAGTCAAATGCATTAATATATTTTACAAAGAAAATAATTAAACTTATAAGCATGAAAACATTGTGATTGAAAGGTCATGAGGATCAACTTGCTTTTTCTCTTAAACGTTAAGTCTTTTAAACAAAAGGCCTCCAGATGATTAAACCACACTCTGTCAAGTGCAATAGCAAATCCTTCTAAGAAACTATCAGTGTGGGTTTGACTCTTGAATGTCTCTTTAAATAGACTCCATAGGGAAGGTTAGACAAAGAATACAATGGCAGAGAAGACATTTAGAGTCAGTTGGAAAGCTCTGAGTCTTTTCAAAGCAGTAACTTTTTGTAGTGTAGAATTAATAATATCCCCAAAAGGAGATTTTCACAACTAAATCTGGCTTTACCATTTTATCAGGTCAGATGAGGTTGAAGAGGCCAATACTTCATGTGCTATGAAGAGTTTGAAAATATTTTCGTTAAAAAAAAAATGTATACACTATCCCTTAACCTGACCTAACCCCTGAGAACTGAGTAAAGGCTGAATGGCAGTTCTTCTAAGGTAAAAGTTTCCAGCAAAATAGACTGAGGTCACAGTTTTGTACTCATGTGATTGACAGTCAGAATGCCTAGAAATAACTTCATAGAAATGATAAAAATATGCAATGATTAGGTTAAACAAATTTATGTCCATCATGTGCTTTGTGCTGTTTTCCAATAGAATACTCTTTCTCATAATCATAGGACTCTCTCTCTCTCTCTCTCTCTCTCTCTCTCTCTCTCTCTCCCTCTCTCATATACATACACATATATATGTATATACACACATACTTTGCATAAATATTTTTAAGCTTCTTGATGCCTTTGGAGACTGAAAAATTAAAATAGATTTTTTTCTAATGTATAATAAAATTATATTTATAGAGTATAAACCTTTAAGTAAATGTTCATAGTGTACAGCTAAATTTATGATAGTATTGACAGTCATGAATCGCTCTTATTTTTCAGGATCTCTGAAACAAAATCCTTCTATAACATAGCGAAAATAGGTAAATTGTACAACTAACTTATTAGTGAAACTATTTTCATCTGTTCTGTACTGAACACAGTCAGATGTTTCTTATTTAATTATATAGTGACAACATTGTTACGATCACCCTTTCTGTTAAGCAGTGAGGAAGCAAGTATACTGCAGTTGATTTGCTCATTTGCCAATACTGAAAAAGGGTCCCAGTGCCTTACACATAAGTGTTAATGCTCTAATGACTACATATATCCCTAGTCTGTGAATACTAATTTTAAGATACTTAGAGAAATAAAATGAGCCACATGATGGTGGCACTGGAGAAGCAGAAGAAAATGCATCTGTGAATTTGAGACAAGTGTGGTCTACAGAGTGAATCCCAGGACAGCTGGGACTATAAAAAAGAAACTCCATCTTGGAAAAACAAAGAAATAAAATGAAAAAAAGGGAGAGAAAAGAATGAAAAGCAATTATATAAAAAGCACAAAATTTGAAGCTAGAACACTTCCCAACTTTTTTTCAGTTGACTATTATCCTGCTAATATCAGAAAAAAGTCAAGATAAAAATTTGAAATAGTATATACTTAATGAATATAGATGAATCTTCCACAAAATATCAGCAGAGTAAATCTCCAACATATCAAGTTTATACAATATAAACAAACAGAGCTTATTACAGAAGTGAGAATTTGGCTTACCATCTAATAAGAAAATTATTTGATAGACCGCAATGGCAATTTAGGAAAAAAAAGACATATTGTCATTTTAGTACACACTGAATAAACATTTCACAAATTCAACACCATGATAAAATATCACAATAAATAGGCATATAATATTCCTCAATAAAATAAAAGACATATATGAAAATCCACATTCCTGGTTCTGAAAGACTGAATATTACTCCTATTTTTAATGATCTGGAGACAGATCTACAAAAGCTATACTTTCAGTTTTGAGTGAGAAAGTTTATTAAGTATATAAAAAAATCAATGTGAAAAAAAAATACGAAAGACATACATTCAGGAAGAACACCAAAATGGAAACTCAAGACATCCAGTAGAAATGTACTAAAGTGGGGGTGAGGGGTCAACATAAACATGCTTCCAGAAACAGTTTTCCAGTAAACTCAGAACAACAGAATTTACAAATCTATTGTACAGTACAACTCCTAAGATCAGAAAAAGGCAGAAATAGTTATTGTTACTATTAATTCAATGCAATATTTTAAGTTTTAGGGAGAGAATCTTTATATATTACCAGTGAGAAATCTAAACATGTAATTGATAAAACAATTTCATTTACAATAAAATCATAATGGCACACATAAATTTTTTTTAAAAATATATGCTCATTCTTTTCTCATTTTCATTCCAGATTCTTTGCTAATTCACCAACCAGGAAATTGTTTTATTAATAATTAGCCTTAGGTACAACCTCTGCTGTAACAGAGAGCACCCTCAGATGGAGCTACAAGAAACAGGGACTTTACCTGGTGTTGGTTACTAAGTCTAAGGTTTAACTCTTTTCTGCAGATTCCCATATATTTTGGTTGAGTTATTTGCTAACACATACAGTTGCCATTTGTATGTCAATATATTTGGCCGTTAGTTCTCCATGGCATCAATCATAAACTTTGGATGAAAGTTTTACATACAGAATTATCTGTTTCCCTAAAGACTTGATCTATTCTTTAAGGGTGGAGCAAAGGCACAGGGTTTAACAATGGGGACTCACCAGAAAATGTCTTAAGGGATTTGTCTTTGACAGATAGCAATGTATCAAGAAATTATAATGATGTTTTCTATAATTTAAGGAAGAAGTTTCGGTTGGGATTAGAAAAGTAAGAAATACTGGTACATAGAACATATAATATAATAACATTAAATCTACAATTATAAATAAAATTATGTAGCAAATATTTGTATTTGGAGAAGAAATATTTTCTGATTTAAAGTTGATATAATTCAGAGTTTAGGAGCTTGATAAATAAGGGGTGAAGAAAGAAAAAAGACTGAAAGAAAAATCATAGTTGACTTAGATATTCTTAGATATGTGCAATATGAAATATTTTTTAAAAAATGGATTCAAACAATTTGAAATAGTGCCAGTAAATGCCAAAAAACCTACAAGGGTTAAAAATTGGCCAGTTAAATAGGAATCATGTGTATTAATGATGACCATAAAAGAATAGTTCATATGAAATAATTGAAATAAAAAGATATGAGAGTAATTGAATGAACAAAGTAGAGTAAACTATTATTTCATGACAAATAACATAATTTTGGTTGACAGGAATACTCTAAGAGGAAAATGTGACAATGCACAACAACAGTGGGTGACTGTTTTCTCTTCAGGTCAAAACAATAGTTTAGATTCTGTGTGCCTTATCATTTATGGTAATGACCAGCAAAACTTTACTTTCTATTATATGAAAGAATTTTGGTTGTGTATCATGTTTTTCTGACCTGTAATATAGGCCAAACTAGATTAACATGGGAAATCAAGTTTTTGAATAGGGAAGCCTTGGTCAGATCTATTATGTATAAATGTAGATTATAACTATAAAACTAAATAAAAATAATCAATTTTAATACAAAATTAAATAAAAATGTGGGACTTCATGTAACTATGCTACGGGGATAAAACATTTTATTTCTTTTTTAACCAAATTAGAAGATATTATATCATACACGTGGCATTAATTTGAGGTCCTGAAAACATCTTCTGCCTGTCTGTTGTCCTGCTAACACTCACAATTATTTTATTGTTGAAGAGAGTAAGGTGTCTTTTAATAGGTTCCTGCATAATACTAATTCTACTTCCTATTCTTTAATTGCCATAAAATAAGTAAGCAGATTAGGATAAGAATTCAAGTGGTCAGAATTATTTTACTAGTTTATCATGTCAAACCAGCTTCTACGTTTACGCTAATTCATTCCTTTCTATTAGAGTCACAAAAAGAAAGCAAAGAAATTAGCTTGGATATTTCTTTCCATGCCATTTCTTTCTAACTTCAAAGAATGTTTCCCTAAATGTGCTTAGCATAGTAGAAAGATGCTTGTTCCCACTGTATAAAATGACTACATTTTGACATCAGGGCAATTTAGATAGCATTTTATTTTGGTGAAGGTATGCTTTTCTGCAGCTAACATTGCATTAACAGAAGGTGCTGCAAACTATAGAGATTGAAAAAATAATAGACGGGAGGATACAGTTATTTGAAAAACTCATGTTTTCTGAGAAATTGAATATAATGACAAACACTTTTACATTTTTGTCTCAGAAAGTATAGCACATTGTTGAACACTTTTGAGCACTGCATTGCAGAATCGAAGTACCAGTGACTAAGCTACCTTAATGTTATTAAGGATTATCATGATGTACTCCATAAATTTGTACAGTTCTAATATTAATTGAATAAGAAATTATGATTAAACAAGCTCTGAAATAATGATTTGATCCTGTTAGGTACACACTGGAGAGGTCCATTAACTCTTTTAATTTTTTTTTGTAGAATTGGTAGGGAAATCTGTAATTGCTGTTGGCACAGGTGAGTGTCATTAATAGCAAATTATGCATGGCAGCAACAATTTCCTAAAAGACCTATGGTTCCTTAGTGGCTGAAAGCTTTAGTGTAACTTCAGTGACTGAGTCATTAATAGAGAATGATTTAGACACAGGAATAATCCAAATGAATAGTAAACCTATTAAATAATAATGTCGCTTGAAAATTGTTAAACACAGAAAAAGAAATCTTGTTGAAAAATGAGACAACAATGACCAGAAAAAAAGCCAAGTAAACTTTTACTTATAGTTTCCATTGTACTCATATTTAAAACCCTCCATATTTTAAAGAGTTTTACATACCAAAGACTCTATATTATTGATTTTCCAAGTTTTATCATCATCTTTTGTCAGTGTCATTCAGGTTTCCAATAGACTGAGATCAGATGTAATTTAGGGGGTATGGAATTTATGATATTGAGCTATTCTATTCTGAGTTACAACTGTATTTATTTTTTAGATAATTTAAACTAAATGAGAAAAATGTAGTTTTAATTCCTTAAACCAACTTTTAAAATAATTATGCTCTTTGTTGTTAATCTATTTAGGTGTCAGTGAGATGGCCCAATGGGTCAAAGTGCCTGCCACTCAATCCTGATGCTCTGAGTTACATTCCTGGAATCCGTGTAAAAAGCTGGTGTAATGGTACATATCTCCAATTTCTTTATTTCTGCTGTTGTACAGGAGTTTGGAAACAGAAGAGCTACCCTGAAGCTTCCAGACTCCTTAGGCTGGAGTTAACAGCAACACAGCCCCATAGCCACCATATTTTCCAGCTGAAAAACTTGACAGTTGACATCTGCTGGGGAAAGAGTAATCACTTTGCTTTGGGAGTGTGACCTCTGATAAGTTGTTCATGCACCAATGGATGACTTCCATGTCCATGTGTATGCAAGCAGTACTAAATATACTCAGTGTGTTAAAAACTATAAAATATGTACTACACACTCACACACACACACTTAAACATAAATTTCAAAAAGAAGACATTAGTTTGGAGGAATATGTGACTGTTTCTATAGGGAAATTTGAGAGGTGAGTGTTGAGTAAATATGATCAAGATACATTGTATACATGTATGAAAAAAATACCGGTACATAAGCAGCTACCTTTCCTGAAGATGTTTATACAGTCCCAATAGGCACGTATGACTCAGAATTTCCAGTGTTAGATATCTATCTAAAAGATGTGTCAAAAGGCATGAACTTGGACAACCCTTGTGCAGGCAGCCATAGCTTCTACAAGTTCATGTATTCCACAGCCATGCCATGTCCATAGGACATTTCTCAGCACTCTTTTCCTACCCCATTCTCTGTCTCTTATATCCATTCTGCCTTATAATTATATTGTTATTTGAAATACGATATGGATAGCATCTTTGACCACAATTTTAGGTTATATCTTGTCATACAAGTTTTGTGTTAAAAGAAAACACATGTTAAAATATAAAATACCTAAATAAAAAATATGTTGAAATAATTTGTTTATGGATCTCTATAGGTTTCCTGGTCATTTAAGCAGTTTTCTTTTAATTAAGTTACATTTTTCTTTGTATTTACTAAATAACAGTTTCTTGAAAAATCATATGATTTGAAAATGTTTTCTACTGCTATATACCTAGCAATTTCGTTTTTTTGCCATATATATAAAAAAATAATGGCCTTGTTTGTCCTTTTATTTTTTTATAGTCCATGGCTTTTCATACTGTTTCAGAATATCAAGTCTAATGTGACAATGATTATTGTCCTATTTTCTTTCCATATTTTACAGCATGATGTGTTGCATTTAGATCTATGGTTTATTTTAAGCTATATTTATATTTGACATATGAAGACATAGGAAAGAAGGAAAAGTTAAGCTAATTTTGCTACTGTTCACCATTAGGTACTGATAGACGTTTTCTAAAGAAAAAAAGTCTAAGCCTATAAGATAGATATATAAGCTTAATGATAAACCATAGAATGAAAATGTTTAACTCTTAAGTTTAGAAATAAATGAAAAAACTAAACATGTTTAGATATTTGCAAATATGTATAACTAGCCGACTTTTAAAAATATAAGTACCAATACAAAATTAAAACATAATCAAAGAAACATACATACACAAGTGTTCAGGTGTATTTATTACAATGAACTGACAGACAAAATGAATTCATCAGCCAGAAAACAAAAGCTGAAAGCATTAAGATAAATAGAATTCATAAAGATTGTAGAGCCAGAGGGATAGATGACTTCAAAGAAACAGTGCCTTCCAAACATAACAGGACTGAGCTTATAGAGACTGATGTATCATGCACAGGGCCTGCACAGGTCTGAGTCAGATATATTCCAGTGCTGAGAAGTGAAAGTAGATATGAGACCATATTCCTAACCAAGAAGCTATCTCCAACAGAAACAGCTTTGCACAGGAAAAATTAGTTTTCTATGATGGAGTCTCACTGGGTGTATAAACCACAGTTAAGGGCATGCCCCATGCCCAGTAGTAGACGGTAGACGGCCAAAACAAAATTAACTCAGGGGTATTTTGGGAGATGTTTTTGTTTTATATTGCTTTGTTTGAGCATTTTTAACCTTACTGGCATTTTGCTTGTATATTATGGTTTCTGAGTTTGTGTTTTTTATGGTGTGTGTGTGTGTGTGTGTGTGTGTGTGTGTGTGTGTGTTGTGTTGTAGGGTAAAGTATATGTTAATCATACTTTTTTATTTTTAATTTTATTCTTGTTGGCCTATTTGCTTATTTGTTTTCTAAGGAGAGAGAGAAAGAAGACATGGAGTTGATCAAGTGGGGAGATGAGGGAGAGGAAACTGATCAGAATATATTGTATTTAACTTTTTTCAGTTATAAAAATTAAGGAAAATCATTAGGAGAAGAAAAATAACTGGACACAAATTGTTTAAAAAATTTTTCGAAGAATTATTTCATGAAGAGCTACTCAAAAATGAAAAGAAATGAATAATTTCCTAGAAAAGTAAAATCTATAGGAAGAATTTCAAGAAGTTGAACAGCTCCTTTTATCAAATAAGTGGAAATATGTGCTAATAAAATATCTCTCACCTTGTAAGAGCCAAAGGTATTAGATGTCTGAAAAAAAAAAACAGTGATTTCTAGACACAAAACGACTGATTCACAAATAAAATTAAAAAAAAAATGTGGCAGCATATGTAAGATCTGCACAGGGTTAAACCAGACAAAATATCAATACTGAGAAGAAGAAGATACAAAACTCCACCCCTAATTAGGAAAAAAGAAACTCATTGCAATTGACACGTTCTAAGGAAGGGAAAATCAGGTTTTTCCAATGGACTGTTACTGAGTTTATCAACCAAAATCCAGGGTAGCCCCAGGCCCAGAAGTAGTTGGCCAGTACAAAATGGAATCTATGTTTCTGTTTATGTTTTAATGCACTTTTTTGAAATTTTTGAATCTTACTGGAATTTTTTTTTGGGTTGTTCTTGTTTTCCTTGGGTATTTTTTTCTTCAAGAGAGCAAATAGTAACCAAAATCAAACCACGTGAATGTCAAGAGATAATTGATTAACTCAGGCTACATTTATCCAGTGGAAGTCTATGCATTTATAACGAAAATTTGACCTTTATCTGCCACGAAAATGTGATTTCCAATAACATTTTAAAACAAAATGATAAGTATTACATATGCTACCTTGTTTTCTAAGAAATGATGCTAATTGTAGTGAATATGCATATATTTGCATAAATATGGAAGAAAAATATATAATACAAATTTCAACAGTACATTATAGGAGTGTGAAGGTAACTGACATGATTTTAAATTAACTATATTACCTATACAAAAAAAAGCTAATGCTAAAACTTATGACTTTATATCCCTGTTTTCCATGTTTGGAATATTATTTAGGTAGTAATTGAAATTTATCTGTTTAATTTTTCAAAGACATGATTACCTATATAGGTAAAGAAGGTTTTTGTATGAATCTGACACAGAATCATTATTTTTCATATATAATACAATAATTTAATAAATAATTCTACCTATCATTTTAGGGAATGATAACCATTGTTTACTTTTTCTACTATTGAAAGCTATGGTAAACTACCTGGAAATTGAGTTTGAACCATTTTATTTTTTTTTATTTATTTATTTTGGTTTTTCGAGACAGGGTTTCTCTGTGGTTTTGGAGCCTGTCCTGGAACTAGCTCTTGTAGACCAGGCTGGTCTCGAACTCACAGAGATCCGCCTGCCTCTGCCTCCCAAGTGCTGGGATTAAAGGCATGTGCCACCACCGCCGGGCTTGTTTGAACCATTTTAGAGTGTAGAAATTATTTAATTTTTTGCTAAGAAAAATAAGTAAAAACACTTTTTTTTACTCTAGCAGTAATTACAAAGTAATTCAGTAAACTAGCTATTTTCTAATTTTACTAGAGCATATTACACTCACAAATGAAAAAATCGATGAAATGGGACCTCACTGTGTAATGCATGGCTGGTCTGGAAATCTTGGCATAGGTGAGGCTGGCCTATAATTCACAAAGTTTAACCTACCTCTGCATTCTAATTGCTGGCATTATAGGTGTGTATCACCCGACCCAGGAAGACAAGCAGCTATTAATTAACATGTGTGCAAGTGTGTGTTCATTTGAACTCCTATCCATAAAGTGCAGAGGACAACCTCAGAGTTCCTCAGGTGGTGTCCTTCTTGTTTTTGAGACAGGGATTCTCATTTTCCTGGAACTCATTGATTAGTCTAGGCTATCTGTCCATCAAGCCTCAGAGCCCTACCAGTTGATGGCCACACAGCACTGAGATTACAAAGCCCTACCACTTTGCTTGGTTTCTTTTCATGGTATCTGGAGAGCAAAAATAGGCCCTGCTAGCAAGGAGAGCACTTTACTGAGTTATGTCCTTAGCCCTGGTTATAACTTCATTACAATGTACATGGTAATAAATAAAAGTTATTTTAATGACATGACTTTCCTGCTGCATTGTAAATGGTGGAACTCAAAGGAAGATTTTTGAAAAAATTCTCCTAAACTTTTATACTCTAAATTATCATTAGGTTTTGATATTATTATAGAAAGTATTTCACAGTACGAGTGCCATATTGGTTGTTTTTTTAAAAAGTAACCTTGGGGCTTATTTAGAAGCTATATAAGAAAATGTATTATGTTTCTTTATACTTTAAGATTATATATTATCAATTGTTTTATAAAATAATATAATATAGTTCTTCTATTTATATTTTGCAGAACTCAGTCCAAGCTCCTAAATAGAAGGAAAAATGTGCGGTACTTCCTCAAAGAAGATCTGTGTGATACAATATACCTTTGGCTACTCTTACAACCACTTGTTTAACTATGCATTGGTCAAGGTAAAAGAAATTATGTTAGTGCCAGTGAGATGGACCAGCATGTGGTGGCGAGGCATCAACTGCAAAGCTAAGTCTGAGGACCTAAATTCAAATCCCAGGCCTTCCATGGTGGGAAAAAAGAACTGGCTTTGTTGGTTATAGACTCTGACTTCCACGTGCACATTCTGACCTATGCAACACATGCACACACACACACACACAAGCATAACTGAATAAAATTCAATAAAACTTTTACAAATACATATTGTATCTTAGAGGTGCTTTATTTCCTGTTTAGTATTATGGCTTTATTTTGCCCATTACCATAAATTTTGGCCATATACACCCTTAAATTAGAAGTGATGTTATTGTTATTTACATTACATTATAAAATATTATTGAATGCACTAATATTCAATATTCTTTCTCGATTATGATATTTAATGTATAATAATCTCTGAAAAGTCAGGTAAAATATAGTTTTCAATTGTTTTACATTTTCTAAATGTTACAACCTGGAATTCACTAAACTGTGCAACCAAGACAAATGTGCAGTATGTATTTATAAAGCTATTTCTTATTTGAAGTGATGAAAATAGTTAGAGCTAAGGGGCTCTATTCATTCTTTATGGCAGGTGGTAGTCATTCTTTTTTTAAAGATATTGATACATTTTGGAATAATTAAAAGCAAAACAAATAGAGTAGTCATAATGAAGTAACTGCTATTTTCTATCTAGGCAGATGCTTCCCTTTTTAACTTTAAAATGGTTTACATCCCCTAGAGATGGGACAACAATTAAGCCTGTAGAGTCTGTGAAAATAAAATATAAAGATATTGTGCTAAATAGACAAGTACTTGATAAAATAACAACCCTAAACAGATGGATAAATGTGCACCGATAAATGACATGGAAACCAAATTTGTTTTATTGTTTAAAGTCTTTTGGGGATACTCTATTGAAAATATGAAGACAGATTGTTTTGGTTCCTTTTGAACTTATTTCAATGTGCTCATAATACAGTCAACATGATTTTTTCTTTATTTCTAGTCTCATGGTATCTATATAATGAATGGTGAATTATTAAGATCCATGCTTTCAGTTATTCATTAACTCAAACTGCAGCTTGTGAATTAAGAGGATGGTGATAGAACATTCACTCAGTTTTTGTAACTACTAATTTTTGTATGTTTTCTTTTTAAAAGGTTTTCTTTATTATTGAGAATTTCATCCATGTACTCAATGAAATATGATCAGGTACACCTCCAATTTTCCCCTCCAACACTCTCTGAAACTTCTCACCATATCTGTCTTCCAAACTCATGCATTTTTTGAACAATCAGGTAAGTCCAATCAGTGTTGCATAGATTAGGGGACATTCACTGGAGCATAGTAATCTTATAAATGGCCACATCTTCAATAAAGAATTATTCTCTTTCCCTTAACAATTATCAACTGTCAATAGTATCTTACTAATTGGAAGGGGTAGGAGAACATATACCATCTATACTGGAATTTTTCCAGGCTTGATTTTGTGCAGGTTTTGTGAAGAAAACCAAACTATATTTGCAGTGACTTCATGAGTACAAATCAATGCCATTTCCAGAAGATAATATTTCACAATTTCACAATACTCCACCTCCTACCTTCCATACTTTCTAGTGTGTGTGCATTTATATAATTATATCAGAAAATTCCTTCACATAACTGTAAAAATAATGCAGTTTTCACATTCTAGATGGAATCTATAAGTATACTAAAGTGAATCTGAATAAAAAATAACATCCACTGTGCTGCAGCCAAATTAATTCCAATTGGTTGGGTCAAAGTTGTACTTACTAATAAAATAGCAAATATAGGCTAACAACCATATAAGAATTCTTATTAAATAAATATTTGAAACCCCAGGACATTAAAAACAAACACTAAAACATCAAAAGTCCTAATAACAAACAATAAAATATTAAATTATTAAAAGCAAATATTAGAATATAGTGTGATCTTGGTTTTATTAATTAAGACAGTTATATAACTTGAAACCCTAAAGTACCAAAGGAAGCTCAATTCTCACAAACAACAGAAATCCATAGTATTCAAAGTGAACACACAAACTACCCCTTCAGATTTTACTCCATTCTCTCCTTTCCATGAATCATGATCACCCACTATAAATAGATGGTAAACATGGTGTTGTCTGTTACCTTTCCCTCAAAGGCCCTTTTCTAATATTCAGATAATGTTATTTTTAACTATCCAAACTTAATTCAATGACATACAGTTTTTATGTACTTCTCTGTTCTTGATCTCATTAAATACATCATTAAACCATCATTTACCTGCACTACTCTGATAGCAAGTTAGTTGATTCTTTCTTTTGTTTTCTACAAATTTTTACTTGACGTCAAAAGCTATAGTTAAGAAATAAATCAAAAGTGGTCCCTGAGGTGAATAAGGAAATATCACAGTGGGTATTTCCTCTTATGTAAACATGATGACTTGAATTTGTGTAGCAGAAGGCACAGATAGATGAATCACTGGGGCTTACTGATAACCATCCATGCTCCAGGTTTAGTAAAGGATCCTGTCTCATAAGAATGATTTGGAGGATGATAAAAAAGGACACTGGATGCCCAATAATCTTGGTGTGCACATAAGCATGACAATCTCCCACATACATACAGGCCTATACACCACACACATACACACTCACACACATATACACACAAAGTTTAAAATTGATACTAGAATATTTATAATAGCCAAATGATAGTACCCTTGAATAGCATGAATTACGAATAAGGTTTGGAGTTCAAGCCCTAAATTGAACAACAAAAACAACCAAACAAAAAACCCTCAAAACGGAAAACCAGTAGTACTTGCTTTAAAATAACTTACTCTTGAATTGAGGTTAAAAGGAGGTACAAAACATAATCTTGATTATAAATGCATCTATATATCAATCCCTGAACATAGAATGTGATAAATTTGTTGATATATAATTACTTTCCAAACATCTAGCCTTGAATTTCTCCAACTTATTTGCTGCCCTGAGAATGCAATTTGTAACATACAAATGTGATAAGATATGAATTATTTATATATCAACTACTACTTAAATGAAGCTTTTCTATATTCATTTCAATTGTCCAAGTATGCTTGGGAACATTATTGTAAGAAGTCTCTAAAACCATTTTAATGGACATCAGGGCCAGAATTATTTTTGAAAATCCTAAAATGTCATTTTTTTAAACTTCTACCTTCTCAGATTTTACACTCAAAATTTCCAGTCATGGGGGCTGGAGAGATGGCTCAGAGGTTAAGATCATTGTTTGCTCTTCCAAAGGTCCTGAGTTCAATTCCCAGCAACCACATGGTGGCTCACAACCATCTGTAAAGAGGTTTGGTGCCCTCTTCTGGCCTGCAGACATATACACATAGACAGAATATTGTATACACAATAAATAAATAAATATTTTTTTAAAAAATTCCAGTCATGCATAACTTGTTATGACTGCATAACTTGTGTAGAAACAGTTTGCATGAAGAAACAAATATGAGAATTCAAATGTCTCCAATTAAACCAGATATTAAAACATACAAGATGGTCAAAAGCAATGCAGATCTCCTCATTAAATGTATTTTGTTTAGGAAACATTAAATATATTTCATAAACTATATACTGCTTATGGTAAAATGCAATGGGTTTATTATCCTAAATACAGTAAAACATACTTAAACAATTTTCAGCTTTTATTTCTAATAATGGCAAATATCACTAGAGAAAATCCACAGCAATTATATTTTACAATACTCAATGAAATTTGAGTATAATGAGGTCTTGAGTTGTAAAAGATTGAAAACTTGTGCAATAAATCATATTCAATTATGAATTTGATTTGTCCTAAGGAGTGTACACTTACTCTTTGCTCCATTCACACAAGACTTTCTTTTTTCCACAATCTGTCTGGTACTATCTCCCACCTTCCTAGATCCTACCAGAAAAGGAACTGAAGCAAGATGAAGACGAGGCAGGAACAGAGTAGTGTACACAAGGACACAATAAAAAATTCAGGTTGAGACTGTCTGCTGCACTGTTTACTTCCTTCATTGTTATATGCAAATGATTTTCTGGAAACTACTATACACACTATCACTAACCCAAAACAATTACTAATAATATTTTCTGCCAACCTGTTTTAGCGAGACCCTCAGGTAATAATTCAAATATTATAGTTTGATTACAATCAATCAACATTGTTTTAGGATTTTTTACCTCTCTTGTTTCCAAGTGAAAGTCTGTTTTGCTTGAAGGATCAAAACTTGGAATATTTATTTCTAAAATATAGAAAACATATTTAAATGTAAGTTTTAGTAACACTTAATGGAAGATGTTCATACTAATCTTAGTATGCATTTCGTATCTAATTGTTTGATTTACCAGTGTGCCTCATTTACATGAAAGAAGAGTAGATTTGCCTATTACATGAGAAGTATAATATTATTTTTCAGAAATGACTGTCTTTTGGATGGCTAAACACTTTGGGACAGATCAGTTACTCATTTCTTTCTTTGATTGATACTTTCAAATTTAGCCTGGCATATTTTATTCTTGTAGCAATCCCATAGAATATACACTTTTAACCCTCAAACCCATAACTCTCTATTATTTTCAACTAGAAAACTAATTTGGACTTTATTTGAATCTAGTTATTTGCTTATTACACTCCCATACTTAAAAAATCTGCCAGATACTTAAGAATCATTCAGAACTTGCCTTGTATACCATTACCCATCTGGATTTTTCTCCTTCTCTGTTATATCACCATTAGCAGCACAAGCAGCAGAGCAGAATGAGGAGAATGAATATCATAGATTTATATTTCTGGTCTCATATCTATGAGTTCATGGAGAGGTTGCCCCAGACCTGAGGTGTGAACACGTTGTACTGCCCCACACCATAATATCACTGGCCTAAATAATTCACCATACAATTGCCTTCAACTCATCAAGAAATGCTTGAATATCCTCTTTAAATTTTTTTACAAATTATTTTTTTACCATCTGCACCACACCAGCTATAACTTAAAGGCATTATTTTCTCATATGGATTAAAACAAGAGTTAATACTCATTCCCACACTACACTATTTTTACACAAAACAGCTAATGAAATTATTTTGAAACAAGAAACAATATTTATTATCCTGTTCAAAATATTAAAAAAGGTGCTTGCAGCCAATCCTGTCAATATGAGTTCAATCTCCTAAACTTACATGAGAACTGGACTCCTTCAAGTTGTCCTCCTACTGCATACACTCACCATCCATTTGCCACAAACGAATCTAATTAAAAAGAAAAAACCACATGGAGTAATCTCATTCTTGCCGAAGAAGAGCTCTTAAACTAGATAAAAAAGAAAAAAAGGGGGGAAAAGAAACGTAAAAAAAGAAACAAAAAACAGCCGTTCAAGCCACCCAAGCGGCCCTATGATAACGGAGTAAGTGAAATACTATTCGAAGCTTCCTGAATTTCACCAGGTACCGTAACACACATCAATTACACATTGTGCAGTCTCATCTCTGTCAAAGCAGAGCTTTTAAACTGGAAAATAAAGAAAAAAGGAAAGAAAGAAAAGAAAAAATAAAACCCAGCCACCCAAGGCGCCCGAGGCGCCCAAGCCGCCCTAAAATATCGAGATAGGCGCGATGTTATTTGAAGCTTTCTGAACTTCACCAGCTACCATAACACATATCCTTTTTGTCGGCAAGCTGTTTCCTATCCCTTCCCCCCCTTTTTTTTCTGTTTTACATTTTACCCGAGGCCTTGTGGTGAGCGTGCCTCTTCTCACTTCTCCGGTCTGTCGGTTTGTTGCCCCTTCTCCAGTTCCTTGCCGTTGACGCTGAGCCTAACGGCCTTCCTGAAGTCCTCTTAATACTTCCGGTTGACTGCGTGTCTAACGGCCGTCCTGAAGTCCTACTGGTACTTCCGGTTGACTGTGTCTGAAGTCCTAGTGGTTAGTGATTTCCACAGTTCACACCCACTAGAGCCAAAACCCTTCGAAATGTTGTCCCAAAAGAGTAACTCACACGTGGTGGGAAAGTCTGCGAATAAAAGCCTGCTCCGCTGCTTGGGTGAGACTGCTGGTGCCTTAGCGGACACAGAGACAGTTTCTGATACCAAAACCAATGGCCCAGAAATGAGTCCGACACCAAGCAGCAATGTTGCTGGCGCTGGAGATCGCAGTGTTTCCAGCCCTCAAGATACTGACTTCGAAGATTCTGGAAACGGTAACCAGGGTTACGATGGTGACAAAGAGGATGACGAGCACGGTGATGACTATGACCCCAGCTGTCCAGGCATGGAGGACTCAGACAGTTCTACCAGCAGTGGGGAAAGCTCCTCCAGCCAGCAGGAGTTGGAGGAAGGTGAGGTTCTGGGATGCCTATTTTACCCCCATGAGCTAGAGCCAGGTGAGGTTGTGTATGAGGAGAGAATGCAAAGCCATTTCTCTCACCTCCACTATGAGTTGGAGCCTGGCGAGGTTTTGAATGAGGAGGGAGTAAGAAGGCAGTTCTCTCACCGCCACTGTGAGTTGGAGCCTGGTGAGGTTTTGGATGAGGGGGGAGTGCGAAGCCAGTTTTGTCACCTCCGCTATGAGATGGAGCCTGGTGAGGTTTTGCATGAAATGGCAGTACAAAGCCAGTTCCACCATCACCACCGTGAGTTGGAGCCTGGTGAAGTTGTGAATGAGGAGAATGAAGGGTCTGAAATGCGTGGACAGTCCAGTGAGTCCAGTGAGTCCAGTGAGGACAGCAGTGAGCAATATGATATTGAAGAAGACAGTTCAATAGATGCTTGGATGGCTTTAGAGACCTCTCCTCTTCCGAGACCTCGATGGAAAGTCCTTAATGCCCTTCGTGATAGGCAGCTGGGTTCAAGTGCCCGCTTTGTGTATGAGGCCTGTGGGGCAAGATTATTTGTGCAGCGTTTCTTGCAACAATATATTCTTGAAGGCCATGCTGGTTGTGTGAACACTGTGCATTTTAACCAACAAGGCACCCTGCTGGCTAGTGGCAGCAATGACCTAAAAGTGATCCTGTGGGACTGGCTTCATCAGCGACAAGTACTGAACTTTCATAGTGGCCTCAAAAATAATGTCTTACAGGTTGCATTTCTTCCTAATTGTAGCGATGCCATCTTGGCCATGTGTGGCCGTGATGGACAGGTACGCATTGCACACCTCGCTGCTATGCCAGGCACCCGAATGACTAAGCGATTGGTGAAGCATGGTGGAGCATCTCATAGTTTGGCTTTAGAGCCAGACTCCCCTTTTAGTTTCTTAACAACAGGTGAAGATGCAGTTGTTTTCAGTATTGACCTCAGACAAGTACACCCAGCTTGGAAGATGGTGGTAACCAAAGAAGATGGTAAGAAAGTGGGACTATATACAATCTTTGTGAATCCTTCCAACTCCTACCAGTTTGCTGTAGGTGGGCAAGATCAGTTTGTGAGAATTTATGACCAGAGGAAAATTCATGAGAATGTGAACAATGGAGTTCTCAAAAAATTTTGTCCTCATCACCTCATAAACACTTACCCAGCATACATCACCTCTCTAAAGTATAGTTATGATGGCTCAGAGGTCCTGACTAGCTACATTGATGAAGATATTTACATTTTCAACTCTTCTGATAGTGACAGAGCTGAGTATGTTAAGAGATATAAAGGACACAGAAATAATGCCACAGTGAAAGGTGTAAATTTCTATGGCCCCAGAAGTGAATTTGTAATGAGTGGTAGCGACTGTGGGCACATCTTCATCTGGGAAAAGTCATCCTGCCAGATTGTTCAGTTCTTGGAGGCAGATGAAGGAGGAATAATAAACTCTATTGATCCCCATCCTTACCTACCTATGCTGGCATCCAGTGGCCTAGACCACAAGGTCAAGATCTGGGCGCCCATAGCTGGATCTTCCAAAAATCTTACTGGGTTAAAGAAAGTGGTTAAAAATAATAAGCAGAAACAAGATAATTTTAGCTTGCACCACACTTCCCTGTTTGACCACCACATGCTTTGGTTCCACACGAGTCAACCGACACAGACAAATTACCAGCACAATCGGAGAGATATTAGAATTGAATATGGAGAAGCAGATTTCAGTGACTCTTCCAGTACGTCTGAGGAGGAAGAAAACCAAAACCAACATGATCCACAGTATCAGAGATCCTAATTGACATCCAGAGGCACCGCCTGAAGCAGGATACCACTTCAATACATGTGACTGAAAAATCAGCTTGAGAAGTATGTTTTTGTTTGCCTTCTGATTGCAGTGTTTTAGAATAAAAGTATTTCTATTTCCTCTCCACCTTTACCTTTATTTCTATTACCTTTTTACTACATCTTGATACCCTTATAACATTACATGATTATTGAAGTATAACCAGCTTCCTTTGTTCTCTCACAGTTAACTAAGGACTTGCCTGAATTGGGTGAAAAATTATTGGTTTTGTAAGATCTTATTTCTGTTCCAAACACTGTTAGAATTTTAAAATTTTTTCATCAATTTAATTCTGAATATTAAAAATTTTGTTTAAAAATTTTAAGAGATGTGTGTGCTCTAAGATAAAGTAAAATAAAAGAAACCATGGTTTCTTTCTTTTTTTTTTTATGAGCCCTTGGTCATGCACATACCACATGCTTCTTTGGCCTTTTTCCACTAAAAAGTAAAGAAGAATTATATAACTGGCTTATTCACATTTCTTGAACCTGAATTAATAATATGAAATTATTTTTTTCCTTTTTTTAAATTTATTTTTCCATTCAAAAAATTTACACTTCCTCCCCTCCTTCCATTCCCCTCCTGCTTCCCCACTCACCCTCCTCCCTCCCACTCCCTCCTTTAGGCACATTAAAGCTAGAGAGAAATTAAATTTAATCATTAAGTTTTTAATTGGTCATTTCAATGTTTTTGAAATGTCATGTTTGAAAAATACTACCTACCAAAAAGTCCTCCTGGGTTAATTCTTTAAGTTTCTCACCAAATTTTAACAATTCCTTTATGTTGAACCTATAACAACTTCAATAGCAGATGAATTGTGCTTTTATAAACGAATTTGATCTGAAAATAATAGGAGAATGCTGTCAGTAGCTGGGGATGCGTATGGGTCAATGGGCTAAGAGGCATTGGTTGCTTTTCCAAAAACTCAGGTTCAAGTGAGTCCCATCACCAACATGGTTGTTCACAGCTGGCTGTAAATCCATTTCCAGAGGATACATCACCCTCTTCTGCCCTCCAATGCTTTTAGGCATACAGATAATACACAGACACACATGCAGACAAAAATAAAAATAAAAATTTTTAAAGAAATGAAGATGCATGTAGGCATCTATGCAGTGTTTAAAACTGAAGTATAGTTTAGAAAGGTTAAACTGCTTTTAAATTATTTTCAGTTTTTTAATGTAAATTTGGGATTGTGAGTGACAAAATTCTATTTAATATTCCTTTTCCATTTTGAATATGTTATTAGGAAAAGGGAATGCAGAAAATCAACTTCCTGTAGATTTCAACTAGTCAAAACAGGTCCCTCTTTGCAGATAGTTGTTTAAAAGAAGGATGACACTGAACATCCTGACAATGTCTAGCCTCTATAATACTTCCTGAAATGGATATTATATCTTCTCCAATGGGAACAATGTAGAAACCTTCATAATAAGAACGACTTTGGGATACAAGTTTGTCTTGAACAAATTTCACTGTACACTGAGATTCAGAGTTAGGGATAAGTGCTTGAGGACCTAGAAGCCTAAAGAGGACCCTAATATTGGTTGTCAAGAAAGGGTTAACAAATATCACAGAAAAAAAAACTTGCCTGTAGAAAACAGTGAGTCTGAACTTCGCACTGTGGCTATAAATATGTCATAGGGTCTGAGTAAAGCTTGAAGTTAACATACCTAGAAACTATATAAAGCTTGATGGACATGAGAGGTTACCTCTGTATTCCCAAGTAAGAGAGGCAGAGACAAAATCTTAGGAGCAAGCTAGCTAGCCAGGACTAGTGCAAATACTAATTCCTGGGTTTAACAAGAGAACCTGTGTCACCATATAAAGTGGAGCTCTGTTGAAATTGCCTGATAGCAACTTTGGTCTTACACATGTAAGTGCCTGCAGGTATACTCCCAAACATATACACATACGTCACATATATATTTAAAAGTAAATGACAGGGCATAGAGATGGTGTGGGAGGTACTTCTGTCTATGCACTGCTTTTATTGGTTAATGAATAAAGTAACTGGCCTGGTCTATAGCATGGGAAAAGGAAGTTGGAGTAAGAAAGGAGCCATGGAGCTGCAACCAGAGACAGATGCTAGAAACTTTACCCAGTAAGCCACAGCCATGTGGCGATATACAGATTAATAGAAATGGATTAAATTAATATGTAAGACTTAGTCAATAAGAAGCTAGAACTAATGAGTCAAGCAGAGATTAACTATTTATGGTTTCTGTGTTGTTATTTTGGGGCTAAACTAGTCCGGTGGCTGGGAAGAACAAGAGTCTCTCTCCTCCCTATAAATTGGTGTGCCAACATGGTGGACTAAATCCATGTAAAACCTGAGAGGGCTTGGAAAGGAACTCTAGACACACAAATAAACAAAGTTTAGCAGCATTTTTTTTCAGCTGGCAACTTGCCACAGCTCTTTTAAGAAAGGTTTTTCTGATTCAGCAGTAGCAGGAAAAAAGTTGCACCATTTTGAAATGCCAGCTTTCTTGACTATGCTGCCAGTGTGACCTCTGGCTCTTTCAGGTAACTGAACATTGTGAGCAACATGCTATTGCTTGCTTGGTGGCAACATGGACCGGCTGTGTGCCTAGAGATGAGGCACTGTGTTTGTCTTTTGGAGGCAGTAAGGAGCTCTGCCATGCTGGACAGAGCATAGCAAGCAGGCAGTTCACATTTCCACTAGCAATTGCACAGCTTCAGTTTTTAAGAAGCACTTAGCATTTTAAGATGCACTGTTACACAGTAAAGAATTACAGATACACAATAGGATAGAGTCAGACATAAAAGACCTCTAAATAAGACACAGTGTCTTTTTAAATGTATGTAGGCTTGGGACAGAGAAGAAAAAGAGTATAGTTATAAAAGGAAGTAAATGGTTTATTAAAAAAACAAAGTCGTTAATGAGACAAAGTGCAGAGATAAAAGAAATAAAGAAAAATAAGCCAGGGAAAGAGGGATGGGGGAGCGGGAGGGAAATGGGAGGAGGGGAGGAGGTGGAAATTTTTAATTAAATAATAAAAAAAATAAGCCATGTAAAGATGAAATATATAGAGAGAGTCTGGATTATATATACTATTGTGATTTCTTTAAATTTTCTCACTGTGAAGAAGCTAAGTACAGAGAAACATTTCATTGTAAAGGCTGCTGAGTTAAACCAATGCAAAGGTATCTTGACTTTAAAAATTGAGTCTAGGGGCTGGAGAGATGGCTCAGAGGGTAAGAGCACTGGCTGCTCTTCCAGAGGTCCTGAGTTCAATTCCCAGCAACCAAATGGTGGCTCACAACCATCTGTAATGAGACCTAGTTCCTTCCATGCCAGCAGTATATTGTATGCTTAATAAAATAATTAAATCTTAAAATAAATAAATAAATAAATAAATAAATAAATAAATAAAAAGTTGAGTCTAAGGATATGTTGCTTTGGAAAAGAGGTTCTTCTTTTGTTTCCACAGAAGATGAGAACCTGTGGAATCCTTGAAGACTAATGTGATTTGATGGAACAAGACCCCCTGAAAGGTCACCTTGAACACCCCTCAAAAATTACTTCATCCAATAAACATCAGGAAACAGTTTGGAGAAAAAAATATGCTCATATTCCCAAGTATTATTTATAAATGTTTGTTTAAATTTAAAGAGGGATATGATATAGAGATTTTCATTTGTATGGATCCTGATTTATTGATACAAATTTAAGGTCAATTTTGTTATATGTATATTTCTGCTCTTGATTAAGATGTTGGGTTTGTGCGGTTCATTTAAAAATGTAAAAGATAGTCATCCATAATAGTCAAGATTGTAGTCATGTTAGTTAGATTTTCTAGATATATGGAGATATATTTCAGTTAGGTAGGTATTCTTCAAATCTTTCAGCCCTTTAGAATATGGTCTTTAAAGTATTTTAATAACTTAAGACTTTTCATGGCAATGAGACACATCTGCTGCTGGCAGCACCAGCTACTTCAAGAGGAAGATGGGCAATGAAGAGGCTCCTTATGGAGTTTGCTAGTCATTTGGGCAAGAAACTGCTCTTGCCTGGACTGCTTAACTGGAAATAGAGGACTCACAGAGAAGTGACTGCTGAACTTGCCTAAAGGTGAGATGGTCCTTCAGGGTTCCTGTTTCATAAAAGTCTGCTAGACATTCTGCAGGACACAGAAGAAAGTGACTGACAAACTGCCAATATAGGTGGAACTATCTTTGAAATTTCTTGCTTCATGGAAAAGTCTGCTGGATATTTTGGGCCTGTAGGCTGAAGATGGTACAGAAGAACTTTGAATGGTTGTCCAGGCAGCAAGATGTCACTGTCAATTCTAGAGTTTTGGAAGTAGTTTACAGTGTACTTTCTGTTTACTTAGGTAATATTACATACTTCTGGAGTCTTTGATGGAGTTGAAGAATAGATAGGAAGTAGATATAAATATTGTAACTATAATTCTTGCCTGATAACTGTTTTGTTATATGTAATTTTACTATATTAAAGTCTTCCTTTTTGTTTAAACGGAAAAGGGGAAATGGTGTGGGAGGTGCTTCTGTGCTGCTTTTATTGGTTAATGAATAAAGAAACTGGTTTGACCTATAGCATGGGAGAAGGATGGCAGATTCAGACAGAAACCATGGAGCCACCAATGGAGACAAATACTGGGAACATTTCCTGGTAAGCCACAGCCACATGGAGATATATGAATTAATAGAAATGGGTTAAATTAATATTTAAGAGTTAGCCAATAAGAATTAAGAGCTAGTGGGCCAAGTGGCGATTTAAATAATATGGTTTCTGTGTGATTATTCCGTGTCTAAGCTAACCAGGTGGCCGGGAAGAACAAGAGCCTCTCTCCTCCCAACAAAGAGAGAGAGTTATTAAATAAGACCCAGTTTAGAGCATCCCTTAAAAATGAATAGTGTGTATGCTAGCAATATTACAATTTCTGTTGACTGTTAAAATGATAAAAACAAGATTAATTCTTCCTTTTTTCTTGCTGTTTGCAGCAATGTCTCTCTCTAGAGAAATTTAACTCTGTTAAGTTCTTTCAGGTTTCCCTGAATTGATCTACAATTATTTTGTCATGATAGGTATTTGACAGAATAATTTAAAAGATAAAGTAGTAACTTAAAAAGTATATTTTCAGAAAGTAAGGGCAGACATGCCAGGCAGTCTAGTTTGCGCTTCATGTACATTGTTTCTCATATGTGAACTTACTTCTGTTTGTGTTGGGTATTATTTCAGTCCACAATGCCCTAGATCCTTTGCATATTTCATTTTATATACTTCAGCTTTATTAAAAAAAAAGTGCCTTCTGCTGGGTACTTAGACCATCCCATATTGATCTAGGTTCGTGGAGGCAATGTTCCAGATAATCCTCTTGGATCCTCAATTTTATTTGCTACCCAAATTTCACATCCATCGCTTCTTACATAATGTTTTTCTGATTTCAGTTTCTAATATATAAAGCAAGAGCAAAACAAAGCAAGAATGTATTAAGACTTCTTAGCCAGGGCCTGGAGAGATGGCTCAGAACTTTGGAGCCCTTATTGCTCTTGCTGAAGGTCTGGTATCAATTTCCAGCAGTACATGGTGGCTCACAACCATAAATAACCACAGTTCCGGGGAATCTGATGTTCTGTGGGCATATACTTATACGTGGTACACATATATCACATATATACAGGTAGGTAACATTAATACAAATAAAATGAAATAATTGAAAATATTTTGTGCTTAACCAGCTCCTACAACTAAGTAAGGTTTAAACACAATTGTAATTACCTTGCTGAACATGTCTCACCCACAATGTTTCTGTTAATCTGTTTATCTGATTGTATCTGAGATGTGCAACCTCCCCTTTCCTACAAACTTCTGGGATAAGTTCCTAAGTTAATGGTATTTGAATATTTGCCATTTTGTGGCATTAATTAGCTATAAAAGCAGAAGTTTAAATATATATAGTGTGTGTTAGGTGGATAGAAAGAGATATAATATATAATATTCAAATCTATTTCTTATCCTTAGAGGAAAAGTAATAGTTAAACTGAGAAAATACATGGCACAACCCTGTTACACACTCCTTCATGTGTCAAAGTGGGAGAATACTAATTTCTGTGCGTTTTAGTATGGACTACATACTGCAGTTAAGGAAAAGGTGAGTGTATACCAAGACTCTGGTACAAACAGAAAAAAATGTACAGTTAAGATTATATAGATTAAAAGCGGGCTAGGGGGCAGTAAGAACACTGGAATTTGCAAGCATTAAAATTCAGGTGTAGATGCATATGCTTTTAATCCCAGTGTTTGGGAGGCCGAGTTTGGCAAATCTCTGTAAGTTCAAGACCAGCCTGGTCTACAGAAGGAATTCTAGGGCAGCCAGAGCTACACAGAGAAATGCTGTCCTGAAAACAAATCAGTATTCAAACTTTTAGTGCCTATCTGTGCAGAAGTGGACTCAACTTTGAAAAGTAGATTCCCTGGAGACTATTAGCCAGCTGCAGCAAGTTTCAAGTTCAATGACAGAGACTATATCAAGGGAATGAAGTGGAGAGTAATAGAGGATTATATCTGGTTTCCTCTGACCTCCATGTATGCTTATATGTATAAACCACACAAAAAAACTAAATAATAAATTATTTTGTTTTCACATTAATAATAAATTATTTTAAAATTGTAAAGATAGAACAGTAGTTACTATAAGTCTTACAAGATTTTTATTTTTGCACATTTTTATTCTTTTAATGTATAGAAAGGATATATGAACTAGAGTTAGGTCTTCTGTGAGACAGTGGGGAAAATTACTTCAATCTGATAAGCAAATGAAAATCCAGTCCACTGCTATCATAATTTTACTACATTATTTTGATTATAATTTAAAATATCTACAGTACAGATATTTGGAGGTTTTCATAACTTTTATGCAATTCTATAATGATATCCAAATTATGTAAAAATTTATTTGCATAAAGCTGTAACAAATGCCAAACTATACTTTTTAAAAAGACATCTGCAGGTAACATTTTCTCAAATGTACAGGTGTAGGAAAGACTAGATTTTGAAAGAACAATGTATAGGCCAAAAATATTTGCACAGTTCTGCTAGTCCAACAATAACAACATTGCTAATTCCATCATACTATGAGCCAAAAGCACAACGCAGAGAAATCATAGACCTGTGTTCACATCCTAACAAATACTCTATCTGCTATAATTTCAAAAGTAAATGAGAGTAATTCAGTTTTTATTTCCTGATAGGCCATTTAGTAAATATGAATATATATTTCCTCGATCATTAACATTTAAAACTGGACAAAGCAAATTCTAGTGAAAGACCTTATGGCAATAGGAATTATACCCATTTGATCTCTTTCTTCTAGGAATTCATGCACATACATATACCCATGCAAACATATACACTAAAACTTAGCAAACTAGTATCCTTAATTAAGAGAATTATAAATATGTTTTTAGGAAGACAGAGAAATCTAATAGCATCAGCTTTCAAAGTCAGAATTAAAGAATTTTGTGAGGATCAACATATATATGTTAAATTTCAAAAATAAAACTATATAGATATTTGAATTTTATATTTAACCATAAAAACATGAGAATTGAGAACCTGTGATTCCAGAATTTTCTTCATATGATTTTCCATTAATTATATCCCCTATTGCTGGAAAAATGATTACTTTTCAGCTTCTTGGATTATTTATATTATTTTTTGCTTTTTCTTGAACTCCATATACATGGAACATTGTAGTGTGTCTTGTGTTTTCCTTAAACTTTATAACTGTTAGACAGACATTATAAAGGCCAACTTTAGGTAAATTTAAAATGAAATTTCTTATTACCTTTTCCAATTTAATTTTATGTACTTGCAAGAGTTAATACCAAATCATGGCATTATCCTGCATGAGGAAATTTGCTGAGGAATATATATTGTTTTTGGCAAAAATTCATTGTAAAACAGAAACTTCTACAGACATTCAATCTCAATAAAGCAATGTCCTACAGCCATTCAATCCCAATAAAACAGACAGAGGCTTATATTAATTATAAACTGGTTAGCCTTTTAGCTCAGACTTATTATTGACTATCTCTTACAACTTAAATTAACCCATAATTTTTATCTATGTTTAGCCACGTGGCTTCAAACTTTTAGTGCCTATCTGTGCAGAAGTGGACTCAACTGCGAAAAGTAGATTCCCTGGAAACTGTTATCCAGCTGCAGCAAGTTTCAAGTTCAATGACAGAGACTGTATCAAGGGAATGAAGTGGAGAGTAATAGAGGATTATATCTAGTTTCCTTTTCTTAGTGCAACATTTTCATCCTTGCTTCCTCTGTGTCTGGGTGACTACTGCAAACTGAGCCTTTCTTCTTTCCAGAATTCTCCTACTCTTGTCTTCCAGCTTATACTTCTTGCCTGCCTACAGGCCAATCAGCATTTTATTAAACCAATACAAGTGACAAATCTTTACAGGGTACAAGAGCATTATCTCACATCACTTCCTCTCCTTTTCTTTTCAAAACAAGAACTCTGAATCGAATCTCCTTTGTTTAGCATTTTTTTCTGACCATTATCAGTAACAACTTGTAACCAACCATGTAAACAAAAACAAATATCCATAATCCATTTTTTGGGGTTAATGTGGGTGTAGTTTTCTAGGCTACTTCCTGCTGATTGTGGAAGATGATAATCTTATGGAGACCCAAAGAAAATTTAGGATCACGATCAAGTGATGACTGATGTATTTTGTGAGTCCGGATCATCTCAGCCAGCAGTCTTGATGCTGGTCTAGATGTAGAACTCAAAGGAAACTGCAACAGATGTTCTCTGAAACATTAGATCATCTGGGCCATCTGCTCCTATGGGAGATTTTTGAATGGGTCTTCCTCAATCAAACCTAATTTTTCTTAAGTCAGAATGAATATTCTGCCTCTCTTTTCCTGTGAAAAAAAGCAAAACCTCTTTCCAAAGTAGCATATCTTTTATCTTAAATTTGAAGTCAAGACATTTTAAACATATATATTTTGGATTAATCTGCCAATATTTGTAATCAAATTTCTTTTAGTAGCTGTTGCTCCTTTCTCAGTAGTCCAATAATTCAAATACAACACAATAACATGTGGTATCCAGATTCTCTGTATATTTTCCATCTTTCCATGACATTAATATTTTTACTCTATTTCTTTTCTTTTTCTTTTTAATTTTTTGGTTTTTTTTGAGACAGGGTTGCTCTTTGTATCTTTGGCTGTACTGGAGCTCACTCTGTAGACATACAGAGATCTGTCTGACTCTGCATCCCAAATGAAGGGATTAAAGGCATGTGCCACCACACTCAACTACTCTCTTTCCATTTTTTAAGAATATCTCTATCCTTTTTCTTTTCTCTCCCAAGCCTACATATATTTTTAAACACACTGTAAACTGTTTATACATGGGCTGCGTGGGTTTTGCTGATAATGCTGAGTCAGAATGTCTCTCTTAACAGAGCCACACCTCTTCTTGTCTTTATCAAACAAAGTCTACCAGAAAAAAATAGTTACCAATAAGCTGCACTTGACTCTGTTCTTATCTGTCTAGAATCCTTTTTATAAAGCTTTCTCAGGCTTTATGTGGAAATTCTTGTCAAACATTTTGCACCAATAGTAAACAGAAGTTTCTCTTTTACCTGGTCCTGAAGCTATTCAGTCCCAACAAAACACACAGAGGATTATATTATTTATAAACTGATTGTCCTATTAGCTCAGGCTTATCACTAATTAGCTCTTACAACTTAAATTAATCCATAATTTTTATCTATGTTTAACCACGTGGCTTGGTACCTTTTCTCAGTGCAGCATTATCACCTTGCTTTTTCTGTGTCTGGGTGGTGACTGCAGACTAAGCTTTTCCTCTTCCCAGAATTCTTCAAGTCTGGTCTTCCAGCCTATACTTCCTGCCTGGCTACTGGCCAATCAGCATTTTAGTAAACCATTGCAAGTGCCAAATCATTATAGGGTACAAGAGCATTATTCCACATTTTCAAATAAATATGTAAAATCAAATTACGTAAGCCAGGCATGTTGGGTAGAATATCAATCCCAGCATTTGGGAAGTAGAGACAAGAGGTATCATGAGTTCAAGGCTAGATTTGGCTATGTGGTGGATTTGAATGAAAAATATTCCCCATAGGATTGAGCATTTGAACACTTGGTGCTCAGTTGGTGGTGCTGTTTGGAGAGCTATAGAAGGGTGCAGTGTTGGTGGAAGTGAATCACTGGGGGTGGGCTTAAAAATTAATGTCTTTACCCTACCGCCAATTGCTCTCCTTGATTGTGCTTTTGTTTGGAGTTGTGATCCTCCACTTCCTGTTCTGCTATATGTTACCACGACTTTCTCTCACTTATGGACACTCCCTTTGAAGCTGTAAGCCAGGTGACTTTTTCCTTTTGTAAGATGCGTTTGTCCTGCTTTATCACAGCAACAGAAAAGTAAATAATACAGCTACATAATGAGTATGACTGAAGTCTACGCTATAAGAAACACTGAAGATTAAAAAAAGGATAGCAAGATGCCTCAGTGGATAAAAAATACTGCTTGTCCTGGTTACATAAGCTCAATCCCAGAAACTAACATACAGGAGGAAGGAGAAAACAGACTCCTCAAATTTGTCTTCCGACCTCAACTCATATACTGTGACAAACCGCACATTGCAACATACACAATAATAAATAAAAAATTCAAAAACTGATGGAATGTTCTTAATGTTACATTTGATGCATGTATGTTCTATGTCTTATATTTTTTTTATAATTTAACATGTAGTAAGTAGAATAATGCTTACATCTGGTAATATATTTGTGTTCTCACGTTAATCATTTCTTTGTGATGAAAATATTCATATTTGGTTAACGAGCGGTGTTCAGAAACTGTTAGATGAAATTCTATAATTATCTAGTAAGGCCATTTGATATAGGCTATAATTAACCTTTGTTTCTGCTTTATAAATCTTATGTTATGATTCAAACCCATTCAGCAGACTGAGATAATGTATCTTCTTTGTGCATACAGGTGCTCAAGAATCTCTGTCCACAAACAAGTTAGATGAAAGAATCTGTAAGGATATGCCAAATATTAGGCCTCACCAGTTCCATACCCAGTAGGATATAGTCATGGGCCTAGTTTTCTAGGGTCCACATGTCACTCTGTGGTCCAGTGTTAGGATATTATTAATTTGGGCAGAACCTTGTCCACCTAAGCTGATAGTAAGCTAGGTTAAACTATAACCTCACTGTAACAGACACCATCACAATCTTTGGGATGTACCAAGGCTTATCTAGTTCTGTAATACAGTCCTAAACCCCAACCCCACTAACTGAAATATAGATGTCTGTGTGGTGTTAGAACATTTCTAAATTCCCTTTTGTTGCAGAAATTAGATCTTTGAGAAAGAAAACACTACTCTGAGAGGTGGAAGACTGAATTATTAGTCTGGCATGTGCAGGTGAGCTTTTGATATAACAGCCTGGACCCCTTTTTTGGTTCCTTACAACATTTATGGGATGGTGAGCATAGTTTTAACCTTTTCTGTTATTTGTGGATTCGAATTTAAGGTTATGTAACAAAAGACCAGAAGTACAAATTCTTCTATAGTAGGCATGTTTACAGAAATGGAGCTGATAATGTTAGAACAATAATTTGCAAGTGTTTGTTTCTCAAGAAAAGAGTTTTTAGCTGATTCAAGAGATAAGCAGGATTACAGAAGCAGAACATAGCTATATTTGTTTTAGCTGCAAAAGCATTAAAATATTAATTACTTTGTATCCTCTTTATCATAGATACAACCCTAAATATAGTTACTATGATACTCAAATCTTGGGTACTTGGACACCAAGTCTTACCTGATTCTCACACACATACCACCAATATGGACTCTGGAGTAAGTCAGGTATACCTCAGGCTCTCTCCAAGTCTAGAACTAATGTGGATGAAGCTCATATCTGTCTCACCAGTGCACAGGTCACAGGCTTGTGCCACAGTAAACTGTCTTACCTAGTACGTTTCTTGTGGATCAGACCATGGTATCAGCTTCACAGTAAACATCATGGAACTGTTCCCAGCATTGGAGCTCCCCATGAGAAGCCTGAAATATGTTGCAAGCCTCAAGCTAGGACTGAATTTTTTCTTCATTCCTCAGGGCTTCTCTCTTAAACCAGGGCTGCTTAGAACTATGGAAGAAGGGAGATGGGGAGCTCTGTCCATCTTGTCTTTAACTATTCTTTTAATTTTGTTGTACTAAAAAGGGTCACCATATTCTCTCCTCCAATTTCCTTAGCTCTTATTAAGGTATTTGATAGTGTGAATTGGTGTTTTACTTATTGTATCTGTGGGTAATGATTTATGGAGGAACTTAATCACTAATATGTTGCATACCCTCTTAATGGAAATGCTGCTGATCTTTAACTGTTGAAGTAAAAGGAATTCTTTCATTATTTTGATACAAGTGTGCCTTATCTATCAAATAGATGCATGCACACACACATACACATGTGTGTGTGTGTTCATTTTTTTCAGAGTATTAGACATTTATTTTATTGCTAGAGATTATTGAATTACTGGTTTTCAGTTGGTTCCTTTACTTTCACTTCAATTTCTACAATGCTATAAGTAATTGATATAGAGGGTTTTTTTATTCTTAAAGAAATTTGTTATTTATGTGTTCTTTACCAAATTGTTTCAGTTGTACTCTGTAACATGTTCATATGTTTGCGGTCAAACTTACTTCTCCTCTTTGTTTTCTTTCTTTTGTTTGTTTGGTTTTTGTTTCTGTTTTCTTGATACAGAGTATCACTATGTAGTCCTATCTGTCATGAAACTTTCCATAAATACCAGACTTCCAGGAATTCACAGAGATATTCCTGTTTCTGTCTCCCAAGCACTAAGATTAAAGCTTTGCACCACTATATCTAATCTCATTGTTTTCTAAACAGTATATTGTATCATTTATAATTTTCTCACTAAAATTAAAATGATTTGAAATACTTATTTTACTATAATGATTAAAAACAATCCACATTCATGCTGAAATATCTAAATCATGGAAAATAATAAAAAGTGAAAAGGAAAATTAAGTTCAGGATTGATATTTGGTTGTTGGAGTGCTGACAAATATGAACTATTTTACAATAAATATCTAGGTATGCAAGAAATCACATATATGTTTCTCTCTCAAGCTAAAAAATACAAATCCATTATCTGTGACTGTATAAATAACACATTAACACACAACTTTTTGGATTAAAATAGCAGTTTAATATGTGTTTTAGCTTACTGTGGGTCAGGAATTTATACAACATAATTCTGTCTACAATTCATAATAGCTATTAAAATATTTGTTTTTCTTTGAGTGCTTTATTGATGTTTCATAATTTATCTTTATTTCATATCTTGATTATTTCCTCTTCCCTCCCATTCTACCTTCTAGTCCTTCCTGGATCATCCTCAACACATCTCCCTCCCAACTTCAGGCAACTCTATGTCAAATTATTAAAATAACAGTAAGTCCAGTTAGTGCTGCTCATATTCAAGGGGGTGTGAGATCATCTAATGGGGGATGGGCAAGCTAACCGTGGTCACTCTCTGCTGAAAATGTGACTTTCACTTCCCCAGCAGCCATCAACTGTCTATAGTTCACAGCTTCCAATGGGGTTTTTGGAGTTTTTCACATTCATGCTGGAAATTTTAAATGCTTTTATTTAAGCAAGCTCTTGGGTAAATTCTGTAAGTTCATATTTCTGAGTTTCTTTTTATTTATATTTTTGAGAAGGGCCTTTCTATATAGTCCAGGCCAGTATTAGAACTTGCTATGTAAATCAGACTGATCTTTCACTCACAGAATTCCATCTACCTCTGCCTAGAAGGTGTCACAATTCTTTGCTAAGGATTTATTGTTTTCATAGTTTTAATTATGTGTGTGTATCTGTGAGGGGATATGTGCATGAGTGCAGGTTACAGAGGAGGTCAATAAGTTTCAGATGCCTCTGGAACCAGAGTAACAGGCAGTTGTGAGATATTGGACCTAATAATGTGTGTGTATCTATGTGAAAATATGTGCACCTGTGTGCAACTTCCAGGGGAGGCCAATAAGTGTCAGATCCCTCTGGAATTGGAGTTACAGGTGGTTGTGAGCTATTGGAAATGAGTACTGGAAACGAAACTTCAGTCCTCTGTAGGGGCCTACTCCTACAAAGTCAGTTAGGGTTCCTGGATTTGGGATCCTAGAGGCTAAAGAAAAGTCAGGATAGAATCTGGAGGTCTGTCTGGTCATGCCGAAGCAGCCAAACAGCCCAGAGTTTATTTCAAAACTTGTTTATACACAAAAGCAGAACAAAGCGCAGCACAATCAGTTAGTATCTAACCACAAGACCATTCCTGTCCTTGAGTGAGCAGCCTCCTCTCCAACGCGTGCTTGCTGCTCAGACGCAGCCTTACTTTCTATCTTGATGTTCCCGAGGTTTGTCATCAGCAGTATACTTTCTGCTAGATAGAGTATTCTTTTCTCATGGGCTAACTCTGAAGTCTCTCACAGCCCCCAATGTTATAGGAAAAAGCAGAGCAGGCAAGCTTGAACTCAAATGACTTCTTTTTTTTTTTGGATATTTATTTTTTTTTATTGAAAATTTCCACCTCCTCCCCTCCTCCCACTTCCCTCCCTCCCCCACTTTCCATCCCCTCCCTCTCCAGTCCAAGGAGCAGTCAGGGTTCCCTACCCTATGGGAAGTCCAAGGTCCTCCCCGCTCCCCCCAGATCCAGGAAGGTGAGCATCCAAACAGACTAGGTTCCCACAAAGCCCGTCCATGCAATAGAATCAAAACCCAGTGCCATTGCCCTTGGCTTCTCAGTCAGCCTCCACCATCAGCCACATTCAGAGAGTCCGGTTTGATCACCTGCTCCATCAATTCCAGTCCAACTGGCTTGGTGATCTCCCCTTAGATCAGTCCCACCATCTCAGTGGGTGGACACATCCCTAATGGTCCTGACTTCCTTGCTCATGTTCTCCCTCCTTCTGCCCCTCATTTGGACCTTGGGAGCTTAGTCCAGTGCTCCAGTGTTGGTCTATGTCTCTATCTCCATCTATCGCCAGATGAAGGTTCTATGGTGATATGCAAGATATTCATCAGTGTGGCTATAGGATAAGGCCAGTTCAGGCACCCTCTCCTCTGCTGCCCAAGGAAGAAACTGGGGACATCTCCTTGGACACCTGGGAACACCTCCAGAGTCAAGTCTCTTGCCAAACCTAAAATGGCTCCCTTAATTAAGATATCTACTTCCCTGCTCTCACATCCACCCCTCCTCCATCCCAACCATCCCATTCCCTCTAGTACTACCCATCCTCCCCTTTTCCCGTCTCTCTCCCCATCCCCAGTCCCATGCTTCCAACCCCTGTCCGGCAATCTTGTCCACTTCCAATATCCAGAAGGATAACTATATGTTTTTCTGTGGGTTCACCTTCTTATTTAGCTTCTCTAGGATCATGAATTATAGGCTCAATGTTCATCATTTTTGGCTAGGATTCAATTATGAGTGAGTATATACCATATTTATCTTTTGGGGTCTGGGTTACCTCACTCAGGATAATGTTTTCTATTTCCATCCATTTGCATGCAAAATTCAAGATGTCATTGTTTTTTACCACTGAGTAGAACTCTAAAGTGTATATGTACCACACCTTCTTTATCCATTCTTCTATTGATGGGCACCTAGGTTGTTCCCAGGTTCTGGCTATTACAAACAGTGCTGCTATGAACATAGTTGAACAAATGCTTTTGTAGTATGATTGGGCTTCTCTTGGGTATATTCCCAAGAGTGGAATTGCTGGGTCCCAAGGTAGGTTGACTCCCAGTTTCCTGAGAAAGGGCCACACTGATTTCCAAAGTGGTTGCACACGTTTCCCACCAACAATGGATGAGTGTTCCCCTTTCTCCACATCCTCTCCAGCATAGGCTATCATTGGTGTTTTTGGTTTTAGCTATTCTGACAGGTGTAAGATGGTACCTCAGAGTTGTTTTGATTTGCATTTCCCTGATCGCTAAGGAGGTTGAGCATGACCTTAAGTGTCTTTTGGCCATCAAATGACTTCTTTAAGTCAGAAATGCCTCCAGATGGAAACTGAGTCACATGTGGGTTCCTGCAGTCCTCTATATATTATATAAGCATTGAGCCTTTTCTCCAAATCCAGTTAGAATGCCTTATGGGACAGAAATCAAGTGTCAGCTGGAGATTCAGCTCATGGTTCAAGTGGGAAACTGGCAGCTTCTAGGATTACTTGTGCTTTATTGTCAGACTTGAAATTCTTACTAGCTGTTAGTTACAAAGTTCCCCTTCAAGTTGTCCACTCAATAGTGCAGCTCACAATATAGGACCTGAACTCCCTCAGAGTAAGCAAATTAATTAAAGGCAAAAATAGATGCCCAGTATTTTGTAAATGTGTTTCTAAGGCCATGTTTTATGCACTACAAATGAGTCAGTAAACTTAACAGTTTCAAAGGTATAAATCCAAAAGAAGGGCCTCATTGAAGTCTGTATTAGAGGCTTCCTACTACAGAAGAACATGTTTTGATCCACTTCAAAAATATTTTGAAGTGCTAATCAGATAGGTATGGGTACAAGAGCCTACCACCAAGCCTGACTATCTAAGTTCTATTCCTGGAACTTATGTGGTGGATGGAGAGAACTCACTCCCATAAGTAACTCATTGCACTTCACACATGCACAGAAGTATGTGCTTGTTAGATTCCTGAGGCAGTGTAAAGAGATGGACGGCAGAATGTCTGACCTCAGCAGAAGGGACTGTGCTTAATAGTGCATACAGGGAAGGCCAGCCTCTTGATGTAAAGGGATTATATGTAGGACTTGAGAATGAGGAACTTGTTGTAGCCACAGCCCATGTTTTTCTCCCCACTAAAGTTGTTTGCCCAAGGGGAGACAGACTATTTCTATAGGCATTTCTTTCTGTGCTGACTAATAAACCTGACCATAGTTGTCTGTACTATCATAGGATTCATGTGTTAACACCAAGACACTCCAATCCTAAAAGGCATAGAAAGAGGTGGGTTGTGTAAAAAAAATGGAGGATGTGGGTGTTAAAATGGGGAAAAAAGGGTCATTGATTTTTTCTTAAACATGTCAAGCTGAGGAGAGTTATTTTAGGAGAGGTTAGTTATAAGTCCTTTGAAGAGAGGGTTCTCAAGTTACATACTAGGAGAAGAGTTTTAACTTGATTGACTGCAATGAATCATGCAATTGTCATCTTGCATTTCAGGAAAAACTTTTGAATGATAATGGTTAGAGGCTGGTAACATGATTTCATTACAAAATAAAACAGATTTTCTAAGAAGGTGGAGGGAGGCAGAAGGGCAGGAGTGGGAGAGACAGAGTGAGCCAGTGAGAGGAAGTACCTATAGAGTTGATTCAGGTTGACAGTGACTAATTCCACTGCTAGGAATATTGCTCCATAGTGAACTAGCAGAAGCAACACAAAGATACCGAGCATTAAGGAAACAGGAGAAAATCAGGACTAATTTAAAGAAATACATCTGGCCTGGGGTAAAAAGATGAGAGTCCATTGTAGCCAGAGGTTTTCTACAGCATAAATAAACATCTTTTTGAAGATGTGTCAAAAATGAAGTTAGATGTTGTGGGGAGAGAGCCATTGGGAGAACTTACATGTAACATTTTGTTTGAGCATAGGGGAAAGTTCATTAAGTAAAACATTAAAAAGACAGAGTGAAAACCTAAGGACAGGAATAACAAGGAGGAGAGGAGTGATCGAGGCATATCCATAATGTGTAAGAACTAAAAGCCTATACATGTCTGGTTCCTGTGTCTTTGGGCCTCATCTCAAACGAGTTAGGATTTTCTGGTGTGTAAGCATCATTGTTTGAGCAGGAGTGCTAAAATCTCATCTTTAAGCAGTATTCAGGTCTAGCAGTTTTAAATTTTGGAGTATCACAGTAACAAAATAATTGAATTCATCCTGAAGGATTGTAATCTGATCTGAAATTCTCTAAGGGTTTTTTTTGAGAGATGGTGAGACAGAGAGGTTAATTGGTACAAGGAATGCTTCAGTCTAGCTGTTTCAGTTCTGAGTCCTGAAAGCAATACCTAGAGTGGCAGAAAGAGAAATGTGTTGGAAGGCCCATGGCCTATTAGCTCTCTTTCAAAGGTCATGTGAACTGTTTTCAAGGGTTTGAGTAAACGATCTCTCATCAACTGCTTCACACTGACAAAACGTGTGATGCAGGATGGGCAGCAATCAGAATTCCTCAGGTGAGGGTCCATTCAAGGCGCCACAATAGAGTATAGCAGATGACCAAGATCCAGAACATACATCAGGAGGTAATAACTGTCCAATTTAGTGGGGAATATTAAAAGACCAAGTTAAGCTGGGTGGTGGTGGCACACGCCTTCAATCCCAGCACTCAGGAGGCAGAGGCAGGCAGATCTCTGTGATTTTGAGGCCAACCTGGTCTACAAGAGCTAGTTCCAGGACAGGCTCCAAAGCTATAGAGAAACCCTGTCTCGAAAAAAGAAGTAAATAAAAGAAACAAAATTAATGTAAGTTTTGTTTAGTAAGGTTGAAGGCAATTGTACCACTGACTGGACCATGTACCAGAGTTCTGTAAAAGGATATGGTTACTATAATTAGCTGCTCTAGACATCAGATTCCTGCATAAGGAACAAGCACGTGGAAGCTTTGTAAAATTAGTCAGCTAAAGTCAGTACCCAACTAGCAGTTTAAAAGAGAAATACTATTCTAGTTAGTGTTTTTAAAATAAGATTATCTAGCAAAGTTTCCAAAGCCAGTGCTTGGAAATTCTGAATAATTACACTGAACAGTGAGTTTTATGACATAGTATTTGACACTCACCTTAATCTGAGAACACGGATGGTTAGGGTCCAGACCCTGGAATTAGCTTTGATTAAAGAGATAAAATTGAAAGCCATGGGGAAAAAACAAGATGGCCAATTGAAAGGCATGCAGGTCCCATACCAGTTGGTACAAGGTTCCTCTATTCACAGCATTTTCATAGACCAGTGTAGGATATATGAGGGAAGAGTAATGTTTACATTCTTTCTGTTGTTTGAGACACTTAAGATGTGGGTACAGAGTCCAAGGTCCACCCATGGGAAAGAGAATCTATCCCCTTGTCAGGAGAGACATAAGAAGTGACTCACTTTCCCTATAGACTAACATGAGGTTTCTCTGGTTTGCCTATATAGCCAGAGCTGGTCATACCTATACAGCCAGAGAGAGCAGAATTCTAGAAGGCCTTATTTCTCTATGCATTCTTATTCTGTAATGAGACTAGTGTGCAATTTCCTCTGGGGGAATGGGTACTATCTGAGGCCTAAGGACATCCTGCCATGCAAGTTTATTATAATTTAACCCATTTTATTTAAACATTCAATTTTACAACCAGTTTTTATAAGACAACTATACCTGATTTTAAATATTATTTTATATTAAACAAACTTTTAGTTTACTTTAAACTTATTTTGAGTTTCTTGCTTTAGTTTCATCACTGCTATAACATATACAGAAGACTATGTAATGGGAGGAATAAACTGGTCTTTCCTTCCAAGCCCATCTCTGTAAATGAATTACATTTGTACTTAGCATAGTTAAAAATAAAGTTCTGAGCATATTAAAAATTTGATGACTTCTAAGGTGACTAAGCATTAACTTTTATGTCTAATTATCTTAATCCATTTTAATAAAACACTAACTTTTTTAAAATCAAGATTTAATGTTTTTATTCCTGTTGTGTTTGAGCCTTAAAAATACAATTTTAGGTTTGAATATCTGCTAGTTTCAAAAGAAATTATAAGCTATAGATACAGTTCATAAAGAGACTGTGAACTTTATTTTCCCAATCCCTTTATAGTGTACTTTTGCAAAATATTGCCAATTTTAATATGGCTCAGTTTCTTCAAATATATAAATCTTAGCAAATTTAGCAAAGACATAATTTGTTTGACATACCATTTGACATTCCCCTTAATCTGAGAACATGGATGTTAAATATGCATCTTTAAGTTTTTGTTAGCATAAATAGATCATTGTAACTAGGAATTTATAAATCTCAATGATCAAACATCTGTTATTCCTAAATCCAATCCTCTGTAGCCTCTTTTATTCAAAAACTTAATTACTTTTTATTCATTTACAGTTTTTCAAAAGTACTTACTCTTTTCTAGTTTTCAAAACAAGAGTTGAATCCAAGTTATATACATGACACACTCTACCAAATTAAGTTTACTTGGACATAGAAGTTTCGTTATTAGTTCTTTTTGTTACAAGTTTTAAGCTAACTTTTTCTCTGCTTTGAATTTCACAGCTATTTTAACCAGGCTCCAAATAGTGCTACTGTTCCTGAAATAAAGAAAGTTTACATTTCAGAAAGTGCTTGAAAGATATCCATAACCTGGAATGAAGACCGTATTTTTTTTTTGTAAACAAGAATCTAGAAGTAGGGGAGTATTCAGTAAGCTTGATATCTATAACTATATTTAGTCATTTCAAATTAAAGACTCATATGGTCAGAAAAAGAGAGATATACATTATAGACTCAGATGAAGAAAACCTCTAAATGGTTTACAGTATGTTTAAAAATATATGTAGGCTTGGGAGAAAAAATAAAAAAAGGATAAAGTCCTTAAAATAAAGGGAGTAGTTCGATGTGGTAGCACACACCTTTAATCACAACACTTGGGAGGCAGAGGCAGACAGACTTCTGTGAGTTCAAAGTGTGGTGTCACACACCTTTAATCTTAGCACTTGGGAAGCAGCAGCAGAAAGATCTCTGAGTTCAGGGGGAGCTTGGTCTACAGAGGGAGTTCCAGGACAGCCAAAGATAAACAGAGAAACCCTGTCTCAAAAAGCCAAAAATTAAAACAAAAATAAAAGAAATAGAATTTAAAGTAAAGCCATGTAAAGTCTGGATATGGTATATTATGTTCTCTTTAAATTGGTTGGCAACCGAGGAAAGAGCAAAAGCTGAAAAAAGCATTTAAATATAAAGGATGCTGGATTAATAAAACCTAAATATTTTGTAAATGCCTTGACTTCAAAATGGAAGTCAAAAGATATGTTACTTTGGAGAAGAGGTTTTGCTTTTGTTTCCACAGAAAACGAGAGGCTATAAGTTTATTCTGGGCTAAGAAAAATAGATTTGATCAAGAAAAACCCCTGAGATGGAAGCAGATGGTCCAGATGTCTGAGTTCTGCATCTAGAACAGCCTCACGACTGCTGGCTGATATGAAAAAGCCTCACAGGATACTCTAGTCACAACTCTAAATTTTCTTTAGGTCCCCAAAAGATTATCAGCACCCAATTTAGCAGGAAGTAGCTTGAAAAACTATGACCACATTACAAAGTAAAATGGACTATGGATAATTTTTTTGTTTAGAATGTTGGTTACAAGTTCTTATGGATAATGGTCAGGATAAAAGCTAAACAAAGGATATTAGATTCAGATTTCTTGTTTAAAAAACATGGGTGGGGGAGTGCTGTGCATCAGTGGTCTGTACCCTGTCAATTATATTTTAAATAAATCCTGATTGGCCAATAGGCAGGCAGGAAGTATAGGTGGGGCAATGAGAATAGGAGTATTCTGGGAAGAGGATGTGGTCCACAGTCATGATTCAGACACAGAGGAAGCAAGATGTGACCGCCTTGCCAAAAAAGGTACTGAGCCATGTGGCTAACATAGACAAGAGACAAGAATAATGGGTTAATATAAGTTATAAGAGTTAATAAGAAGCCTGAGCTAAGGGGCAAATCAGTTTATAGTTAATGTAGGCCTCTGTGTGATTCTTTGTGACTTAACAGCTGCAAGACTGGGCAGGACAGAAACCTCAGACAACAGGAACATACAGTTGTAACTTTTTACTTTTCTTATTTTTTTACTCTTCTTTCTAATACTACTACTTTAAGATAATTTTTTCAAAAAGTAATGTGACTTAAATATCTTATAGAACAGTGATTCTCAACCTTTCTAACCTTTTAGTACAGTTCCTTGTGTTGGGGTGATACCTAAACATGAAATTATTTTTTTTACAATGTAATACCAATAATTTTGCTACTGTTATGAATCATAACATAAATATCTGATATTCAGTATATCTGATATGTGACCTTGTGAAAGCATTGTTCAACCCCCAAAGTGTTGTGAAACACAGGCTGAGAACTGCTTTTTTAAATTTTAGAATACACTAGTTAAAAAATGACAACTTCTTACTTGATAGGAAAATCATATGTTTAGAAATCATTTAGCTTTGATATGCTCAAGGGAAAAACCTATATTTAATGCCCTTCAGGTAACTAAATCAGGACCCTCATTCATTAATATTTTTTTCAGTTTTTAATCTTCATTTATATGTTAATTATAATGTAATAGTCAATATTTAAGACTAAAGTATGAGCAAAGTAACTCAATTCAATCTCAAAAACTAATATTCATAAAAGTCTCATTGGAAGAAAAATTTGTATCTTATTTAACAAAATTTACCACATATAAAATTATTATACTTATCTATCATCCAAGCTACACAGAAGGCTAAACAGGAGGACTGAAAATTCATAGTGAGATCAATACCAGATTGTATATCTTAGAAGATGTCGTTGCACAAAAATGGGTGAAAAGGAGGTTTTGAATAGAGCACAGTGGGAAAACTCTTGCCTAGCATAAACAAGGTACTAGGTCATAGCTACAATACTAAGGAACAGAAGAAGGAAGAGATGGAGGAGGGGAAAAAGAAGGGAAGAATAACTTAAACTTCATTATAATTGTCCCTCTGACCTAATTATGGAGAGCCACAAGTTTTTTACATAATTAATAAAAATGGGATTTTAGATTGTTAACTTTCATACTTTGAATGTTTTCCTATCCTAGGAAAATATCTATGGCTAGTCATTCCAGTAATGACCATACAGCATATAGGAAACAATTTAGCCCTAACCTTGATTATTAAAGTAGGCTATACCGAAACCATTCTGTGCTAGATACAAAGAAAAACACAAGATTTTTCCTAGGGGGTTTCATAAAACATGGCAAGACATTAACACAACATTCCATAGTTATATGGAAGTCAGAGGTTTCATTTATCAGTTAAGACTTCTGATAAAGTATTGATCTAATTTTCATTTACTGATTACTTATGGTGCATGAAATGGAACAGTGAAGCAGATCATAACATTAATATTTCACTCCAGTCTAAAAAATTATTATCCTAGAATAAATATTTTTAAAAAGCTTCACTCGGTCAGGCAGTGGCAGCGTGCACCTTTAATCCCAGAAATTGGAAGGCAGAGGCAGGAGGATCTCTGTGGGTTCAAGGCCACCCTGGTCTACTAGAGCTAGTTCCAGAATAGCTAGGGCTGATACACAGAGAAAGTCTGTTTTCAAAAACAAAAGACCATAAAAAAAATTCACTCAGCAAAACAATTGACAAAGGATTGAGATTTTTGAGGCCTAAGCAGGCTTTCAGCTTAAATTCTGGTGAATAAATTATGACACCATTTATTTCCTCACATATTGGCCATGTTCCAAGATGAAAATTATGTGTTTAAACTTTTCTAATATAAAGTTAATCTCATTCTTTTGTGTCCACCTTTTATTTTTGTAGGGGTCCAAACAATTGGTTGATTGGTTTTCAATTAGTGAAAAGAATACATATGATAAAGTAAAAATAATCAACACAGATTTCTGTTTTCTTTCAGACATTCCCACCTATAAACTCAAGAGTTTATGCAGGTAAGGGCAGGACAAGGGGGCTAAGGAAATAAAGGAATACACACACACGTTATTTATTATTTATGTGTTTGTGATAAAACACCATGGGTAAGCCAATTTAAAGTTAAATTTCAAGAAGAGTTTATTTTAATTGAAAGTTACAAAAGGAGAGTCTGTCATGGGAGGAGAGCGTGGTAGCAAGTTGCAGATGTAGTAGCAGGAGCAGGAAGCTGAATATTTAAGTATTCAAATATGAGCAAGAAGCAGAGGGAATGAGCAGCAATTAGGATGAGAATACATTATCTCAATCCTGTTCTCAGTGATACACTTTCTCCAGTGAGGCCACAAATTCAAGATATTTCCAAATACTCCCCCAATTGTGAACCTGTACCTATCAGGGACATTCCTCATTCAAAGAACCACACAGGTTATATTATAAATACTACACATAGGTTACCTAAAACCAATAGACCAATGCCTGGTAAACCAAGACCAGAAGAGTACTCCATGTTATGAATACCAACCTATTTTACTACTATTCACCACCACCAAACTTGGAAAAAAACGACACTACGTTTTTCTTAATTAAAGGAATGCTAATTTTTCTCCTAACATCCTGCTTCCATTTTGAAAATATGGAAAGCATTCTGTAAGTAATTTAGATTTTAGATGTCTAAATCCTAATCTAGAACAGAATTTCTATTTTTAGGGGGTGTATTCAAGGCAGGGTTTCTCTGTAGCTGTGGAGTCTGCTCTGGAACTAGCTCTTATAGACCAGGCGAGCCTCAAACTCACAGAGACCCACTTGCCTCTGCCTCATGAGGGCTAGGACTAAAGGTCTGCACCACCACTGCCTAGCTCTATTTTGCTTTCTTATTCCAACCCTGAAGAAATGAAATAAGGCATTTGGAGAAGATAGTCTGTAGGGAGAATTTATTGAGTACACTAAGAACAAATTGATAGAGATAATTAGTAAAACTGTAATAATCTAGCCATAGTTTTCAGCATATAGTTATCAATTATTAATGTGACTGATTTATTAACAGATTATCACGAAAGAATTAGATTAAATATGTGAAATTAATTTTTAAAATTATATTTTGATCACTTCCATTAATATGAGTAATAACTTAATGACTGATATTTTAAGTTACAATTAAAACAGAATATTATGTGAATTCACAATTGAGAATATGCAGATTATATTATATATTTTTGCCTCTCTATATTTATAAATTGTATTACCCTTTTCGATGCTATGTATGTGAGTAAGGTATATAACTATAATGATTAATGTGTAAGATACATATTTTTATATTAATTGTAAATTTACAACATGACAAATAAAGCTTTGTGAAGGTAATCCAGTGGTTAAGAAAGTAAAAACCTCCGTTCTAATAAAGCTAGATTTTTCTGGAGAGGATGATAATGCAAAAGTATATGTAGAAAACAATAACAGAATAGGTGAATGCTAGAAAAAGAAAACGGGGTGAGGTTTTACAAATGACATTTCTCAGCAAAGCCCTTTATCAATAGCGCTGAAAAAAGTAGTCATTTGAATACAGGAAGTTTCCTTCTAGAAACATTACAAAAAAAGTACCAGTACTGGAGAAGGAGTATAGGAAAAGAATGACAGAAAGTAGGTTTGGAGGGAAATGTTGAAGCCAGACTATGGGGCTTTATAAAGAGATGAAGGCTTTGTGAAGAGCTTTGCATTACCAATGAGACTGATGGACCTAAAATACTTTGTTTTTTGGGTTGCTATTTTTAGTCTTGTATCTTCTAAAGAGTTTCAAGTTTTGTTTTGTTTTTTCCATAGCAGTACATAGAGTGGCTTCTTTAACACTGGAAGTTTGATTTCAAGGTATAACTACTGCAAAAATAACAAGCCAATTTTTCACTCTAAATTTCAGAAAATTAGAATGAACTATGATAAAACGTATAACCACATTCATTAGGTGAGCAGTTTGTAGCATGTGAATTTGGCTACAATTATATGTTTTAATTTTACATGTCCTGTGTTTAGTATCAAGGAAGTAGGCAATTTCTCTTTTCTTTTATCATAGTGCTTGACAAGTAAGACATATACTATAAAATTACAATAAAGATGGCTTAGTAAAACACATAGTATCTTAAAAAGAACTTTAAGTTAATGAAATCAGAGTTGGTATCTTACAAAAATGCTTGCAATGATCATTCTATTGGATGTCATAAATTCAAATAGATAAGTGATTAAAGTAAATGCTCACTGGAATAGAGAAGAATATCAGGTAATATTTTATATGATTACAGTGTGTTCTAAAACTGAAAACGATATCACTAGTTACTCCTAACTGATCAATAGAAATTTCTTTTACATCACCTCTAAGAAATATGAGAATAAAGCATTTATATCCTAGGGAAATAATCAGAAACACTTAAAAAACCTTCACTCTCTAAATAAAAGACAGGCATAACCATCAATACTGTAAAGTACAATATATCCTAACTTTTATGCCATGAGATTATACTAATATATGAATATCCAATAATATTCAAATTTTATTTACCTCGCTAAATAATAGGAGAATAAAATCTTTTTATTCCCTTTGTTTCTCATTCAGTTACAATAACCTGATACCATTGATTCTTCTAGAAGTCCATCTTTTCATTTCAAAAGCCGAACCTTTGCCTTTTCCAATGTTACCTTCTCATCGAAAATTGTGACAAGTCACATATTTGTTTACTTGGGTTTGCGGAACACTTCTTGGATTATTGTGCCTATGTACATGCATTTCCTTTCTGAAAATCAAAAAGCAAATCTATAACTAACCTAAGATTTTTAGCCCATATCTATCTGACTTTCCAAACCAGTAATTGAAACGTTTGCTCTAATCTGCTTCTTGGTCTGGATTTGCTTTTCAGCAGACAATAAGAAGATGGAAGATTGTTATTTACAAAAGAAGTACAGAATGTACTGTCCCATTGCCACACACACAAAGAAGAATATTTTCTCCTATTATTGGACACTTTAACACTGAGTTAGCATGGTTCTAAAAACTGAATTCTCATCATGTAACGTACACTTCAACTGAGCATGGCATAATCTTTCAAACAAAAATACAAGTTACAATCTGCATCATATCATGAGGTCCTGAGTTTGATCCCCAGATCCCATGAAAAAACATGACATTCTTGATGTAGTGAGCTTAGTCTGTGTCTGGAGACACGATGGAGGATTTATATTTTCTCTCTAAAAATGGTAGTGTTTTATGCCCTGTGTATTGTTGAGCAGTGTGCAGAGGCAGAGCTCTGAAGTACAGTTGCGGGAATGTGGAATGACGAAACACTGCCCTCAATCCAGGATACCTCATCAGTTTGCAATTTTTGAAAACAGTCTTGAGGAAACCAAAGCTCTAGGCATCAAAACCAATGCATAGGCTGCCCCTACCAATAACCACTGAATCCTGGCCCATCAATTTATGCTCCTTGGTTAAGAAATGGTTAGTTGCCATGTTTATGATAGTGGACATGTTCATTGTCTATTCTGGTATATTCACTCACTAACAATTTGCTTATGTCTTTTGGAGGAAACAGCCATGCCCAGAGGACATGGTGTGTGTGTGTGTGTGTGTGTGTGTGTGTGTGTGTGTGTTTGCAGCCCACCCAGTCTGCTATCTGGTTTCTGGCTATAAAATACAAATAAAACAAGAAATACAAGTAAAACATGTCCACCCAGAAGTGAAAAGTGGGGATGTGAATGTCCTGTGGCCTCCCAGGTGCTGTGCAGTGTCAACAACTAATCTTCTCTCAGCAAGGATCCTAATCTAAAATACTAGACCTTAAGGTTCTTACTGATTTTTAGAGACAATTTGCTGCTGTTTTGCTTATAGTTTCTATTTTTCAAGTATTTATTGTGTGTATGTGCATATGTGTAAAAACACACGCAAACACCCATACTTGCAATGACATACATGTTACAGTAAGAGGACAACTTTCAGAAGTGAGTCAAGTGGGTTCTCTACTTCCACCATATGGGCCCAAAGATAAAACTTGGGCCCCCAGTTTAGGCAGCAAGTGCCCTACTGGCTGAGCCCTTCTCATGGCCCCATGATGTTGATGTTTTACAATTATAATCCTCCTCTTCTTCCTCTTACCAGTGGAAAGCTATTCTTGACATTAGAAAAGGAGTTGTCTATGTGGTTCCCCTGCAGAGGCAGTTACTTTTACAGATGAGTTTCAATGGTATGTCTATCTTGTTCCAATCTTGCGTCTGACCTCTCCATGGTAAGCTGGCTTAGAGTCTCCGCTTCAAAATCCCAGCAACCATTGAGAGCACACCCCCGTCAGACCTACTTCAAAACAAGTTTTTAATTCCTTTGTTCTTTTAATTTGCACCTGCATATCTGATCTGTGCATATGACATAGTTTAAGTTTGAAGGTCAGAGGACAACTTACATGAATCTATTGTTGATTATAGGAATAGAACTCAGGGGGTCAGACTTAGCGAAAATGTCTTCCTCAACAAGTTTACTTTTTAAAAAATATTTCTTTTATTTTTTGAGATTATAATTATATCATCCCCCCTTTCTCTTTCTCCCCTCCAAAGACTGATATATGCTCCTCCTTGCTCTCCTTCAAGTCGATGACCTCTTTTTTTTAATTGTTGTTACATATATGTTACATGTTACATAAATACACAAATACTCAATAAGTTTATTTGTATATTTCATTTGTTTGTTTTAGGACCATTTCACTATCTTTACAACAGAGAGTCAGAGCTCCATTTCTTGCCCTTCAAGAATGCAGCATACATAATCCAGTTCAAAAAGAAGAACAACAAAATTCACTTTGGAACTACTAATAATTTCTAAACCCTTTACGTAAGGTGCCACATTCTTAGTGAGGCCCTGTTCTTCCCCCTTCTAAACCTTGGTCTGCACTTTCAGAAACTCACGCCCATATACCCTCTAGGGAGGTTATATTTTCTAAGAACTAACCTATGGCCTCCTTATGTACATTGAAAGGTCAGTTATTATATAATTTTAAATACTAGTATAGTTTACAGTGCAAGCCCACAAGACATCTTTTAATTCCACCAACGCCAGTCAATTGTTTCTCATCCCCACCACATAGCTGGTGAGTAGGAATCCCTGTAAGGCTTCCTGCACAAGATATGCCTCCACTACAATTTCATCAGTTCCCTGATGTGGGATGGCTGGTCTAGGTTTATGGAATTCTATGTACTGTCACAGGCTCTGTTATGATAGTCAGCCATTGTCAGTCTTAGTCCTTTTAACAACCAGACATACCTCCCAGCCACAGTATTAGAAAATAGTAGCAGCTACTGTGAGCCCCAACTTTGTTGTCTTCCACTGCCATCCTCGCCATCCTCACCATCATCCCAGCTGCTTCCCTGACTATAGCCTCTGCTCAAGCCTCTGATGCTCCTTCCAAACAGCTCAATTTTGAATAGAAGAAAAATCATTTCTCAAACATTTTATTTTATCTTATTTAATTTTGAATTATGTCAGGTATTCTGGCTTTATAGATTAGTGCTACGTCATACCTGTTTCTAGAAGCACTGTTTTACTTCTGCAAGACAATTTAAAATGTATCTGCCTCTCATTGTATTTACACTGAGGAAAATTACCACATGGGTATTCCTGAAATTATCACTATATTCAACAATAGCTTATGACTAAATGGTAGTTTATAATTTTATTTACTACAGAAGTGAAATACATTTTGTTAATGACTTGGATGTTTTTGGTATCAAAAGTCATGCATTTGTGAGCAACAAATGAAAAACCATTATTTTTCTTTCACTGAAATTAATGTCATTTGAAAAGTTAGATATGTATAAACTATATATATATCATATTGCTAAATTTACCTATATCCATATCATATGCTATATCAGTCACACTGTGAATGTGTAATTTACTTCATAAGAGATTATAAAGTTTAGTAGCTATCACTTCTGAGACGTGTTCTCAGTAATAAGAGCAATGAGGCAAATCATCATTTCTACTCAAGTTCTTTTCTGTGCTTTCTCCCACACATCACAGAGAGAAGAACCAAGAAAAGTAGTGTAAAATCTGAGTTCTGTCAATACCTATAAGATAAACATACTCTTGTTCAGTCTACTAGAATATTTTCACTAGAGAGAAGACAAACAGGCTACAAAATATTTTCTATGTAGTGAATAATTGGGAATTGAGATAAATATTTTAATGACAAATCTCTGCTACAACTACCATCACCATTTGTATCAGTTTTCTTTAGTTCAAATATTGGATTTACAAGTCACTCTCTGTTTCATGTCTCTTTCTCATCTATGAAATGGAAATCGTAATTATATTTTCTTTGTAGTTTTCAGTATGAAATATGGTAGTAAAGGGTGTAAAGCACTGAAAACTGCAGATGAAAATTATAAAATGTTCTTTAATTATCTTCTAGTATTATTATGTTTTCTCATTTTGTTGTATGTTCATATCTCTGTAGTTCCAAGAGGGATCATGAGATGCAAATAGAAGTTACAAAAACAAAACAAATAAAAAGGAAAAAAGAAAATAAATACCCCTAAATATGCTTCTAGAAGATTTTCAGTATTTATCAAATAGTTTTACGACTGAATTTACTGAAATATTAAATACTGAAAGTATTTAGGCAAATGGATGATTTTTTATGTTTACTTATAAAAGTTCAGATTTGTTTCTGTCAGTTTTAAAAAATATAGAAAGTATGTTTCATGAAATTTTAAAAGTCGTACCTAAACGCTTATATGTCTGCTCATGTATACACCATCCAACTACATAGTATGTCACAACATATTATCCAAATGTTCTTAAATTTTTCCTAATCTTCTCATATATTCTAACTTCAGAATGTCCGAAGTTACTTTTAAAATGGCCAAACTAATACAAGTGGCAGTTTTGTATTTCTAAAAGTTCTTAGGACCATAAATGTGAAATAATTTTTTATTTTATCTATCAAAATGTCAAATGAATGTAGATAAATCATTTAATTAATTTAACAGAAAAATGTTCCTTTACTTAAGAATAATGACATCTGTGTCTGCTATGATGGGAGGAAAAATGATCATATCAACAATTTTTAAATCTCCAGATTTCTGCTCATCATTATGAATTCTGTGGTGTGGCAATTTTTGATTGAATGTAATCAACTTAATCCTGGCTAACAAACCTCTATTCTATTCTATCCTATTCTATTCTATTCTATTCTATTCTATTCTATTCTATTTATTTGCAAAAAAAATGGGCTTTTGGCCTTATGTACCTAAACATTTCTTTCTAATAACCTGAAGAATTTTAGTTAACTGTTATTCTATTATATGTGAAATAATAACATAATGGTCATTTTGTAGATGACTGATTACATTTCTAGGAAGACTATTTAATATTTGTTGAAAGTGCATTTTCAGAAAGGTTAGGTTTATGAATCCCTCTACAAGAGGCAAAAACTGCACATTTCCAAAACTGTGTTATGACTTTAAAATTTTGTAATAATATGATTACCATAAAGCTATTAAGTGGCTTTTGTTTTTATTGTTGAAGACGAGGTCTTGCTCTGTAGATCAAATAGCGCTTAACTCATGATCCTTCTTCCTCATTCTTCCTATTTCTCCGATTACAGGAATGAACCATTATGCTAAGCTTAAATGTTATTTTAAAAATGCATATGCGAGCTTTACTGAGACTGAATTTTTTTCATATAGCTATGGATCAAAGTCCTTTTAAAAATTAAATATTCAATTAATATAGAAGGAATCTTACTCTGATGAAATAATTGCTCAGAAGTCATTTTTAAAAAGTTAAATAGATTGAAATATGAAAGAAAAAACTTTGCTATAAAAGTATAAGTTAGAACCTAATGTTAATTTTTGATGCTTTATAACTATTTCTTAATGACTTCAAAATCTTTGGTTATTTTCTATAAATACATTTTACATGTACTTTCTATTTTAACATTTGTTCTTTTAAAACTATCATTCTATGATGTAACATTGTGTTCATGTAAAGGAAATATGCATTTGTCAATTACACTTCAAGATGGAGAAAACAAAGAAACAAGTGAAGATAGAGGTCACCATTATATAGGAATTATTGAGAGCAAAATCTTTTAAAGATGTTTAGCTGTTCTTATCATGTTGCTTTAAATGTCAAAAATCATCACATAAATATTACAGTGTTTTTTACATGTAAAGTATATCCATGTATGCTTCATCAAAATGAATATATTAATAGATCTATAAATTTTCTTACAATGTTTACTTAATATAATTCTTCTCCTTACAGGTATTTGAGATTTCATATCAAGTAATATTTTTTTATTCTAGTGTACATCAGTTCAGCTGTTCAGATCACACTATTATCACATGCTTTCATTTGAAATGATTTTAGTACATTAGCAAGTTTAAATTTTATTAAACTGTGTTTGATTATTAGAAATTATATCATATATTAAAATGACATGGCATAGAAAATGCTTACATAAAAGTGTAAAAATATTTATTTCTGGTGTTAGCTTCGCATTTAGCACTTTTGAATTTATCTTCTATTCAAACCATACATCTTCCTATCTACCAATAACACTCTCATCTACAAACATAAGGCAGTTTTAGTTAACAATTTTATTGAAGTCTTTGTTAACATATCTACACACACACACCAATATGCTGCCTATTATTTTTGAAAATAGGGGGAAATAGCTTATAAGTCAAGGTCAATTAGAAAATGTTATTAAATTTTAAAATTCCATACTTCTCTTTCTCAAGATATTCTTAACTTAATCACCTTTGTTACTTGAAAATTGTGCTTTCATTTGGAATCTTTTAAAATATCGTTTAATTAATACACAAAATTTCAAGAGTTTAAAAGCTAAGAATTATAATATTCAAAATATAAAGTTTTCTTATGCAAAATCTGATGTGATTCTATTTGTAATTACGTCTTCAGATCACAGATGAAAGTTGAGTTGGTTATTTTTAAAAGTTCACTCTCATTTTCAGTGTTTGTAGTAGACGATTACTTACATTTCAGAGTTTTGAAGAATCACCTTTCATTTTATCTATGGTAGTTTTGATAATATAATTACTTTTTCAATATTTTTACGTGTTTTATTATTTTAATCTGTTTTTACTTTGTTGGTGATTGAATTTAGGGCCGTATCTATTGGAAGACAGTTAACCACTTATCTATATTAATATCCCCCCTTTTTCAATTTTTCTCTTCTTTCATATATTATAGCCAGACTGCAGTTTCCCCTCCCTGCACTTCTCCCAGTCCCTACCCCCTCTTCGCCTTTTCTCTACATCAACTCCTCCTCAGTTTTCCTTTAGAAAAGAAAGAAAAAAGGAGCAGGCCTTTTATTCACCACACCTAACCTAATAAGAAACAATAAACTGTACTAGGCAACATAGTAATAGGGAAAGTGTCAGGTCCCAAGAGCAGGCAAAAGAGTCAGAGACATCATTACCTGTCACTATTGAGAGTTGAACAAGAACACCAAACTACACAACCATAAGGTATATACATTGACCCTAGCTGAGACCTATATAGGGTCTGTGTTTTTTGTGTCAATCTCTGTGAGTCCTCATGAACCCTGCTGATTTGATCATGTGGCCAGTGTTCTTCTGGTGCCCTCAACCCCTCTAGCTTCTACAATTCTTCCCCCCCTCTTTTGCAGGTTCCCCTGGTTCTGCTTTGTTCAGCTGTGGGTTTCTGCATCTGCTCCCATTGGTTGCTGAATAACGCCCCTCCCCTATTATGCTTGATATTTTCTTTTTAATTTTGAGGCACGTCTCATTAAATTGTACAAGCAGACCTTAAACTTCCACCATAGTTCAGGATGACTTGAACTCATTCCTCCTACCTCAGCCTCCAAAGTATCTGGGATTTACAGGTCTATGTCACCAGGTGTAAAGCTCTTCTTTCATTCCTGGCCACCCAGACCTGAATAATCACACAGAAACTATATTAATTACAACACTGCTTGGCCAATAGCTTAGGCATATCCATACCTAGCTCTTATATTTTAATTAACCCATTTCTATTATCCTGTGTATCACCACAAGTCTGTGGTTTACAAGGTAAGGTTCTGGTGTCTGTTTCCTTTGGAAGCTATATGGCATCTCCCTGAATCCACTTATTCTTTCTATGTATGTCTTCTCAGATTTCCTGACTGGCTTTATTTTGCCTGCCATAGGCTGAAACAGCTTTATTCATCAAACAATAAAGCAACACATATACAGAAGGACATCCAAACCAACCAGGTCTGATTTTAGTTGTGTTTTAATATTTGCTCCTAAAATATGAATTTTAAGTTTTGATTTTCTTTGATAATTTTTCTTTCATATGTGTATAATATTATTGACAAGTAATGAAGGTTTTCTTTTATTACTTTCATGAACTTAGATCTAATTTTATTTCTCCACATTGTTCCATAGTTCAGTGTAATCAGAGCAAAGCAAGTGGGCATTATATGAGATTCTTGTGCAGAGAAGAAAGATATCTCAAAATATTCAGCAAATGTGTATTTCTCCAATTCAATGTGGAACTTTAAAATATCTGACTGTATCATAGGACATAACATAACTTTAAGTTGATCTCAAAGATTTGAAAGTATATAGTCACAATTCACAATAGAATTAAATGTACAATTAAAAATATATCAGAATCAGACACTTTCAGTGACAAGGAAGAAAGAAAATCATTACAATGAAGCACTGCAGGCCCCTACTAAAAATGATAAAAAGGAGAACATATCCAAACATTTTCTATTTTCTGCTATGTTCTGCTATGCTGTGCTGTGCTGTGCTTTTCTATGCTCTTCTATGTTATTTGAGTGGTCGTTTGTCTCAGGCAGTTGTGTTGCATATCCCTGACTGACATCTAACTTGCTATGTATCCCAAGAAGAATTAAGACTTGCAACAATCCTCCTCTCTCAACTTCCAAATGAATTACAGGTCTAAATCATCATGCTTCCTGCAGTCTATTTTGTAAGAGTGGAATAACCACAACTCCCCAAATTACCAGGAACTTTATGGAGATATCATACCCAAATACATTCCTTTTATAAACACAGATTCAGCAATCCTAAATCAAATGTCAGAACATCCAATGATAAAAAAGATAAAACAAGTATAACAAGACAATTACAATATATTATAAACAAATGGGTTTAAATTAACTGAGTAAGTATTTTTAAATATATAAAGAAGTGAAATAGCATGTTATTTTTTGCAGAATTACAAGATCATTTTTAGTAATAAAATTATCTACCATTTTTGGTTCATAAAATTAACTGGAAGAAAGGGAGAAAAAAGTAATATATCAACACTGAAGATATATTTTATATAATTTGCTATTTGCTATTAAAACCTTTTAATTTAGAGCAGGAAAGAAAATTCTGATTCAATAAAGGCAATCAAAATTCCTATTACAACTATCATAGTTAATTAGTATTTTTGATGATTTGCCCTTCAAAATAGAAACAATAAAATGATACCTAATAATAACACTGTCATTGATTCTTTTTCATAGTTTTAAATGTGTCCGAGAGACAGAGAAAGAGAGAGAGAGAGAGAGAGAGAGAGAGAGAGCGCTCAGATTTAAGAACACTTGCTACTCTTGCAGATGGATGAGAGTTTGGTTCCTAGCATCCATTTCAGGCAAGTCAAACAACTTGAAACTCTAGCTCCAAGGGCTAAAATGCCTTCTGATCTTCACAGGCACCAGACAGAGAATATTACAAACAGCATTGTGATACCAATGTCTTCACACACACACACACACACACACACACACACACACACACAATATATATATATATATATATATATATATATATATATATATATGATTATCACAATTAGCATATGATATTTGACAGGGAAATCTTAGAGATATATTGTGAAAATATATGAAGTTATTCAGCAAAATTTTCAAGGATATAGGAACAAAGTCAATATTGACCAAACATCATCTCTATATTGGTCCTAGGTAATGACACACATGGCTCATGCATTCTATGCGAGAACACTAGTGTTCAGTTATATCCAAGGCTGTATACTCTCCTTTAACAAAATAAAGATATGAGCAATAAAACATTTCCAAAATCAACAAACAAAATGTTTTAAAATCCTAAATAAGTTCAGAAAATATGTTCAACATGTCTCTACAAAAATATTTCTGAATATAAAGGAAAAATTATTCACTGATTGAGAGCTCGTTGTTCTAAAGATGTTAAGATTTCTTAACTTGTGTGCATCAAATTCAATGTCCCCTAGATATAAACTTTATTAGTATTTAAAATGAAAATTGATAAACTGATTCTAATATGTATATAGAAACATGCACGGGCAGGGCAGTTTTGAAGAAGAGTAAAGCTTAGTTGCTTCTATTAATGTATCAAAATATTTTTTTTAATCATCAAACCACTTAATTATTTTTCTTTATTTACTCAGTATAGGTTAAACACACTCATTATGAGCTGGTCACTTCTATAATAAGGTTAATTTTTGAAAACTTGATTTTTTTAAATTGAGGATCAGAAGGAGGGAGAACATGAGCAAGGAAGTCAGGACCACGAGGGGTACACCCAACCACTGTGACAGTGGAACTGATCTATTGGGAGCTCACCAAGGACTGAATAAGCATGGGATAAAACCGGACTCTCAGAACACGGCGGACAATGAGAAGCCAAGGACAATGGCAGTAGGTTACAATCCTAAAACATGAACTGGCTTTGTGGGAGCCTAGCCTGTTTGGATGCTCACCTTCCTGGACCTGGGTAGAACTGGGAGGACCTTGGACTTCCCACAGGGCAGGGAATCTGGACTGCTCTTCAGTCTCAAGAGGGAGGGGGAATGGAGTGGGGGGAGGGGGGGAGGAGTGTGGAGAGGGGGAGGGGAGTGGGGGGAGGGCGCGATGTGCGGAAGGAGGGGGAGGGAAATGGGAAATGGGGAGGAGGCGGAATTTTTTTTCAACAAATAAAAAAATAATAATAAGCAAAAAAATAAAGACATTTCATTGTTTAGCAAACAGAACAAAAATTTTATTTTACTTATCAACCACAGTTTCCTCTTCCTCCTCGGCTTCTATTACCTGCCCCAACCTGTCTTTTACCCTTCCCCCATCCACTCTTCCTCCATCTGCATTCAGAAGGAATAAGGTCTCCTATGGGAATCAACAAAGTGTTGCATATCAAGTTGAGGCAGGACTAAGCTCCTCTCCCCTGCATCAAGGTTGAACAATGCATCCCACCATTGAGAATAAGTTCCGAAGAGCTAGATCATGCATCAGGGACATGTCCTGGTCCCACTGCTAGGGGCCCCAAAAAAGACCAAACTCCAAAACTGTCATGCAGATGCAGAGGTCTCAGGTGGTTCCTATGCCAGCTCCCTAGCTATCTGTTCAGAGACGTTGGGCTTCCCCAAGCCCAGGTCAGCTGTCTCTGTGAGCTTTCAAGAATGTATAAAACCTTAATAAGATAATATTTCCAATAGAGTAAATAGACCAATAAAAAAGACCAAAGAATTCTGAAAATAGCAGTTCCCTCTTAGAAACAGTCTAAGACTCCCCTCAGATTCAAGGAATATGGGTAGTAATGAATTATGGTTTTTATACACACTTAAAAATCTCACATTGAATAGTTTCCCAACTTAGAAAAGTACTCTTTTCCTTTTTTGCAGTAACTTTTGCAGTTTTATGTTTGATAGCAAAATCAGCATGAATTAATTTTCTTTTTAAAAATTTTAGACAAAACTGTTATTCTCTAGTGTTAAAAAAGTTCACCAGGTGATGGAGGAAGGTCATTGGCTAATAAAGAAACTGCTTGGCCCTGTGGGTGGAGTAAACAGAACAAAATGCTGGGAGGAAGAAGAAGTGAGGTCAGAGACTTGACAGCTCTCCTCTAGGGAGCAGACGCCTGAGAGAGACGCCATGCCCCGCTCCCGGCATGAAGCTCCGAACCAGGATGGACTAGGCTAGAATCTTCCCGGTAAGACCGGTTCTCACAGATTATTAGAGATGGGTTGATTGGGATGTGAGAATTAGCCAGTAAGTGCTCGAGCTAAAGGGCCAAGCAGTGCTTAAAAGAATACAGTGTCTGTGTAATTATCTTGGGGCATAAGCTAGCCAAGCAGGCGGCCGGGGTGCTGGGAACGCAGCCCCGCCACCCTAATTACTACAACCAGGCAACATATTTTTTGCTTATGTCAAAAACTATTCATTACTGAATATAAGTAAATGAATAGAATAAAATAAATATTTTAAAATATAATACACACAATAATAAATCAAGAAATTAAAAATCTTCATCAAATATATTCTCTCTTAATATTAGATGACCTTGAGTTAAATAATATGCATGTATTTAAATAGTCAAGCTTATCAATTACCTTAAAATACCCATATTGTGATATTCTGAGTATAGTGACAACTTAATAGTCTTATAACATTTTCCTTCTCAAAATTTTATATAAATATATATATTCATCTCTGAAATCTTAAATAATAAAGCATTTATCATTTTAATAAATATACTAGCTCTCAAAAACAACACATAGACAATCTTTCCTTGTCTAGAAAAATATTTTGAATTTAGAAAATAATTTTAAATTACATATTAGTAGTGATCATTAAAATGACATAAATAACTGGAAAGTTACGTTTTGGTAAATTTTATATATAGCAAATATAGCTCTGAAATGTTCAAATTTTTTAAATTTTAATATTTGAGAATTTTTTTAAGAAAAACGTTAATACGAAAATAACTATTCTAACTCTCTCGTTAAAATTTAGATTTTCTTCTAATCATGTGAATTTGTTCCACCATTAATGTCTGTAGTTAAAATATTGCTATGCTTATGATTTTAATATTCATATCATGATTCATAAATTTATTCTTAGCCTTTCACAATCTTTGAGTACATTAATTTACTCAGTTTTCTAGAATGTTCTTTCTATTGACTCTACTTATATGCCCTAATTGATTATTACTATTACAGTCCATTAAAACATAGTAGAAATGTACTCATACCAGAATTTGTCGTTATTTCACTCTGTACGTTAAGATACATACTGTTTGCCCTCTGTGGAAATTGAAGTTATTCATATTCATATCATACCATCATATGATGATGTGTAGTTTTAAGCCTAACAAGTAAAAGATTAATACATTATTTTCTCAGAATTTTTATGGAAGAAACTATCACATAGATCATAAGCATAAATTGGGTATTCATGCATCAAATGAACCAAGATATCCCTAGAGAATTTGCATTTTAGTAACAGATAGTGTGCCTGAAACATTTTTCACATGAAAAACTCTGCTGTGGTTTCTTTATAAGTTATTAATGTCATAATAAAACTAAATTGACATTTAGAGGTTAAAAATGACATTGCTATGTGTCAATCAACATCTTTTTGTCAATATATTGATCAAAACACAGAAATGTAAATGACTGAATATCAGCCTGACTATCCTGTCCTCATTTTCGTTCTAAACTTGTTTGCCATAAAGTCACACCAACATCACTGCCCAAATATGAACTAAACAGGACAGCAACAATGGATATACCAAAGTAGACAGAGAAAAATCCATGGGATTTCAACACTACACAAAGAACTATGGGCAAATGAGAAAAGCTGGAGGGGAAAATGTGGTCTTCCCCAGGGAACAGCACAAAATAAGCTATCTGTTTTCAAATGGTCAACCCTGACAACATGCATTTAAGTAACATATGGATAGAGCAGATTATATTTATATGTATGTATGTGTCTACATGTATGCATATATGAGATGTATATATGTTGTACATGGGGTATATGGAATAGTTTGGAAAGAGGAAAGGGGAGGGACATATGTTGCTATTACATATGTTGATGAATGAGAGACAATCCATACAATCTTGTTTTTATGTGAACTACACCCCTAGATATACAGAAGGAAATTTAAAAATAAAATTGATATCAGTTAAATATTAGGCTATCTTTGTCCAATATATACTCAACCTTAAAGCTTATGAGGTGGGTAAGAGCTATTCTTCAGTCCCTGGTGTATTATAAGTGAACACAAATATATCCTGGTAACATTTCCTGCTCATTTTGTCTAAAAGTTTCTATACACCAAACATTTAATATATAGTTTGTGTATGCAAGATATAGCAAGAGATATGGCAAAGGATATAAATGTGAATAATGTATAATTTTTATATTCAAGGAATGTAAATGACTACACTGAATTGCATCTCACATGAAGTACCTCTTCTAATTAGATTTTTCTTCTGCATCAGAGGTGGATTACTTTTGACATACTCACACTTTCAGAATCTTTAGTGAGAAATGAGAATCACATCCTCAATAACATTTATATCATTCACTTAATACATTATTTAAACAATATCTTTAATTAGCAAAAGAATATTCTGTATGTACATATTACATCAAATATTTTGTCATTTTCAAATTTTAATTCTTAATCAGTGAGTTGTTAACTCGTTTCCAAACTACAAGCTGTTAAGAAATGTAAGTACTTTCAGGATAAAAGGACAGATTAACTATTAATGTAATGTGCTTGCAGTAGTTGACACCCTACTTAGCATGACCATTATGTACTACAGCCTACAAAATTATTCTTCAAGCACCCACAGCAGAGCTAGAGCGCCATATGGCCATGCTTGTTTTTCATCAAATAATTTTTACATAAACAGCTGGTGAACTGTTTTTATTGTAACAGTGCACATATTTTTTGAGACATTTGGGAAGGATTGATGTAACTCTATTCAGTGCCTGTTTTTTATGTCAATGTTGAGGAGAAATTTGAATTCATATTTTTAAAATGTGAACGCTTACATTCATGGGAAGTTCATAAGATGTTTTATTATTTAGTGCAGTACTTAGTGTCATCTTCAGAAATTGGTAACAAGATATGAAATTAATTATAAGTAATCTTCAAGTTATCACAGCATATTCAGTATATTTATTTTTATATTCTCATAAATTTTTAGAGGCAGAGCTGGTATGTTTGGGATGATTTTGCAGGCAGTTTTAACATTACTATATTTGGTTTTGAAACATAGCTTCAACACATTATGATAAGTGATATCATAACCAGAAGATTATTAGCAATTTTGTATGAATCTCTGGTTTCAGTTGATTTGAAGATTATTTGCTCCAAAAGCACACTCTCATCTTCCTTAACAAGAAATTTCATCTGTTAAAGTCATTATTGGGTTCAAAAGTACAAGTAAAGGCATGCTCTTTTGAATTCTAAAGTAATCATGAGCACTGCACAGATCTTTGGTAAAGAGATTATTAGTGCTTAGAATGCTGAATTGTAAATCTTTAAAACTTTAAATCACATTTTATATTTAATGCTGCAAAATCTTCTTTTAACTAGAAGACTGCTGTACTAGGACTGACGAGGATTCATGCCTTATTGTATTCCATTGATTCATTTCCTATAGATTATTTGAACCTGAAATGTTTCATTACAGAAGAGAATATATTCATATATGAGACGTCTGACACTGAAAAGCTTATTGCCTCTTATAATTAGTATGTCTATTTTAAACAAAGTGAAGCTTTCATAATCAAGACTGCCTCATATGTGTCATAAACTACTAATAAACATAAAATATAGAATTAAGGAAGAATTTCCCAATCTTAACTACTTTCATTTATCTATCTGTCATTTATATGACTGATTGAAACTATTTAGAGGAATTCAAATATATTTTTAAAAATATATTATTTTTATATACAAATGGAAAAAAAGATGGAGTTCTGTTTTTGTCCTATTTTTAATGATTTAATAAAACACCACGACAAAAGCAACTCGAGGAGGAAAAGAGCATTTGATTTATTTCCACTTATAATTCATAGGCCTTCTTGAAGGGAAGTCAGGGTGTGAACTCAAGATAAGAACCTAGAGGCAGGAGTGAAAGCAGAGGCCATAGAGGCTGATGTCTAACTGGTTTGCTTTCCATGGCTTGCTCAGAAGGTTTTCTTACAGAACTCAGGGATACCTTCCTAGCAGTGTCACCACCCACAGTTTGTTACACCTTCCCACATCATCATTCAAGCAAATGCCTCTATAGACTTGCTTCTGGATCTTACACTACTTCTGTGCCCTGTTACATAATGATCTGTGAGACTTAGGAGGGAATATGTGATATATAACATTTTTTAATGCAAGCATTTTTTTTTCAATTAAGGTTCACTTTTCCAATGTATTCCTTTTCATGCCACAGGCCAGGGTGTTTTGCCCTGTCTTAAGATTGGAGGGGGAGGGGAGGAGGTATGTGAATAGAGTGGGAGGGAAGTGGGAGTAGGAGAGGAAGTGGGAATTTGGATTGATATTTTTTAAAGTAATAAAATAATAATAATAAAGAAAAATCCTAATAACACAACTGACTAGTACAATTTCATTCTTTTTAAATTTTTATTTTGTCTATTTAAAAATTATATTAATTTATTTGTGATTTCTTACAATATATTTGGATCATATAAAATTCTTCCCTCAACTCTTCCAAGACACATCTAGTTCCTAATCCACCAAACTTTGTATCTTTTGTTTGTTTTTTTCTTTGTTTGTTAAGAACCCCTCAAGATCAATTTGTACTGCACGATTTTTTATATATGCAGCCTACAACTGAAATGTAGTCCCTTAACTATGACTACATTCAAAGATTAAATGAACTCTCCCTCTCCCAACAGTAAATAATAGCCAATGATGCCAGAGCTAAGAGTTGGATTTTCAATCCTGCTTCTCTTTCCAAGCTGAGAGGTAGTCTTGCAACCAACATGAATTCATATGTAAAGCTTCCCTCCTGTGTCCAGAAGACAATTCCCTTGTAGTCATCCACCACCTCTGGCTCTTACACTATTTCTGTGCCCTGTTCCACAATTATCGGTGAGCTTTGGGAGGGGATATGTGATATATAATATTTGATTTAGAGTTAAGCATTCTATAGTTTCTTATTTTCAGTGACTTGGCCAGGTGTGGGTCTCTGTTAATCACTGTCTACTGCAATTTGAAACTTCTCAGATGAGTGTTGAAAGGTACATTAACATATGTATATAATGATAAGGCACTAGAAATTATTTTAATATTTTGTACATTTAGAATAATGGTAGTAGGTTTTCTTCTATGATATATCTAGCCTAGGTTCTAGGCTTGATAATGCTGCCAGGTATGGGTATCATCTTGTGAAGCTGAACTTTAAATACAATCAGAAAATATTTGACTATTCCCATGATATATGCATCAATATTGCACTAATGGACTTATCTTGTCAGGATAGTCACTATTGTAGTTTTTGTAATTCACAGCTGGGTAAGACTGATGATGAAGAGACTCATTTGGAATAGGCTTTACAGTTTTTTAAATGCATTTTTATCAGTAACTTATATGAACATGCAGCACTTAAAACCAATTTGTCCCTGTAGATTTTAATTAATTGCCAATTGTTTATTTTATCCAACATATGTCACTTTTACTTGACTATTAAGAGTTTGATAATAATTATTCTATAAAGGTATTCCTTCCAATTAAATCAACTCATTACCAAAAATTTGATTTTAATTGGATAAAATCAAGTACACAAATGAATTCAGCTAAAATGTAGCATGTGACGAGTATTAGAAAACACTACATGAGCCCCTAGCATTTTTGGATATTTTTCTTTTTTAAAAAAAGATCATTTCATTAAGGAACATTGTTTGCAAATACTTGGGAGAGAAAAAGGACATCTCCAGAGTATCTAGAAGGCATGCTTAATGCACCATTATTCGTGACACAGCCTTCCTAAGTTTAAGGTACGTATTCTATAATATGACTCACTACTTGCTCTGATTTCAAGTAGAAATCTCCATGCTGCCCTATGGAAACAGAGGCTTGGCAAACATTTTAATAAAATGTTAGCACTCTGCCTGTTGCTATTACTTTAAATCATAAACTTATTTGTATCTTATCCAAGATTGAAATGTCTTTTTGAGCACTCATGTAGCTAAGACAGTATAACATTCAAGCTTGGTAAAATGGCAAAGTAAAAGGATTCATGTGGTTCTTGATAAGAACTACAAATCTGTTTTCTCTATTCATAAAGAAAATAACATTAATAGCCTATAAAATATATAAAGTAGATAACTTTTTCATTTTTATTTTGTTTTTGACATACTTTAGTATCAATTTGAGCTTCTCCAAGTTGAATAACTACCTTGAAACATACTATTAAAATGTGTGAGCTATAATATGGTGAAGAATAAAAGCAAAAGATAATATAGCTTTCATATACATGCTTATTAAAGTGTCATTATAAGCATTTGTGTTCTTGTAGTATTATATTTGAACAAACGTCAAACCTACTGAGGTTAAATAATGATCGTGAAAACAAAGTCCATATTTTTAAATGTTATATTTGATTGCTTATGTTCATTCCTACTTTCTATGAATGTCAGTTCAAATAAATTATCTATGATGTATAAACATAACATCTATTTTTGTATTAGTGTTTTTAATATTGAAAATAGATTCTTCTCTCATACAATACATCTCAACCACAGTTTCCCCTCCCTTCACTCTCCCATCTACCCTCCTCCACCTTCCCTCTCCCCTCTGATCTACTCCCCCTCCATTTTCCTTTAAAAAGGAACAGATATCCAAGATGCAACAGCCAAGCAACCAAAAACAAGATACAATAAATTAAGGCAAAAGCCTTATTAACCAGGATGGACAAGACAATCCAATAGGATGAAAAGAGTTACAAGAGCACAAGTCCTCATATTGAGTGTGGACTAGTCAAACCAATAGGAGAAAAGTTCCCAAGAGCAATTAAAAGAGTCAGAAACATACTCACTCCTACAGTTAGGATTCCCACAAAAAACATCAAGCTAAACATTCACAGCATGTATTGGGAGCACCATGTATAGACTTATGCAGGCTCTGTAGTTGCCTCTTCAGTCTCTGTGAGCCCAAGTGAACCCTGCTTGGATGATCCAGTGGACAATATTCTCCTAAATTCTTCAACCTTCTCAGAATCTCATAATCTTTCCTCCCTGTCTTCTACAGGGATTCTATGATCCTGAGGCTGTAGGGATGTGATAGAGATCTCTAATTTAGACTATCTCTCTATAAAATTTCTAGTTTTGGGTACCTGCACCTACTCCCATATGTTGCTGTGGGGAACCTCTTTGATGATGACTAGGTGAGGCACTGATCTATGAGTATAGCAAAATACCATTAGGAATCATTTCGGATTTTGCCAGTCATGTTTGGATGTCCCTAGATCTCAGAGCTATCTGGTCTCCAGTTCCTGGGTATCTAGGCAGTATAGAAAATGGAGTACTTCACACAGCATGGGCCTCAAGTTAATTCAGACATTAGTATTAATTTTTTTCAACAAAATAAAGTTTTATTTCTTTTTTTCTTTTTATTATTATTGTTATTACAAATTTTCACCTCCTCCCATTTCCCTCCCCCTCCTCGCATTCCCCCTCCCCCTCCCTCTCCAGTCTAAAGAGCAGTCAGGGTTCCCTGCCCTGTGGGAAGTCCAAGGACCTCCCCACTCCATCCAGGTCTAGGAAGGTGAGGATCCAAATAGACTAGGTTCCCACAAAGCCAGTACATGGAATAGAATCGAAACCCAGTGCCATTGTCCTTGGCTTCTCAGTCAGCCCTAATTGTCAGCCACCTTCAGAGAGTCCGGTTTGATCACATGCTCCATCAGTCCCAGTCCAGCTGGCCTTGGTGAGTTCCCATTAGATCAGCTCCACGATCACAGTGGGTGGGCGCACCCCTCACAGTCCTGACTTCCTTGCACATGTTCTCTGTCCTTCTGCTCCTCATTTGGACCTTGGGAGCTCAGTCCAGTGCTCCAGTGTGGGTCTCTGTCTCTATCTCCATCCATCGCCAGATGAAGGTTCATATTCATCTTTTGGTATTGATCTGAACAGAGAATTTTCAACAGAAGAAGTTCAAATGGCCAAAAGACACTTAAGTTCATGTTCAATCTCCTTAGCAATCAGGGAAATGCAAATCAAAACAACTTTCAGGTACCACCTTACACCTGTCAGAATGGCTAAAAACAAAAACACCAATGATAACCTTTACTAAAGAGGATGTGGAGTATGGGGAACACTTATCCATTGCTTGTGGGAATGTAGACTTGTACAACCACTCTGGAAATCAGTGTGGCTGTTTCTCAGGAAATTCGGGATCAACCTACCTCAAGATCCAGAAATACCACTCTTGGGAATATACCCAAGAGATGCCCTATCATACTACAAAAGCATTTGCTCAACTATGTTCATAGCAGCATTATTTGTAATAGCCAGAACCTAGAAAAAAACTAGATGTCCTTCAATGGAAGAATGGATAAAGAAAGTGTGGAATATATACACATTAGAGTACTACTCAGCAGTAAAAAACAATGACATCTTGAATTTTGCATGCAAATGGGTGGAAATAGAGAACACTATCCTGAGCGAGGTAACCTAGTATTAGTTTTATAAATAGATTTTGCATGCTATATGTAAAACTTTAAGCCACATCATTCTAAACATCTCTATTAATTACCTGTATGCCTATATAACACAGGTGTAGATGGAAGTTTCTGTCCCACCTTTTCTTGTCCCAAATAAAAGCATAGAGGCTTTTATTAATGACAAACGATTTGGCCTCTTAGCTCAGGCTTATTACTAACTAGTTCTTGCAATTTAAATTACCCTAAAATTCTTATATATGTTTAGTCGTGTCACTTGGTACCTTTTCTCAGTAAAACATGCTCATCTTGGTTCTCTGCTTCTGGCTGGTGACTATGTCTCTGCCTTTCTTCTTCACAGAATTAATTTAGTATGGTAGCCCTGCCTATACATCCTGCCTGGATACTGGCCCAATCAGCATTTTATTAAACCATTATGACTGACAAATCTTTATAGTGTACAAAAACATTATGCCACAGCATTTCCCCTTTTTCTTTTTAAAACAAGGTCCTGAATCTATTCTCCTTTGTTTAGCTTTTTTTTCCTGATCATTATCTACAACAACTTGTAAGCAACATGCTAAACAAAGAAAAATATCCATAATCATGATTTGGGGGGACTATGGGCATTGTTTTCTTGGTGATTGTGACCACTGATAATCCTATGGGGACCCAAAGAAAATTTAGGAATATGGTAAAGTCCTGACTGAAGTATTCTGTGAACCTGAATCATCTCAATGAGCAGTCTTGAGGCATTTCTAGATGTAGAAACTGCAACAGAGGTGCTCTGAAATGTTGAATCATCTGGACTATCTGCTCCCATTGGAGATTTTTCGGGGGGGGGGGGGGTTCTTGATCAAACCTATCATTCTTAACCAAGAATGAATCCACAACCTCTTATTTCCTGTGGAAACATATCCAAAGCCTCTTCTTCAAAGTAACATATTTTTTGACTTAAATTTTGAAGTTAAGACCTTTTCAAAATACATATGTTGGATTAATCCAGCAGCATTTATAATCAAATGTCTTTTAACAGTTGTTGCTCCTTCCTCTGCAGTCAAACAATTCAAAGACAGCACAATAACATAGCATCCAGATTCTCTGTGTATTTCCATCTTTATGTATTTTTTAACTCTCTTTTGAGATTTTCTGTTTTTTTTTTTTTTTTTTTTTTTTTTTTTTTTTTTTTAGAGATAAGGTTTCTCTGTGTATCTTTGGTTGTCCTTGCTGGTCTTGAACTAACAGAGACATGCCTCCCTCTGTCTCCCAAGTGCTGGGATTAATGGCTTGTGTGGCTACTCTATCTTTTATAAGAATTTTCTCTATCTGTTTTTGCTCTCAAGTCTACTTTTAAACACAATGTAAACTGTTTAGAGGGTTTTTTCCATCTGAAATCTATCTTTACTGCATATATCTATTTTTTTGTGTATGAGTCTTTACTAAGTGATATGGCTAGGATTAAAGTTGCAGCTTTTGCATCTGACTCCACCCCTTTCCTTAGCTTTTTGAGAGTCTAGCTTCCTGGCAGAGGTACTGGCAGGAGCCAGATTTATTTCTACAACTCTGTGGAGTTTCTAGGTTCATGTCACCACCAAGAAGCCTGATGTTTGTTGCTCATAAACACAATTTCAGTATTTGGTGGCAGGACCTCTTAAAAGCATTGCAAGGTTTTGGTTGTTAACGCTGAGTCAGGTAGCCTTTTTTAAAGGAACTTCCCGCATCTCAGCTTGCAGCTAGTAAATAGAACCTACCATACTAGAGATGGTTACCAAGAAGCTGTGCTTGACTCTGTTCTTGTCTGTCTAGAATCTTTTTTTAAAGAACTTTCTCAGGCTTTTTGTCTAAATTCTTGTCAAACATTTGGGGTCCCTTATGTAAACAGAGACTGCACTTTTGTTTCCCTGCCACCAGACCCAAATAATAATAATAATAATACAAACTGTATTAATTACAACAATGTTTCCTAATGATTCAGGCATATTCTTAGCTAGGTTTTACCTTTTAAATTAACCCATTTCTACTATTTTGTATTTTACATTGAAGTTCGTGGTTTGTTACCTCACACCTTCATTCCTAAATGGCTACATGGTGTCTGCTTGACTCCAGTTTCTTTTTACATTTTGTTTAGTTTTCCCAAGAAGCTATATTCTGCCCTGCCATAGGGCAAAGCAGACTATTTATTAGCCAATAGTAATAAAACATATTCATAGCATAAAGATGGGAATTCCACAACACACAATAAAGAAAAGAAAGTCATTCTAGTCACAATTTGAAGTGAAAACTTTTTTTTCAGGATTGCATTCACAACTAAAGGAAGAATCAAAGGTATTTAGTGTCAGAAGATTTAAAATTTTTCTGTGATAGGCTTACTTCTTTCTCTCTTTACCATGTTGTTTTTAATCTTAAATAAAATATTATCTCAAGCATATACTCTTACAGGAAATAAAAAAATATATAATTTTACATCCTTTGTAAGTTTATAAATGTTGTCATTGATTTCTACATAGGCAGCCCACATCATCATCAACTGTACCCTTGTCATGCTTGCTAACATGGAGGATATCTTCTCTCTGTATTTCAATATTATCATTAACCAAAATATTGAATAGAGTCATATTTAATGACAATATAACAGAGCTGTTTCTAGAAAAGACAAAGGAGTTATTCCTACTACTACAAACATAAGAATTACCTAAGATAAAAAATAAATTCTACTTAATAATTATATTGAATTATATTTGGTGTTTTTATGGATCTTGATTAGACTATATCTGTGATCTTTAAGCATGTTTTCCAACCAAAGTATTGACAACAAGACACATTTGTAATCCCAATAATTTGTAAATTGAGGTAGCAAGATCATAAATTCAAGGCCAGCCTGCTCTACATAGCAGGAATGTATTGAATACAAAGAATGAACAAGAGGAGGAACAAGAGAAGGAAGAGGAAGAAAAATCAGAAACTTCATAGTTCAGTATTTTATTACTAGTGATGTTTATGGGTCTAGATTTTCTTGAAAAAAATCAATGGTAATATTTGCTTCTCATTTCTAGATAGTGTGACAAAATACAGAACAATAAAAAATTAAAACAGAAATATTGATAGTTGTTATATATGTTGTAAGAGAAATATTTATTTCTATTTAAAACTAATTTTTACATTGTTAAAAATTAACTCATCCTCAAGTCTAATCATTTGAACTATATATGAAAAGAAAATTGATAAAGTATTATAGGTTAAAGAATGGGTAAAGATGTGGTAAATATTAGGGATTAAATATTTTCAGTGTAGCAGGTGACTACAAGATTATTGAAGAGATAAAGATTTCATAGGTGACAGATATATCAAAATTCAGTAGACTGTTTGCTTCATGGATTATTTGACAAGATTTATCTTTGATCTTAACAGCACATTTGTGATTAAAAATCAATGTAAATATCAAAAGAAAATCTACAATGTAGCTTTTAGCCCTCATCAGAGGAGCTTCTATTTGCATTTCATGTAGAATAACAAGTGGGAAAATATAGAGGCTGAGTGATGGTGGAAAGTTCAGGCATAAATATAATGTCTATATAACACCCCACCATGAACTCCCATAAGTCTTGGAGAACATTGTGAAAATATGTTGAAAGTATAGTTGTCAGTGATTGGGGAAGACTTCTGCAAAACAGTGTCTTCTGGATACAATAGGGCCTTTGCAATCATGAACTCACAGCAACTATTGTTCCCTGCGCAAGACCTACAAAAGGTGAAGGCAATCAACATTCCACTATGTGAAATGCAGTACTCAAGAAGTTGTAACCCTAGTTGGGGAGCCATTAGCAATTGATAGTTGCTGGGAAAGGGAGAAAGATATTTCTTTAGGGATGTGTCCTCTGTTTGGTCATCCATGATCCAGGTGGATAGACCTACACTCACATGCATATGAGCAGCACTAATTATATTCAGTTATTTATACATAAAAGAAGGCATAAAGTTGGAAATGGACATGGTATGGAATTCTAGGAAGAGCTGGAGGGGAGGAGAAGGAGGGACAATATGACCGAAATACTTTGTACACATTATAAACTTGTCAATAAATAGTTATTAAATATATAACCTACATGTGATTAAACATGTTAATTCATGCTCAAAGCACACTGGTTACTTAAGAAACAATAGCAGTGACTAGTCCATTCTGAGTACAATAACTATATGCTGAAAAACAATAAAACAATTTTTTAACCAAAGTTCAATCTGTGTACTGATTTCTTACATACTTTATCTTGGTCTTTTCTTTGAGACTTATGGTTTGTAACTGCTGTCTGTAATTGTTTTTGCTCACATAAATATTCTTACTTGCCTTGAATTAGTTTATTATTCACTTTTGTTTGAAATTGCCTACTATATCTTGTACTTTTATGGAAATTATGTAATAGTGAACCCCTTTTATGGTACTTATGTATATTATTATAAATAATTACATGGTTAAAGTACCTGCAAGATTATTTTTAATAAATAAGGCTTCAAAAATTACTCATCTAGAATGGGTTATATCTTAATTAAAAAGCATTAGCATACTGTTATTTTGGAAAATGCAAAAAGAAATTATTGTGAACTTTTAATCTGGTTAATTATGACCAAACATATTAGCAATCAGTTACATACCGAAGAATAAAATGAGCCTTAAAAATCTAAGAGAAAGGAAGATCGGTTAAAGAATATACACACTTAGAGCAAGGTTTCCATACATATCTGTCTCCTCCTTCAGCTACATGACATCTCACTGACACTGCCTTGTTTCTCCCCTGTCTCTGCTTGGAATTCCCACTTTACTCTATTCTGCCCTGCTATAGGACTAAAGCAGCTTTATTTATTAACAAAACACATTCACAGCATATAGAGGGGAATCCCACATCACCTCCCCTTTTCTGTCTAAACAAAAAGGAATGTTTTAACTTTAACATAGTAAAATTACATCTAATAAAACAGGAATCAAGCAAAAATTACACCTAGAATATTTATATCTACTTTATCTTTTATTATAACTAAGGAAGACTATAAATATAGCTATTCTTTGACTCTATCAAAGACACCAGAAAAATATAATAATACCTAAGTTAACAGGAAGTACATTGTAAGCAACTTCCAAAACTCTAGAAATGACAGAGATACCTTACTACCTGGACATTCAACCAAAGTTCTTCGGTAACTTTGGGGCACCCATCTTCAACCTATAGGCCAAAAGTATCTGGCAGACTTTTTTTTTGAAGCAGGAAATTTCAAAGACAGTTCTACCTATAATGGGAATTTTCAGTCACTTTCTTCTGTATCCTACAGAATGTCTTGCAGACTCTTTCTTGAAGCAGGAACCCTGAAGAACTGTCTTACCTTCTTTAGGCAATTTCAAAGTCATTTTTTGTGGTTCTTGCTTGTCCATTTCATACAACATAACATCAAGCAGTCCAAGCAAAAGCAGTTTTTTGCACAGATGGCTAACAAACTCCACAAAGAGCTTCTTTGATGCCCATCATGCTCTTATTGTATACTGGTGCAGTCAGGAGCAGATGTGTCTCACTGTCCTGAAAAGTCCTAAGATTTTAAAACATTTTAAATGTCATATTCTCTTAGTCTTTGAAAGTTTTGAAGATTACCTATCCATCTGAAATTTATCTCTGTACATCCATAAAATCTAAATAAGATAATTACAAGCTTGAATATTAAAGATGATTACCTATTAACCTTTATTACTTAATTATACATTACATTTTTAATGAGCTGTATAAAGATAATACCTTAAACAAGAGGAGAAATACATATGCACAGTGTAACAAAATCAACCTTAAATTTATATTAATAAACCAAGATTCATACCAAAGAAAGTATTCATCTCTATATCATAGGCCCCTTTAAATGTAAACAAACATTTATAAATAATATTTGGGAATTTTGGTATAGTTCTCTCCAAACTGATTCCTGCTTTTTGTTGGGTGAAGTATTTTGGGGTGTTCAAGGTGAACTTTTGGGAGGTTTTTTTCCATCAAAGCACATTAGTCTGGAGGAGTCCACAGGTTTTTATTCTCTGTGGAAACAAAAGAAAAATCTCCTTTCCAAAACAACATATCCTTAGGCCCAAATTTTGAAGACAAGGTATCTTTAATATATATCAGTTTAGCTTAGCAGTCTGTACAATCAAATGTCTCTCTGTACTTAGCTCATTCAGTCAAAAAATTCAAAGAAAACAAAATAATGTGCATAATCCAGACTCTCTGTGTCTATTTCATCTTTGCATGGTTTAGTTTTCTTTACTCATTTAATCTATGAAGGTCTGTGTCTCTTTAATGATTTTAATTATTTTTATAACTATTTCTTCTCTCTCCAAAGCCTATGTACATTTATCCAACACCATGACCCATATAGAGGTCTTTTTCATTTGCATTTGTCTTTATTGCATGTGTATCTGGAATTAGTTTTTGAACAGGAGAGCCTGTTGCTTTTTTTTTTTAATGCTAAGCAGGCAAGACTAGGACCAACTCTGCAGTCCTGCCTGTTGGCTCTGGCCAGTCCATTGTGGCAGAGGCATGTTCATTGCCTCTGTGAGCCATACATTCTGTCTCAGCTCCTTGGTCACAGTGGGTTTATGTTACCATTAAGCATCTAGTAGCATGCTGCTCACAACCCCCACTTAAGTGCTTGGTCTTCTAAAAGAGTCAGAGTTTATGCTGTCAACACAAACTAGGGAGACACTGTTTCTTATGCCGCGTCAGTAAGTCTATCAAAAACTATGCTTAACTCACTTCTTTTGTTCCTAGAATTTCTTTCCAAGCTCTCTCATGTTTTATGTGAATTTAGTTTGCACATTTTGATGTGCCAAATCTGTTGTAAGAGGCTGCTCATTCATTTCCTGGCTTCTCAGACATAAAATAATCACACAAAAACTATATTAATTGCAATTGTTTTGGAACTAGCTCTTGTAGACCAGGCTGGTCTCGAACTCACAGAGATCCTCCTGCCTCTGCCTCCCAAGTGCTGGGATTAAAGGCATGCACCACCACTGTCTGGCCCAAGCAGTGGTTTAATTAATACAGTTTCTGTATGTTTATTTCAGGTCTGGGCCAGCAGGAAATGAATGAGCAGAGTCTGCCTACTACAAAAATATAGAACCTAAATATACTACTGCATATGTATCATAAACATGACATTTTAGTACTTCTGAAACCACACATTCTCTTCTAAATAATTGTATGTTCTTATCTGTTACTTCTCAGCATTAATTTTCTCTCACTGACATTTTCACATACATTTAAAATATGAAAACATAATAAGCCATATATTTGATTTTTAAAATATTTAAATGCTGCACATGAAGTTCTACAGTGTTATATTGGTGTTTTAGCCAGTGTTATATTTCAACTAATAAAAACTAATTATTTCAAATTACTTATACAATAGATCATTTTATACATATCAGATATTTTAAAAAGAAAATAAATAATATTTAATAAATAATATACATATTTGGTAAGTTGTCTTTTATATTTTTGCTTTGATTTTTTACATGCTAATCCAGTTGTACCTTCCCTATCCTCTTCGCACCTTCTTCTCATCCCCATCTGCTCCTTAGAGAGGGTAAGGCCTCCCATGGGAAGTCAATGAATAAAGGAAGAGGTTTTATTTAAGGATTATAAGCAATCATAATAGATATCGCTATAGACAAGGAATGATTTCTATTACAGATATATTAGATTAGACAAACTCAGAGGGAAAGACAAAATTTAAAAAAATTAACTATGTAATTCTGAATTAACTAATGAATAAATGTGCTCACATTCAAAACTGCCAACATTGTCTCAAAGGAACATAGATATTAGGTTTTCTTCCCAGAGGAAATTACTTTTCTGTTGTCGAAATGGTATAAACTGAAAGTGTCAGCTATGAAATCCTCTTTACAATCATGAGTGATTGGAAAAGAAAAGACAAAATGAGCAAAGGAAGATAATAAGAGGGAGTAAAAGAAAGAGGGCGGATGGAGGAAAGAAAAGGAGGGGGGGTAGATGAGGGAGAGAGAGAGATTCAAGGTGAAAGGGCACCAGATTTGTAGTCAGCAAAATTTCAGGCCATGTGAAGCTACAAAAACATGAAACCTGTTTTTGGTTTTTAAAACAAAAGTACTTGCAGGAAAAAAGAACTACAGCACAGTAGGCATGATGTAGGGAAAAGATCTCTTCAATAAACAGAAAAAGCAGAGATAAAAGTTGAACCCAGATTCAAGGAAAATAACATTTGGAAAATGTGTAAGTCAATCAAGCAAATGTGAAAAGTAACCTGGAAATTCATTCACTAAACTCTTAATATTTAGAAGTATGACAAGTGTAATCTCTGCTTCTATCATTTAGAAATAAATAATCAATGAAGATACAAAAGCACAATTATAGGGTTTTTTACACATTATTGCCTGGTAGAGAATATTTAAAGGGAAATAGGTTGACTGGATCATGATGATTGCTTATTCTGAATGTTAAATATATTCTCTACTATTGAATATTTGAGAATTTCAAAAATGTAAGCACATATAAAGTGACTACATTTGAAATTTCAAATTTAAGAAGAAAATTATTTAGAAAAATAAGATAAATTTTGATAACTCCTCTGATAAAAACAGAAACTGGAAATTGTTAATGAACAGTACCAAAATAAAACTACAGTTGAATCACCAGCCATGTTCATCAAATATTTCAATTCTAAGTAATTACAGGCTAAGTTTGCCAATGGTTGTCAAGGAAGTAAGTAATATCTTGTGTAAAAGAATTCAAAGTCATGAGAGAGGGATTAGAGAGATGGATCTGCTTTTTCAGAGAACCTGAATTTAGGTTTCCAGCAACTTCAAAAGAATTCAATGATTCTGGCCTCTCTGGACATCTACACTAACATGTTCATATGCATGAAGAGATACATACACAAATATACATAATTAAAAATAGAAACATCTTTTTAAAAACATGTAAAATTTTAGATAAGATAGTACAAACAGTACACATTGTATCCATGGAATATAAAGACATAATATTGTAAAAATTGGCTTAAATAAAGCATATTATCAGACTAGGTGTCTTTTTTTTTGAGACAAAGTTCTATTTTGTTGCTAAGACTGGCTTGGGCTTTGATATAAGCCTAAGCTGATCTTCAATTTATAATTCTGTTTCAATTTCCCATATATTAGTATTGAATGCACATTCCATATGCCAAGCTCACTCTATAGTACAATGGAAGTTGGACATGCACTAATATACAGAAGATAATTTTAACATAGGTTTCATCAAAGCAGTATGGCAGCTAAGAACACCTGGTTATATTTCCCATAGATATACAAAGGTGAATAGCTTATTAACACACAAATCTATTTACAAGAGCAATAGAAGATCATTGAGAGTCTGTAGTGCTTTAATTAAGTACACCAAAATTAAAAGATACACTGAAAAAGGCAGGGATGAAAAATTGTTTATTTCTCTTCTGCAACTCAAATCTGACAAGCTAGGAAAGAGATAATTTCTTCTGGGTGTAGAGATCAAGAATTAATTCTTGGATTTAGATTTGAAGTCCCAGTATCATACTTGTCCGAATGTAATTCAACATTGGACACCTCCAACCTTTCGTGACAGGATGACGAATAGGTCAAAAAAAAGTGACTATAATGCATTGTCTGAGGGCTCAGTTTAAGACTCAACAAAGTGAGCCCCAAACCCATATAGAAACTGAATACCCTGTATATAGAACAGACCTCTTAGGTGGAGCCTATATACTGTCTCAAACATGAGATAGAGATCTATGTGCATAACTGCATCCTAATCTGGAGAGAGAGAGAGAGAGAGAGAGAGAGAGAGAGAGAGAGAGAGAGAGAGAGAGACTGAGACAGATAGAAGGACAGAGTGCTAACTTGGAAGCTTTTGAAGGCTTAAAGCTCACTCCCAGTGACAAATCCTACAAGGCCTCACTTAGGTATTCTTTTCCAAATTGTTCCAACAACTGAAGACCAACCATTTAAATATGTGAATTTATGTAGGCAATTTGCATTTAAACCACCACACTGAACTGAACTATTTTCTATTCAGATTGCTTTTGATCATTGTGATTTGTCACAGAAATAGAAGGAAAACTAGAACACTAATTCCCTAGGGCTGTGGCAAGGTAGGAAACCCAAGTCTGTCCTAAAACGTAGTGTGTAGACTTTGGAAACTTAACACTAAGAAGATCAGAAATGGCCTCATTATTACAGTAGCACTAAAGGTCCATTAAGGGAAAGTTATTTTCTTTTAGAAAAAGGAGTAAAATCTACCTTTGAGTGGCAACCTACCATACAAAGTTGGGTAAGTCAGTCATCTGAGCAAGGGACCTTACCCAAGGAAAACTGAGTCACTTTAAGTTATGCTAAAGAGATGGTGAGATTAGTTATTCCTTTAGTTATATAATATACTTTTCCTTTCCAGAATCCCTATCTTTTGTACGGTTTCTTATAGAGCCTTAATCACAGAGCTAATCCTGTCTGATTTTCTGAATTATTTTAAGGTATTACAATTTTAATTATGTTTCCAAAGTACTTTTGACCATGTAATTTCTTCTCTAGTTTGCTATTTTATTGCTATCATAAATGACTGACCAAAAAGAAATTATGAAAGTGGTTTGTTTGATACATAGGTCCAGATAGGGTTCTGCCATGAAGAGAAGTCATGGTAGGAACTCAAGGCAAGAACCTCGAGGCAGAATCTCGAAGCAGAAACTGAAGTGGAGGTCACGGAGAAACACTTCTTACTGTCTTTCTCACCATGACCTGCTCAGTTTGCTTTCTTATACATCCCAGGTCCACCTTCCCAAGGAGGGCACTACCCACAATAGGCTGGCTCTACCCTATTAATTATTAATTTCTGAATTATTAATTCAGAAAATGTCCCACAGACTTGTGTATAGATAACCTGATGAAGACATTTTTCTCCATTATGGTTACCTCTTCTCAGATGACCATAGCTTGTGTCAAGTTGACAAAAATCTAATCAACACATTAGTGGGTTTCAGGGATAGCAAGCTAGGATCTTTCTGGAGCCACAGTTATGTCATAACAGATAAAAATGAAATTTAATTTACTATTATTCTCATGACTTTTATCTGTATCTGCCCTATGGAAACATTCTGTCCATTTTACTGTGCTTAAGGATACTAATGAAAATACTTCAGGTATGCTCATAAGAAAGTAAATAGCAAAGAATCGCAAGGTATGATTTTGACCAAACACTAAAGAATTCTGTCTTTTGAGATTGTAGAGGTTATTGGAAAGGTTTGTACAGAAAGGTACAGTTCAATGTAGAGGGGTAAAACCTCCCTGCAGAGATTTACAGAATATTTTTTCAAAATGATGTGATCCTGAATTTAAAAAACATCTGCTCTCTATATAAACTGCAAAATGCTGTTGAATAGCAAGGGTATTTGATATTTTCAGGAACTTTTCCAAGAATAAAATAAAAGTATTTACCATTCTAGTTAGAAATGTGAACCTAGGAGAGTGATACCTAAAATTGAGGCGACTTTAAACACCATCTCCAGTGACACACCTTCTCCAACAAGGGCACACCTCCTAATCCTTCTTAAATAGTTCTACCAACTGTATCCGAGGTATTCAAATATATGTACCGACAGAGGCCATTTTCATTCAAATCACCACATCCAACATTGGTTACCAAACCTAAAAGGCCCATAATTTGAGTGCCAGATAGAACATACCCTGGGTGTGTTAGGCTCTTAGGAAGTAAAAGCCTATGTGAAGGGCTCATTTCCATGTCAGCAAAGGGAAGTGGCATATGTCTAGCCAGGAGTTTTTGTAAAAACCTATTGTAAGGTATTAAGGTACCAATTACCCTAATAAAAAAAGAGGAAGCCCATGGACTGCTACACTACCAGTAGTAGATTAAAGTAGATTCTTAGTACAACACCTCATTTATTGTTGTCTGCATTACCTCTTTGGAAATTCAAAGAGGAGTTGTTGCTCAACCAGGGTGAAAACCTCAATCCATGGATGAAAAAATTGCTGGGCCTAATAAATGTAGTGGTAGAAATGTTGAGACTTCAGAGAACCATCAATTTACCCCAATAAAGAAGAGTTCATGTGTAGATCTCCCCAAACTGTCAGACCAGGGAGGCCTTTCATAAGGAGTAGGTGGTGGTAGATGGTATATAGGATTTTGATAATCAGAGTAACTATTTCTAGGTTATAACATAAAATAATGTAAGGACATTTAGTGAAGTTTCACTGCCTTTATACCCAAAGTGAAGAGGCCCCATAGATTCTAGAAAGGCCCAGGGATGACACTACATAGTTATGTATACCCATGTCTCCTCATGAGAACTAAAGGAGATAAAGGTATAGAAACATAATGTCAGCCTTAGGTCAATAGAGGAGGAGTCCTAGGCCCTAACAGTCATTTTGAAAGTCAAGCTACCGAGTTCAAAAGGAGCAGGCAAATCTTTGCTTATGATGCTGAGGTAGATCTGTAAGAGTAACATCTCTCCAATCCTCCTTTGTAATTTCAGAGGTGAGGATCTTTTATTAGGGTTTAAATCTCAAGGAGAATGAAGTGGTAAACTCTAACATGTCAGGGAGGGGACTCTGAACATTAATAACTAAAAGATATAAAGAGTCGTTCAGAGTGCTTCCATTTCTGCCCTCTTGGATGTCTTGGGGAAGAAGACATGAAGACATGCCTTTCTTTCAGATTCTTCTCCAGGGTAGAAGAGGGATAGGGGCATAGAAATGAGGGGTTAGCCTGAAAATAATGGATTCTAGTATTCCTACAACCAATTAGAAATCAAATAATGGCATCAAACACACACACAAAAAAAAATGACACATTCTCAACCAAGATTAAATGGGCTGCCACAAAGCCTAGCCTTTCTAGGTATTGCCTGGCTTCAGAAAACCCATGGAACACCTGAAAATCAACATCCTGAGACACATACCAATTATCTTTGACCTTGTCTTGGTTTTTGCTCTGTTGTCTATGCATTTGATAAACTCCCAAGTATAGGCAGACCAGAGGTTAAGGATCTTGTGATTTTTTTCAGTAGGAAACACAATTTTGATTGCAGAATAGCCATTTTAAAAGCCAGTGACATCTTTTGAGTAAATTGAAAACTATCTATCCCTCCCAATAATGGTGAAGGAGGCAGTTTTTACAGTCTTCTCTCCACCAGACATCAGACCCTGAAGTCAGATGAGTAAATGCTATGCTCAGAAAAAAAAATCATTTCAGAGAGGCAGAAAGCTTGAAGTTCTAATAAGTGCCCATACCACTACATAGAGGAATCCAGTGTCCTTACTGTTTCTTCTCTGCTTGATTCAAGGGTATTTGTCATGGTTCACTTTCTAAAACATACAATAAGCTCCAACATTCAAGTAGGATTCATCCACCATTAGTATGCCTATAGCTGTTTTATACAATATATATACTGAAGGTTAAACAAATTGAAGAGCAAGAAAATATGCACACAAGACATTGAATCCACCGAGAAGTTCTGCACAAGTCATCGAAGAAAATGTAGTGATGCAAGACTATTAGTTACTGTACAAGTATCAAGTGACAGAGTCTATTATGTAAGCAGAAATGCTAAGAAATATAAGCACAATTTAAAAAAAATTCCTAAGATCCTAGAGAAAGCCTCAACCACCTGGAGTTGGTCTTTGTCCTTGCATCCAAGAAAGATCCAAACAGACACATATATTGTCTTAACAAACAAGGTCTGAACCTAGATGTAAGAGTGGATGATTAGAGAGGTATACTTAGTACTGGCCTACTGATAATTATCCTGGGTGTAACCATCATTAGTGGCAGATATACGTCCAAAAAGAAAATTTGTGAGGGGATAAATATGATGGGTTTGTATAATGGAAGCAAACATATTTTATATGATCCTAGGAAGGTCATCACCAAATATTTTATTAAGAAAATTTACCTGGGATATCTATAGTGATCTTGCACTATAAAAATTTTTATAGGGCCTAAATGAGCATGCTGAATTCAATAAGATGAAAGTCCTAGAGATTTTTGCAAAGAGCTATAACAGTGTTCCTATTACATTCTCATCTTGCAATAAGGAAAAAAAATATGAGGCAGAGTTAAAGCTAGGACTTGCATTGTTGTTATGGTGCAAGCCTGTTCCAGGATCATGTCTAGCAGATCCACCTGTTGTAGAAAAATCTGAGACTGTCTTCACCCTTAAGAAAAAATTAAAGCTCAACTTTAAAGCAGTAGATCTAGGTGTGACTGGAGACAATACTGCATGCTTATGTCCATCTTTCATTTGGAAATTTTTAATATTTTATTTATTTAAGATATTTATTTTAATAAGTTAGAAGTAGTTTCAGAATCCTAGTTTACAATCCATTGCTATTTTTGTATAAGAGATTTAAGATTAAATGATTTATCATTTTTCGTGGAAAACTCTCCATCTAACAGTGACTTGGAAAATGATACTTGGGTAATAAATTATGTATTTTCTTGGAAGTGTGAAAGTACTCAGTGGCATTATAATTAAAATTACGAAACAGACAAAAAATCTAGGCAATATAGCAGACACCTGTATTGCCAGTACATGAGAGGTTGGATCAGGCAGATCACACGTTTGAGATTTGACTGGGTTACATAGTGCGTAACATGCTAGCCTGAGCTGTATATGGAGCCTCTGCATCCCTCCAAAAGTGAAAAGAGTTAAAATTTTGTTATTTTCCTTATGTACCCCTGCCTTTTGGCATTTTTTAGTCACTTCTCTTCTGCTGTTCTTTAAATTAAAAGATGCATATTTGGATATGCATAGATTATTGAAGATAGGAAAATGCATTATAGTAAATTAGGCTTCTGACTCACTCGATTATTAATTACTCAGTTATTTACTGAGCATCTGTTTACTTGAAGCCTTGTGCTAGTGCAAGGAATATCATAATGAATAATATCTTTATTCCTATTGAATTTCAAAGCCTAAGATAAAATCTGGAGGATATGTTAAAAGATATCATAAAATTTAAAGAACAAATGAAAAGAAAGATGGAGCATATGGGGAGAGAGGAATTGTGAGGAAAGTTCCTAGTATAATCATAAAGCAAGTGGGTTTCAAACTTCTTAACCTTGGGAAACTGTTAGTTCTTTAGTGTAACTCAATTTTAAATTCAAGTGGGTTGTGGATCAAACAAGGCTCTGAGAATACTGACCAGTGGTCATCTTCCCCGAAGATCTGACCAGACCTAAACGATTAAGCTTTAAATGAAAAAGCCAGGAAGAAATCTGTAGATAGAAAAGGACAGTGTCTTGTGATTCTTCACTCTGAATATAGAGCATCCCATAAAAGATGCTGCCTCATTCAGCCTGGCACGTTTAGGAATTTTATAGAGATTGGAAGTGGTTTCCTAAAAATTCTATAAATTTCCTCCTAACATTTCAGAGAAGTGAATTCTTGGTATCAGGTCAGGTAATATCAGGTTGCAAGCAAGAGGTGGAGTCAACGCAACCTCTTAGAGGCTGCAAAAGACAATTGTCCCCTCAAAGACTTCTGCTGCTGCTGTCAGTGCTGTACAACACTGAACAGGGATTAGTCCTAATTTCCCTTTAAAATCTTAAAGAAAGGGATGTCATTGGCATAGGTATTGGCCTTGCTGTAGAAAACAGAGTCCAAATTGTTAACAGAAGTGTTAGCAACTGAACAAGAGAGGCACTCTCAGTGGTAAATTCTTAGGCTGATGCTTTATTATATTATCCTTTGGTTTACTTTGATTATACAACTCAGAATCACCTGTATTTAAGATACCACTCATTTGGGAAATATTTAAATACCATTCTTTTGTGAAAAGAAGATCATTGTAGAGTCCTGTCCCCTAGCTACCAATCACAGAATGCCTAGATTGGAGTAAAAAAAAATATGATTTGCACCAACCTTTAGCTTTTGAGAGAAGCTTTTGTTATGTGGCTTTGCTGTATCCACAGCATCCATTAGCCAGGTGGAGGATTGAACTTTGCCTCTAAAGAAAGGATATAATGAGATTCCTGATAGTTATTCTCTGTCTTCTACATGTACACAACTCTCTCTCTCTCTCTCTCTCTCTCTCTCTCTCTCTCTCTCTTTCTCTCTTACACACACACACACACACACACACACACACACACACACACACACACACATTTAAAGAAAAAGATTAAACACTGATACAGGGGGCAAACTCTCCCAGAATTTAAGTATGCCAAGATTTTTTTCTCATATTGAATTATCTCCCATCTAATGTGCCTAACTATCCTATTCTTTCTCCTCTAGAGTTACCTGTTTACACGATCCAACTGTCTGAAAGCTTCATGCAGAAGTTCAGAAGATTAAGCCCTATGCCTGTAAGAAACATCCTGGGGCCCACGAGTGGCCCTGATATCTGATGAATGCAGAGATTTTTCATAAAGAGGAAAATAATGCATATCCATCTTCCTTATTGCCCTTTCCATGTGTTTACATGACCTAATTGGCTGCAGGGATACCTAGCCAACCAAAAGGGCCTTGGGGGTTCAAAAACACTACTATTGCTACTAACAGAAGCGTTAACAATCACATGGATGAAAGTTCAATATTCTTGCATGCCCATAAGGTGGTGATAGTATTGGTGCACTGCCTGATATACAATTACTAATGAAGTATCCCATAAGAGAAGCAGAAATACTAGAACACGCAATCCAAATGCATAAGAGCCACTTCCCTATGATCCTGAGAAAAATCTTTTGACAACCTAGAGCTAATCTTTGACCTTGATTGAAGAAAACTGACTCCTGCAAGCATCAAAAGTGGACCTAATCTGCCATTTACAGCTGAATAATCGTGGGAGTGTGCCCAACCCTGGACTCCTGATTGAGTATCCTGGTCATGATCTTCATGAAGAGGAGTAGTGTCACAGAAGAGAAGGAATCCTTACAAAAAATGAACATAATGGAGTTAAACAGAGTAAAAATACACTTCATTTTGGCAGGCAGCCCACAAAGTTCTTAACTCAAGTCCTGGTGCATTAAAAGTAGATAAAATACCGACAGCTGCCAACATAAGCCTCTACATTATGCATTTATATGTGTTTTCCAAGCCTGTCTTAAAACCAGTAAGATGAAATACCTTGAAATTTTATCTGTGATGCATATTATTGTTTCCAGTGCCTTCCCACCATAATATGAAGAGGTGCTAAAAGATGAGGAAGAGAAAACCCAAACCACAGATGCAAACAGGCTATACTGAATGTATATTCCAGCAGCTTTATCTTGTTGTTCCTCACTTTTAGTAGTGTCTGAATCATTTATCATTGGAGAAGTCTATATTCTAAGTACTGGAAGGTCAAGAAAGACCTGGGACAACATTACACAGAGTTTGTAATGTTATGTTTCTATTTTTGATTTTTTTTGTTCTTCAGTGTGTTTAGGAAGTGATCCTTTTATCGGGTTAAGGTACCTTTCAGTCATAAGTTTATTAATGGCATTGTGCAGTTTTCTCCCTGTGAATGTCATTTAACTGTATTTTATTTTTCTGGAAAACAAATTAGAAATTGTTTTATTACATTTAATGATTTAGAACAAGATAACATGACAGGAAATTTGGTAGTTTTTTTTAATGTGGGGGGTGCAGCACTGTAATAATTATCAAGAAGTGGAAGCAAATATATTAACTATTTATTTCATTCTATTATATATGGTTATACTTACACCATTCAAGAATTAAGGAGAGACTGATTCATAAAACTTGAGGCTTCTTTCTCAAGTTCTCATTTGTTTCTTAAACAAAACTGGCTGTTACTCTTTGGAAGGCTTCTATTGGTACCTGAAATGCAAAGATGTACAAGAGTCACTGCTGTTTATATGAATTTAAAATCTTAGTACTTTAAAGTCTTAGTGCAGTCATTATAAAGAGAAGTTGGTGAGAGACTTAGTTCAGCTTGCTATTAGCAAGTCATCATAGACTTTTCTTAAACAACAACTGTTTTGGAAGTTGCCTGTATTCATGGTGAGGCTTCTCTTCCAGCTATGCAGTCTTCCCATTGTATCATCCCATGGTCAAGAAGATCTGTGGTTTCATCAACCCCTTTCCAGATTTTATGTCTTACATTTCTGGAGGTTACAAAATCTGAAATCAAAGTAAGTATTGACAGATTCAGTGTCTAATGAGGGTCCACTTCCTACATTATAATTCAGTGTCTTATGAGAAACCACAATTTAACATACTGTATATATTACCTTAAAATGTAGACCAAACTTTTGTTTACTAGGAAAAGAAGTCTGCGTTTCAACCTCTTTTTATAATGTATTTGTTTTTCTGTCTCTTGCCCTTGTCCCTTAATAAAGGAACTTGTATATGTGTTTTTGTCTATTTAAGTCTGGATTCAACTCACACATTACTCCATAGCATTCTAAACTATGTATATGCCATAAATTAATAAATTAATAAATAAATTAATTTATGCAAACAGAAGTTGTTTTTATTTGTTCTTATGACTAGTCAAATTGAGATGATATTTGTTGAACATGATTTTTGATAAGAAACCAAACTTTTATATTTGAGTTAAATAAAGCCAATGTAATGATTGCAAATTGTTATTAATATTATTGAAATGTATTCAGTGATGCTGTATCTTCTTATTTTCAGCATACTGAATATTGAATACAGGAATTCATGCCTCATGAGCTCTACCACTGAACTGTATCTGCAGTCCTATTATATTTTAAATTTAGTTTGAGAGAGGTTTACTTTGAGATCAGTTTTCTGTAAATTGTCAGGGCTGGCATTGAACTAAATCTTTAACTTATGAATACCTTCAACTATCAGTCCTCCTCCTTTAGCCAGATTGCATGATTACACTAACAAGCCTAGTCTAGTGTTATATCAATTTATATTCTTACATATTAATATATATATGAACATTGTCAGCTGACAGGAATTTAATCAGTGTTTAGTTTGTTCAGTCATTTGGATGAAAGTGTATTCTGACTATTATTTCATTATTTCCTTGCTAATTATGGTAATGACCCTTCTGTTTCTATCTTGTGGAATACATTAAGGAGTATAGGTATTAGATCTTCTTGGAAGATCTGGTAGAATTCCGCATTGAAACCATCTGGTCCTGGGCTTTTTTTGGTAGGGAGGTTTTTGATAACCTCTTCTAATTCTTCGCGACTAACAGGTCTATTTAGATTGTTCACCAGGTCCTGATTTAACTTTGGTATATGATATTTATCTAAAAAAGTATCCATTTCCTTTACATTTTCCAATTTTGTGGCATATAGGCTTTTGTAGTAAGATCTAATGATTCTCTGAATTTCCTCTGTGTCTGTGGTTATGTCCCCCTTTTCATTTCTGATCTTATTAATTTGCAAATTCTCTCTCTGCCATTTGATTAGCTTGGATAGTGGTTTGTCAATCTTGTTGATTTTCTCCAGGAACCAGCTTTTTGTTTCATTGATTTTTTGTATTGTTTTCTGTGTTTCTATTTTGTTGATTTCAGCCCTCATTTTGATTATTTCCAGTCTTCTACTCCTCCTAGGTGAGTCTGCTTCTTTTTTTTCTAGAGCTTTCAGGTGGGCTGTTAAGTCTCCAATGTGAGCTTTCTCTGTTTTCTTTAAGTGGGCACTTAGTGCTATGAACTTTCCTCTTAGGACTGCTTTCATAGTGTCCCATAAGTTTGAGTATGTTGTTTCTTTATTTTCATTGAATTCCAGGAAGACTTTAATTTCTTTCTTTATTTCTTCCTTAATCCAGCTATGGTTCAATAGTTGACTGTTCAGTTTCCATGACTTTGTATGCTTTCTGGGGGTAGCATTATTGTTGAATTGTAACTTTAATCCATGGTGATCTGATAAGACACAGGTGGTTACTAATATTTTTTTGTAACTGTGGATGTTTGCTTTGTTACCGACTATGTGGTCGATTTTCGAGAAGGTTCCATGAGCTGCAGAGAAGAAGGTATATTTTTTCCTATTTGGATGGAATGTTCTATAGATGTCTGTTAAGTCGATTTGATTCATTACCTCCACTAATTCTCTTATTTCTCTGTTAGGTTCCTGTCTGATTGACCTGTCCATTGGTGAGAGAGGAGTGTTGAAGTCTCCTACTATTAGTGTGTGCGGTTTGATGGCTGCCTTGAATTTTAGCAATGTTTCTTTTATGTACGTGGGTGCTTTTATATTAGGGGCATAGATGTTCAGGATTGAGACTTCATCCTGATGAACTGTTCCTGTTATGAGTATAAAATGCCCCTCTCCATCTCTTCTGATTGATTTAAGTTTAAAGTCAACTTTGTTAGAGATTAGTATGGCCACACTTGCCTGTTTCTTAGGACCATTTGCTTGATAGGCCTTTCCCAGCCCTTTACTCTGAGTAGGTGCCTGTCTTTGTGGTTGAGGTGTGTTTCTTGTAAACAGCAGAATGTTGGATCCTGTTTTCTTATCCAATCTCTTAGCCTGTGCCTTTTTATAGGTGAGTTGAGTCCATTGACATTAAGTGATATTAATGACCAGTGGTTGTTAACTCCGGTCATTTTTTTTTAGTCATAGAGTTTGTGTGTTTCCCTTCTTTGTTTTGTGTTGGTGAAGGGTCTCTAGATGTCTGAGGTATTGTGGTCATTGTTGGACTCCTCGGTTAGTGATTTTCCTTCAATTACTTTCTGTAAGGCTGGATTTGTGGCTGCGTATTGTTTAAATTTGTTTTTATCCTGGAAAATTTTATTTTCTCCATTTATAGTGAATGAAAGCTTGGCTGGGTATAGTAATCTGGGCTTGCACCCATGGTCTCTCAGTTTCTGCAGTACATCTAACCAGGACCTTCTGGCTTTCATGGTTTCCATGGAGAAGTCAGGTGTAAGTCTGATAGGTTTACCTTTATAAGTAATTTGGCCTTTTTAGTTTGCAGCTCTTAATATTCTTTCCTTATTTTGTATGCTTTGTGTTTTGATAATTATATGGCGAGGGGATGTTTTATTTTGATCCAGCCTATTCGGTGTTCTGTATGCTTCTTGCACCTTCATAGGAAAATCTTTCCTTAGGTTGGGAAAGTTTTCTTCTATAATTTTATTAAATAGATTTTCTGGACCATTGAGCTGCCCTTCTTCTCCTTCTTCTACTCCTATTATTCTTAGGTTTGGTCTTTTTATTGTGTCCCATATTTCCTGAATGTTTTGTGATGAGAGTTTGTTGGACTTGCTGTTTTCTTTGATCAGTGTGTTTATTTTCTCTATGGTATCTTCAGAATCCGAGAGTCTTTCTTCTATCTCTTGTATTCTGCTGGTTATGCTTGTTTCTGTAGTCTCTATTCGTTTACCTAGATTTTCCATGTCCAGACGGCCCTCTGTTTGTGTTTTCTTCTTTGCCTCCATTTCAGTTTTCAGGTCTTGAACTGTTTCCATTATCTGTTTGATTGTTTTTCCTTGGTTTTCTAGGGTATCATTCACTGATTTATTCAATTCTTCAAACTTTCTGTTATATTTCTCATCCATTTCTATAAGGGCGTTTTTTACATGCTGTTTAAGGGTGTCAATCACTTTCATGAAGTCAATCTTTTCTCCTTCCTCTTGATTAAGGGGTTCTTGTCCTCCCGTTGTGAGGTCGCTTGTTTCTGGTAGCTTCATGTTGCTTTTCAGCTTGTTGGGCGAATTCTTGCCTTGACGTCGGCCCATCTCTTCTTCCAAATGCTCCCTATGGATCTTCTTTTACCGGATTAGGTCTCCTTGCCTACCAAACGCTGTCTCTCTCCAATGTTGGCTCTCCCAATGCTGGGTCTCCTGGCACCGAAAGATCAGGCCTCCGTGCTGGTTGGGCAGCTCGCAGACAAAGCGCCTACCCCGCTTGGTGCAGGCAGGCCACAGAAACAAAGGAACTGCTGCCCGCCCGGGAGCCCCGGATACTCGGACCCTGCGCCCAGATAGGCTGGGCTGGGCGATACCATGCGCCTAAAGAGGGCAGTGGGGGCGAAGTGGGGAGGGCTCTGGACGGAAGCTGGGTGGGCCAGGAAGAAAGAGGCAGCACCCGGGGAGTAGAGGCCCTGCAGAGAGCCCAAGCAGGACAGGGGGCCAAGAAACCCCCGAGCTCCCCGTCCCAGGCTGGCGCCGTGGGCCAGAAACTCACCCCAATGCTGGGTCTCCTGGCGCCGAAAGATCAGGCCTCCGTGCTGGTTGGGCAGCCCGCAGACAAAGCGCCTACCCCGCTTGGTGCAGGCAGGCCACAGAAACAAAGGAACTGCTGCCCGCCCGGGAGCCCTGGGTACTTGGACCCAGCGCCCAGATAGGCTGCGCTGGGCGATGCTACGCGCCAAAAGAGGGCAGTGGGGGCGAAGTGGGGAGGGCTCTGGACGGAAGCTGGGTGGGCCAGGAAGAAAGAGGCAGCAGAGAGCCCAAGCAGGACAGGGGGCCAAGAAACCCCCGAGCTCCCCGTCCCAGGCTGGCGCCGTGGGCCAGAAACTCACCCCAATGCTGGGTCCTCTGGCGCCAAAAGATCAGGCCTCCGTGCTGCTTCCTTGCTAATTATGACAATCAAATTTATTTGAATATTGGCGCTGGAAGATTAGCTCAGTCAGTTAAGACTACTTACCTTTCTTCTAGATGACCTAGGTTCAGTTCCAAGCACCCACATGGTAGCTCACAACCATTTATAACTTCATTCCCAGGGTTTCTGACACCCTTTTCTGACTTTCATGGGCACGTGGCATACATTTGGTAAATATATATATATATATATATATATATATATATATATATATGCAACTAAAACATTTCAGTAGATAAAATAGATACAAAATAAATCTTAAAAATAATTAAATTTATTTTAATATAACTTGAACCTTTTAATTTCAAAAGTAATCATGAATGTATTGTGGCTTCATCAATACAAAGTAACATTTGTACAGCAATGTTTAAAGTATGAGAATATTTTAGTGGCATGCTTTGAACTTGTAATATGTGAGCAAGACTTCACTCTTTACTTTGAGAAACAAGGAGTTTGCAATACTGACTCAGTTCTAGAAAATAACCTGGAGAAAAAATCTTCAGTTAGTGAAAAACATTACTGGAATTAGAATAGCTTTCGGAGCCCATGAGAGAGATCAAAGTCTAAAATCATTCTGAAGAGACCAAGGCAGATAACAATACCATTTTGAACACAAGGTTAAGTAAATAGAAAAAAAAAACTATAGAAGATGTGAGATCTTTCAGGATCCTAGCCAATTTTAGATGAGTAACATAAGCTAGGTATGGTGACTCACTCCTCTAATCTCAGCATTTGGGAGGCAGAGGCAAGATAATCACAAAGAATTTGAGTCAGTAGGGCTAAGTAGTGAAACCCACAACCCGCTCGAAACAACAATAGTCAAATAAGTTAAGGCACGTCTGCATCAAACTTTGTAGTCTGAATTTAGTGGGGTGATGTGAATGGTCAGATAATCACATGAAAAGACCATAGGCATGTCTAATATACCAAAAGTTTATCTTGAACTCTCCCTTAGTCACCATCCGACAGAGTATAACTTGTTCCTCTTTGCCAGTGTGTGATGTTATTTTTTCAATGACATTTCAGAGATTTCTACCTCTTCGGAGCTCTAGTGAATTGTATATACGTACCAGCAATTGTATATACTTACGAGTAATTGTGAATGTCCTTGATGCTTGCTGGAGGAAAATATTTCTCCTTTATAGTACTTTTAGAACATGGAAGCTAGTGTTTTTGTGTGTGGAGTATGATGGTTGATGAAAATTAAAATATATCTAATGTAAAAAGGACTAGTCTATGGATTTAAGCAGTTGAAGCTGGAGGGGGATGTAGAGGACTACGTACCTCAGCTACTGCAAATAAGATATACTATTGACGCTTTTTTAAATCTAAGTCTAAATGAACATCATAGACATCATACCTTGGTTCTTTGAAGCACAGTGCAAAATTACCATTATTCCTTTTGCTCTGTTTTAAATTCGATGTAAATAATAAATAATATTGGTGTGAGGAATTTCCCCCAAACATCCTTTCATGATGGGCAGAAAATGATAGGGCCATTTGCTATTCAAGTGATTGGGATGGCTAGTAAGTGGTACACAGGGTCTCAAACTAAATGTGACTGAAAGAATACAGACTTGGTTAAATTAAGCAATTTTAATCTGCATCAAATATTCCCAACATCTTCAGAAGATCTGTAAAGTTTAATTAGTTTTTACTCAGAGGATTGTGCATTGGACCAGTGTTAGCTACAAGTCAGTGAAGAGTAGACCTTGGCAAAACTTAACATGAAAAGCTGCATGACGACACATGCCTATAATCCCAGTACTTGGGCCACGTAGCATTACTATAATTTCAAGACCAGCCTGGGATAAAATGAAGATTCCAGGCAGGACCAAGATAAGTGCAAGCACAAGTACAGAACCTGAGGATAAAAAGTGAACAAGCCACACATACTAGAACAGAATGACTTGCCCAAAGCCCCAGCCTGGTATTTGCTCTGAGAACACCAGGCATGGCTGTTAGACACAAGCACCCCCATTGTTGGTTGGTTTTACTTTTTATTCTTTTACTCTTTGTTATTTGCTTTTTTGAGGGAACCATCACCCAGTTTCCAAATAAATCACACACAGCGGCTTTTTCTTTCTTATATATGTCCAGCCTCATTTTGGCTTATTTTTAGCCAGATTTTCTTAAATTAAGCCATCTACCTTTTGTATCTAGGCTTTTTACCTTTCTCTTACTTCTGTAATCTTACGTTCAGTCTTACTCTTGGGCTGGCTGTGTGGCTATGTGTCTGGTCTTTAGTATCCCCCTTCTTCTCTTGTTCTTAGATCCCCTCTTTCCAGATTTTTTCCTCCATTTTATTCGCTTTGCCTGCTAGCCCCATCTATCCTTTCTCCTGTGTCGCTAATGATCATTCATCTCTTTATTAGACCAATGGAGTGTTTTGGACAGGCAAAGTGACACAGCTTCACAAAGTTAAACTCAATGTAAAAAAAATGCAACCCATCTTCCCATCATTGAACAAATGTTCCACAGCATAAAGAAATGTAACACTCCTTAAAATAATATTCCACAACACATCCCTTTGCTATTTTTTTTTGGCTACTGGGATGGAAATTGTCACTATTGTGTTAGATAAGTTGTAGCTTTGCCTTAAAGGAGTAGTCTCAATTTAGCATAAAGAAGAGATCTACCAGCTCTCAAGGTTAGAAAGGGAATTCACAATAATTCCTTCTCCAAAACAGAATGGTTATAACAGAACCTTCACCCCAGTTTTTGCCCTGGGAGCTCTTAATCAAGGTTCAAAGCAGGTCCCAGAAAGCCACTTTCTGGTCCTTCTGACTCAGGGTCATCAAAAGTTTTACTCTGTGAAGAAGTTTCGGGTCATCAGATAGAAGTACCTTTCTATGACTGCAGTGTAAAGACAAGACTGAGGGTGAAGTTTATCAGGTCAGTCCGCCACACATTAAAGGGTATTGCCCACATTCCCTCTTTTTCCCTCAGCTCTGGTAGATTTGGATTAGAATCATTACATACGGTAATTTCTGTGTCATCATGCTCCTTTCCCACTAATAATAGTTGTTCAGACTTGGCAAGGAAAGTACCCTGAGTGATACAGGAAGTAGTTTTCCACATCAGAACCGCATTTCCACAGAAACCTGTCCTTCTGTTTGGCCCTTAAAGGTTCTTTTTACAAAAGGTTTTATTGAAGTCCTTTTATTTAGCCAATCATAATGACACAGACCTATGGTCTCAGATACATTTTGATTTATTGTTTTAAGGTCCTGACTGCAGATTTCTACCCCTTCTCCCAGCCACTCCTCAAGCGTTTCTCTACAGAAAAGGCCAGGCATCCCATGGATATCAACAAAACGTGGCATATCAATTTGCTTTGAGACTAGGCACCCTCTCCTATTAAGGCTGAACAAGGCAACCCAATAGGAGGAAAAGGATTCTGAAGGCAGGCAGCAGAGTCAGAGATGGCCCATGTTTCCACTGTTTCATAGTCCCACAAGAGGACTAGGCTATACAGCTGTAACATATATGTACAGGGCCTAGGTCAGTTCTGTGCAGGGTCTCTGGTTGTTAGTTCAGGTTGGTTGATTTGTGTGAGTTTTCTTGTGATGTCCTTGAGCCCTTTGGCTCCCATAATCCTCCCTCCCCCTCTTCTGCAGTATTCTCCAAGCTCCACTTAATGCTTGACTATGAGTTTCTGCATCTGTTTTCATTAGTTACTGGATGAAACCTCTCCAATGCTAACCAGCTAGATCAGCTAGATAGATACCAATCTGCGAATATAATAGAATGCTATTAGAAACCATTTCATTGACTTTTTCTCCACTTAGCTCTATCCTAGGTCTCTGACCTACCCAGCCTCTGTATCCTGGCCAGTGTCATGGGGGGGGGGCAGTGTCATGAGAGGGGGGACTTTCTATCATGGTATGAATCTCAGATACATCTTAGATGAACATAGAAGGGGCTGGTAAACCCAGGCAATAAAGATGAGTTTGGTAAACAGAAAGGCAGTATATTAATAATTAATCCTTTATTTGAAAATGAACTTAATTAAAATAGTTATGTAATTACAGAAAAGCTCCAAAAAATAGTAAAAGAGGTTATTTTTTTCTTTTGCTTTTAAAGGTTTAGTATTTCCATTAATTAATTGGGGGGGTGCACTCACACTGAGGCATGGGTGTAGAGGTCAGAGAAAAAATTTTAATAGCTAGTTCTCTCCTTTAACTTTGTAGATCCTCCCAGGAGGTGAAATTAAGCTCCTTAGGCTTGACAGCAAGCGCATTTATCTGCTAAGTCATCTCACGGCCAAGCACTCTTTTTTTTTTTATTTACTTTCTACTATTGCCAATATCTTAACTAATGTATTGGTCATGAACTGATATGTATTATAATACTATAATGAATTGAAATACTCACCTCATTCAGTTATGTTTATCTTCGCATGCACCTTCCTTTCGTTTTCTTTTTTGTTCATTTTTTTGTTTCTTTTTTGATGAAGTGGCGGGGCTTGTGGAAGATTCTTCTATACTCCGGCTGACCAGAGCTCGAGATTCTCTGGTGTCAGCCTGAAGAAAGCTGGAACAACAGGAATTTTCATCACATTGGGCTTCTAAGTCATTTTCCTGACTCACCATTCAGTTACACATTCACCAGCAATTTTTTTTATTTTATTTTTTCTATTTGGTGTAGGCTGTTAAATAGTTGTAATAATTTGGATTTTTTCTAATGTCAAATAATGTTGCACCTCTATTCATATGTTAATTTTCCATTATATGTCTTTTGCTGTGAGATATTTACTTGTGCAATTTTGCTCATTTTTTTTTTAAAACAGACTTGTAGATTTGTTTTTTAGAGCAACTGTAACAAACTGGGACACTTATAACAAAAGAAATTTGTTTTCTCAAAGATATAGAGGTCAGAAGTCTGAAATCAAGGTATTGCATGCATCAGATAATTTTTGAGGCTTTAAAGCAGCAGCCTTTCGCCTCTCTGCTGACTGCTACTCAGCAATTAATGACATTTGATTTATAAGCCATAACTCTAGTCAATCTCCATCTTTACCCACCCTGTGTCTCTTTGTTTCAGATATGCCTTTTTCATATGCCACCTGCCATTCGGTTTAAAGCTTATCCTAATTTAAATGCTCTTATTTTGAGAGCTGTGATTATGTCTGTCTTCAAAGATACTTCCTTTAGATGTCACATTTACAAATATGGCTTAGGGGACAGAACTATGTTTTGGGCACCCTTAATCAACATAGTAGCATTTACTCGACTCATATATCAGACACACAATTTATATTCTATAAATTTGTGGTCTATATTTCTTTAATTTCTAATTTACATTTCTTTAATTATTTGTTTGATATGTATCTATTTATTTATTTATTTTGTGAGTACCATGTGAGAGTATGTGTGTCATGTAGGTGTCATGGGTTAAACCCAGGTTGTACACTTGATGGCAAGATGGTTCAACCAGCTGAACCATCTTCCTTCTCTTTAATTCTTTTTTGTGGGAATGTATATTGGGAATGCAAGATAGGTAAGCACTCTACCATTGATAGAACTATATCCCCAGCTCTCTTTTTGCTTTTATTTTGACACCAAACCTCAAAGTTCTTCATGCTTATCATTAATATATCCTATATTCCAGACACTTTTTGAACTTTCAATCCAGTCTCATCTTCCTTCCTACTAGGGGCTAAAGCACAACTTGATATTTAACACGAACACAGTGAGATCCTCTCAAGGAAAGAGGGAAAAATGATTATAGCTATGTTATCTTCAGTTTTTCAACATCAGACTGAGTCTGGGGTCCAATTCTGATGATTATGTTATGCATCAGATTATGTTCTTTGGGGGTTTTGTGTTTTGTAATTTTTTTTGTAGAAATTCAGCTGGGCATTAGTGTTATATACTAAAGGAAATGCTGTTACCATGAGGTTTAACAATAACATGGTTTGGAATCAACTTGTGTTTAATGTTTGTGATAGCTCTAAGTACTAATGGCTTTAAATTCTGTTGGTATCTTTAATTTTGCTTCCTTTCATTGCTTTAGGATTTCCTTGTATTAGTTTTGACAGTTACTTTGTTTTTCAAATTTATTAACTGTAAGTTTAGATTTATAATAGGGGCCTTTGGCTATGATGTTATGATGTGGGCTTGGAAAGGGGGTTTTAGAATTTCATAAAATTAGATTTTATTGTTTTAGTGTTTTTGCTTCTTGGTAATGTTACAGTCTCAATATTATCATCCTACTCCCTATCTCTGCCCTTTGCTTTCTCACTTGCCTACAACCTCTGCAGTCAATGTATTTAGAGCCCTATATTATACTAAGTTAACTATGTTATTTTTCTTTAGTTAACACAGGAAAGAAAAAAATCTCTAGATTTGAGTGGAACATAATTCCTTTTAGTAAAGTTTTTATGTCACCCTGAAGAGTAAGCCTCTGTTGTTGAGAACAAATATTTTCCTTCTGCTTGGCAGAACCACTAGAGGAATTTTCTCAGATTCCCATTATAAGAACGTGGTGACCACTCTAGACCAAAAGTCTTCAGAAGTCTGAGGTTTCCTCTGTGATTGCCACTCCAGGAGTTCTGCAATTTCTGAACGGTCTGCATTCATTCTACAGTAATTTGTCAATATTACTAGTGAAGTAATTGATTCTGCCTCTGTGATTTCCTGTAGTTTCTGCTCCAGGGAAGCAAATCATTGTATCTTTCTGAATGTGCCTGTTTACCCTGACTTTCCGGGTGGCAGTTGGCCCTGCGACCTTGTTAACCTGAGTCCTCTGTTCAGTTTTAGAAAGTAATTGACTTTCAATTTTATGGCTATTTCTTGAAAACATAGAAGTGATGACTTCTATGTTTTTTAGGTATTGGAGCTAAAATCAGAAGTCTTTTAACCCCTTATTTTGAAATCACTTTGTAGTCATAGAAATTATAAATGGTAGAGAGTTCCTTGGCTTTTTTGGCTCAGCCTCTAAAGATAGCAGTTTAAGGACTGTAGAGATGTTTCAGAGATTAAGAATATGTACTACTCCTACAGAAGACTGGAGTTTGGTTCCAAGCACTACTGTAAGTAAGTCCCAAATCCTTACAACCCCAGCTTCAGGCATTCCAATGCCCTCTTCTGGTTTCCAGGAGTGACTACACTCATATTCCCACTCCATGGCCAAACCAAGTAATTAATATAAAAATAAATCTTAAAAAAAATAAAGGTACCATATAAGGTTAGTTCTCACTCCTCATCAGAGAAAACTCTTTTTGAAGCAGCAGTTATAGACAGTTAGATAAAATCACTTGTCAAGGTGTCAACTGACTCAGGAGTCTCCAGAACAAAATGATATATCTACAACACAAGCCTTATATTTAAAGCTCAAGTAACACTTTAAAAGAAAGTGGACAGAAAGATTCTAAGTTAGAGGACCAGGAAGTCTGTTACAAGATTGCGTCTTTTATACATGGTAGGGAAGCTGTACCTATGAAATTCAAAAACTTGGCTGCCTAAACAAGACCTAAATTACGATAACATCATGACATGCCAGTGTGGATTGAGGAAATATAATGAGGCCCAACTTAGAGATGAAGAACGACAGGCAATTAACAACTGCTGAAAGAGGGGGGAACTATTCATCCCTAATGATGACCACCTTAATTAGTTATCTTATACTAAAGGGATTAGCTCCAAAACTATATACATACAAGCAACATTAAATACAATCAGCAAGTTGTATTTATATATGTTTGTGCACAGACATACTCAAATGTGTGTGTACCAGTAATAATCAAAGAAAAATACACTCTTAGCAACAGTGGGGGAGTTGCGATGGTATGGGCTGGAGGAAAGGAAAGGGAGAAAATGATGTAATTCTATTTTAATTAAAACAAGGTGGTGTTGCACACCTTTAAGCCCAGCCTGGTGGACAGAGTGCATTTCAGGACAGGCTCCAAAGCTCCACAGAGAAACCTTGTCTCGAAAAACAAAACTAAAAAGATAAAATTATGAAACCATGGTCTAATCTGTGTTTACTAAGTTTTATTGTTAAGTCATTTTTTTTGGTTTGCTGTTTGTTTTATAGTGTAAGTTTCGGTATTAAAATACATACATACATATTTACATACATATACACATATATATTTAAATTTAGCTCTATTGAAATATATATATATTATATATATATATAATTGCAAGAGTACAACTTACTCCAATAACTCCCCAAATGGTCTAGTTTTACACTCCTTGTAATGATACTTTCCTTAAACTATCCCAGGAAACACCTGAGTTTTATTGTTTCACTGCAAATTGCTGTATTTTAAAATAATATTTTACCATTTAAAAATTTCATAAAATGTGGTAAATTCATACTTACCTCTTATCCTACTCCTTTCATATATATCACAAATTCCCCACCCTACCTACCCACCCAACTTTATATTCTCTACTGCTCTCTCTAGTATTTATTGTATTTTTTATTTGTTAATTTTTTATTATTTAATTATTTTTGACAAGTTTGGCTGACTGACTACTCCTGGGCATGCGACCAACCCTGAAGTATGCTCAATATACTAGTGATCACAGCCTTAAAAAATAAACTGACTCTCCCTTCCCCAAGAAGCTATCAAATATTAATAGCCTCTTAGCTAGAGGTAGGACTTTGTGGCTGCCTCCATTTTTCCAAGCTGATATTTTTCCTGGCATGAAATTGCATGTGTCTCGTGTATATTTTCACAGTCATTGTGAGTTCATATATACAACTGCCCCACTGATATCTAGAATCACTGATATCTTGAAGTAATCTTTGGCTCTTATAGTCTTTGTGCCCCACGTTTCCAAGATCATCTCTGAACCTCAATAGGAGGGATGTGATACAGATGTCCTGTTTATGGCTGAGCATTCCATAGTTTTTTATTCTGTGTAAGTTGCTAAGTTGTAGGTCTCCATATTAACCATCATCTACTGCAGGAAGATTCATCTACCATAGTTGAGAAATTCAGTGATCTATAGATATAGGCAGTGTCATCAAGATACATTTAAATATTTTCTGCATTTTGCAAAATAATAGGTTCTTTCCTCGCTGCTATGAACTATTTAGTAACAGATTCCTGATAAAAGTACCATGTATGGGTTCCAACTGTGGGAGAAATCCTTATATCCAATAAGAAACTCATTAGTTATCTCATATATTCCCTTTTCCTACCTGTCTTAGTTAGGGTTTCAATTGCTATGAAGAGACATCAGGACCCCAGCAACACTTAAAAAGGAAAACATTTCATTGGAGATGGCTTCTAGGTTCAGAGGTTTAGTCCATGGTCATCATGATGGAAAACATGGTGACATGTAGGTAAATGGTGCATGGTGCCGGAGAAGGAGCTAAGATTTCTACATCTGGTTTGGCAGGCAGTACAACAAGTACAAAATTGCCACTGATCCTGGCTTGGGCTTCTGAAAGCCCAAAGTCCCCCCCCCCTTCCCACTGACTCACTTCCTCCATCAAGGCCATACCTATTCCAACAAAGCCACAACTCCTAATTCCACTCCCTAAGCATTCAAATATAAGTCTATGGGGGGTCCTTCTTTTTCAAATCAAGAAACCACTCATCCAGCTTTATAACATTTTCTTAAAAAAAGAAAAGTCTAACTTGTACTGCCCATACACTTTTGGATGTGTGACTGTTAACTGGTGCATGATCAATTTGCAAGGATACACATCCTTAAATCTCTCTCTCTCTCTCTCTGTCTCTCTCTCTCTCTCCCTTTCACACACACACACACACACACACACACACACACACACACACACATTCATTATGTTGCCCAGGTTGGGCTAGGACACATATTTTTTTTCTCATTCTTCAAAATTATATTTTTACATGCATGCAGCACCATACTTAGATGTTTTTTCTCTATTTTCTAAATCTCTGTGGTAGACCTGATTTGCCATTTCTTCAGCAAAAGAGAAAGGTTAGTTTATTGAAGTTAGGGTAAATACCAGACCTAATTTTGCGAGCATTGCCTTACTTCACTTCTCTCTCTCTCTCTCCCTTTGTTTGCCAACCACCTAAAGTTTTTTCTTTCCCCCAGGGGATGCATTTGGGGAACCAAAACAAATCTTGTGCATGATATTCAGGGAAACTAACATATTATCTCTCTCTCTCTCTCTCTCTCTCTCTCTCTCTCTCTCTCTCTCACTAGAAAGTATCAAAGTATCTGGAGGTATCTGTTGCCAATACTTTCTCAGATAAGGATTAGAAAACTCCCACCCCTTTCTCCAAATATATCTTTTTAATTTTTTTTACTCCTTGCCCTTTTGCTCCTGCTGCTGTTGCCTTTTTAAAAAAAAAAATTCATTCTCATTATAAGCTCTGGTTATCCTCAAACTTGGAGTAATCTGTCAGCCTGAACCTTTGGGGTTGTGGTTTTGACAGTCATGTCATCATTGAAGGGTGACCTTTACTATTTAACCCATTATGTATGGCCTTTCCTTCTTTTACTCCTAGTACTAGTACTTCCAGTACTACGCTAACCTGGAGTAAGATGAACTACCTGACTTGTTTCCAATATTAAAGGAAAATTATTCATTCAATTGCCATAGATTGAAGTAGTAACTATAATGTTTTGTACATGACATCAACATGATAAAACTTATATCTATTATTGATATTCTGTAAAAGTTAATCATGAATTGATATTGAAATTGGTCCACTTCATTTTTCCCATATTATTATGTGATCATATTTCCTTCTTTCTACAAATATGATATATTGTATTATAGATTTATATTGACTATTTGGCAAGCTCTTTATTTTTGAGAATAAGTTACATTTTATGGCTTATTTTCTTTTCACATGTTGCAGGGTTTTGTTGGATAGTAATTTTTTGAATTTATTTGTTAAAGAAATATTTTTTCATGGCTTTCCTTTACAGTGTTGTTTGTCCTTTTTGGTGTAAGACTAATATTGAAACCCTATTTAGTTGGGAAGTGTTCCCACCTTTTCTATTTTTTGGAAGAGATTACATTGAATGTATGTGTCTTCTTTAAGTGCTCAGTACAGTTTGCTAGTAATGACCTGGGTCACAAGAATTTGTTCTCAGTTTTGGAGCTATGAACTCTACTCTAAAAATAGTCACATAATTCTTTATGTTTTAACTTTGAGGAATTACAATATTTGGTGGGCTGTATAATTGTTTGTGGGTTTTTAAACATATATGGATAGTATAGTTTATAATACTTATTTCTAATTATTTTAATGTCTTGTGTCTTTAATAATTTTTGTTGGTATTCATATTTGTACTCTGTGTCTGTTTCTTTGTCAGTAATGCAAGAAATACATCTGTTTGTTTTGTTTTGAAAGATTTTAAGTTGATCTTTAATATCATTTTCTACTTTCAACTTTATTAATTTCTAACCTTGTTTTATGAATTTCATTCAATTTTCCTGGTTTTATATTTTCCTAAGAATACCTTGTCTTAGTTAGGGTTTCTGCTGCTGTAAAGCAAACCATGACCACAGCAACTCTTATAAAGAAAAACATTTCATTGGGGCTTGCTTAAAGTTCAGAGGTTCAGTCCATTATCATCACGGTAGGACATGGCAACATGCAGATAGACATCATGCTAGAGAAGGAGCTGAGAGTTCTACATCTTGTAGGCAACAAGAAGTGGATTGTCTCACTGGGTGTGGATTCAGCTTATATGAGACATCAAAGCCTGCCTACCCAGTGACATACTTCCTCCAACATGGCTACATCTTCTAACAATGCCATTCCCTTTGAGAACGACTTTCTTTCAAACCAATACAAAGGTATATTTATTTGGAAGATATTTCATTTTTTACTACTTTGAACATTTATGCTTTGTAGTTTCCTAAAATGAATTTTAACTACATTTCAAAGACAAAGTGTTTTCCTTTTGCTTTTTAAATTGAATATATGTATAATTTTCTTTTTTTGTTAGGAGTAAGATAGCGGTTTGACTTCAATCAAAATACTCTTTAACCTACTTAGGTTTTATACTTATGTTGTTTATTTATGATTTTTATCTTTTGATTTGTATTGGTTGAGAATTTCATGCATGCATATAATATATTCCACTCATATTCCTTACCTCACAATTCTTCCCTTATCCCCACCACTACAATCCCCTTTCAATTTCATGTGTTTTTAAATCAACTGTTAGAGATTTTATTTCTTTTTTTTTTCTTATCTTCATGTCCAGCAAAGTTCATTAGAATCAGTAAACATAATTTCCATTGTTTCAAATATTTTCCTTCTCAAGACATATTTTGGGACACAGATCATGGTAGTTCTTGGTAGACATTCCCTGTCTCTAAAAATTGTTTCCAGGGCAAGTGTTTTGAAACTATTAAGCAGGCCTGATTCTGTTTTATTTATCTCTTTATTTTCTTTTTTCTTCTTTCCTTTCTTCTTTCTTTTTTTCCTTTCTCTCTCCCTCCCTTTCTTCCTCTCTCCCTCCCTTTATCTCTTTTTCTTTATTTCTCTCTTTCTTTCTTTCTTTCTTTCTTTCTTTCCTTTGCATCCTGACCACAGTTTCACTTCCATCCTCTCCTCCAAATTCCTCCCCTCAACCCTCCTTCCCCCATATCCTTCTACTCCTCTTCTGTTTCTATTGAGAAAAGGGAAAACCTATGATGGATATCAACAAACCATCATATATCAAGCTGTACTAAGACTAAGTACCTCCCCTTTTGTTAAGGCTTGGCAAGGCAACACAGTATGAGGAATAGGGTCCTATAAGCCAGCAGAAGAGTCAGAGATAGACCCTGCTTCCACTATTATGAGCCCCACAAAAGACTAAGTTACACAACTGCAGCATATACGCAGAGGGCCTAGGTCAGTCCTATGTAGGCTCCCTAGTTGTCGGTTGCATCTCTGTGAATTACTATGACCCCAGGTTATTTTATTCTATTGTCTGTGGGTTTTCTTGTGATGTCCTTGACCAATCTGGCTCCTTTCTTATATTTTTGATGATTGTTTTTCCACTGGTTCTGGGTATCTTTTGAGATTTATGTTATTTTTTAAAAAAAATGATTATTTGCATTGGTGTATGTGTATGCCATATGTGTTATATGTGCAATTGCCTATGATGGCAGAGAGAGGGCATTGGAGTCCCTGCAGCTGAAGCTATAGGCAGCTGTGGACCATATGACATGGTACTATGAACCAAACTCAAGTTCCCTGGAAGATTAGCAAAGGAAGTTCTCTTACCTACTGAGAAATCTTTCTCATCCCTCTAGTCCTCTAATACTTTTATGTTTTGCCTCATTAGAAAGTGATATTAGAGACTTTGTATGTAAATGCAAAAGTGTTTATTTCTCTCTTCAGTTTTATTCATGTTTATTTTGGTTATTTTTAAAACTCTGAGTTTAATTACACACAAGGTTTTTTATTTGGTGAATTTGGTGTACTATCATTATTCAATTTCATAGGTATTGTATGTCAATTTTCCCACTGGTATTTTCTGTTCCAAAATCTCCATTTTCATAATAAGGAAGCAATCCCATGTAGGTTTCTTTTGTTAATTTGTTTTAGTATGACGCCGAGAATCAAATAAAGGGCTTCTTCTTGCTTCAGTTTTGTTTGATTATGGTATAATTTAAAAGGTATTTCATCCTTTTATCTAGATATCACAAAATTTAAGTGAGATAGTATAGGGAATATGCTGCTAGGACTTGAATCTACCCTATTTTTACAATCAATGAGCTTTTAACATTTGTTTAATGTAATTATTGATCACTCTTTGGTTTAATTTTAAGAATTTATTTTAACTTATGTTTCTGTGTCAGTGTCTAGATACGCACATGCACCTGAGTGCATGTGCCCTTGGTGTCCAGAGGAAGACACTGGATCTCTTGGAACTGGACATTAGGGAGTTGTGAGCCACCTGATATAAGATTAATACACAGTTTTAACCACTGACTGATCTTTCAAGCCCTTTGTGTTGTTTCCAAAAAGAGTAATTAATAAAATTAAGTGATGTGTGTTTATATGATTGTGTGTGTGTGTGTGTGCATGTGTGTGTGCTCATGCAGGTATTCAGAGGTCACAATAGTGTATAGGATGTCCTCCCTGATCACTTTCTATCTTT